>NC_069382.1:101755972-102073785 GCF_027475565.1 Acinonyx jubatus
AATATATCAAATCAACATTTACTACTTTTATAATCATGTGAAAATAAAATAAATAACTAGAGAAAAGATTCAATACCCATAGTTCTTAAGCATTGAAACATTTTACTGCAAGAGGTTCTGAAATATCCATCCCTGGAGATTATTAGAAATAGGATAGACACAGATTAGTTTGGAACAGGTCAAGTAAAACTTGCTTAAATGGTGACCTCTACATCTGCCTTCCATTCAGTAATGTCTGTGATTGATCCTAAGTGTTGTTTAAGACAGAAAAATTGCTATTTTTAAAAAAACATAATCTAGCATGCAATAGAAATAGATTCTTGTTTGGGGAAACTTGTAAAATCCATAAATTCATATTTTACTACATTATCAAATAGATACTTTCCTCTTGTTTTCTGAGATTTGTTTAAATTTCAGATCTTTTCCTTGTCTTCCTTCCAATCAATGATTCTTTAGAGGAAATTCAGGGAAAAAAATCATACTGAAATCACAACAATTGATTATTTAATGCAAATACCTATTAAGTACAAGTATAACCAAAGAATGGAGAAATGGTCTGCACTGTGCATTAACCTAAATTTATAAAACACTCTGCATAAGAAACTATATAATGAGCCAAAGAAATCAAAGATTTCCAAATACTCTAAAACCACTACCCAATGGAGATAGATGTAAGAACAAAAAATGAAGCTCTGGTACATATATAGATCTAATATCTTGAAATTATTGACATTTGACTGTTTTGACCTAAATAAAAGTCAATTTCATGTGACTCAATGTAAGGCCTGGTTATTTCCAAACATCACAAAAGTAAATTATTGTTATTATACAATACCGTATATCATGAAATAAGTAGTATTAAGATAAATAGTTTTCAGATATTAAATGGGAGCTTTCTGTTTGATTCCTTTTAGCTATTTTGATTTGGAAATTTTGTTTTGTCTTTTCTATAACTATGTTAATCAAACTTTCTTTCTGATAAATCTTTAAAAGGAAAGAAAGCAAGAAAGAGAATAGAAACAGTTTCATGAATAGAGATGGATATGAAAAAATTGTACCAAAAAAATTAAATAAACCAGGCAAACAAAATGCAGTTTTCACTGATAGGTAACTGGCATATCATAAGACATAATAATTTTAGTTTCAACTTTCAAATGAACCTTGGTTAGGTGCTATTTTTCTAGTTATTTTCAGGTCTCTTATAGGACTACTACAAATATATATTGATCAAAACAAGTTATACACGTTTGCTTTTGTGTAAGGATATCATCCAACAATTTTTGCTGCATTTCTTTATTTCATATATGTGTTTAGAAGATTCTAGCTTTAGTTGATAAAATCCCCAAACTAGAGCCCTTAAGATATTTCTCTCAAGATGAACAGAATCAATCCTAAAATCATTAGGTAATAAATAAATTTTAAGATTTAGAAGAGATACTCTAAATCCAAAATTCTGGGAAAGATAAACTTATTTATTCATTGAATATTTAATGTATTTTATCTTATTTTTTAATGTTTATTTTTGAAAGAGAGACAGACAGACAGAACACCAACAGAGGAGGGGCAGAGAGAGAGGGAGACACAGAATCTGAAGCAGGCTCCAGGCTCTGAGCTGTCAGCACAGCGCTCAATGTGGAGCTCAAACTCATGAATCAAGAGATCATGACCAGAGCCAAAGTCAGATGTTCAACCAACTGAGCCACCCAGGCACCCCTTTAATGTATTTTAAATACGCAACACAATCCCCCCTACAATGGCAAGCAATATTTATAGATAATGTTATTCTACCTTTGATTCTTAAGGAGGTACACACTATCCTCTACTCTGTAAGAAATTAAAAACCTTCAGCCAAAATAAGAGGCTAGAAGCAGTCTCACAGGCTCTGCAGATTCACATATTGAGGGAACTTGTTTTATTTATAGAAAGATGTTTCTACCTCATCTATTACAATGGAGTCTGATTTCAATTACACCTGATCAGGTTCCTGCATCAATTGTTCTGTCAAAAGAGAGTATCTCAGAACACTTTGGCAAGATTTATATGCCAAATCAATCCCTGCCAGCACTTCTCAAATTGAAATCATAAAGCCATTTGTTGACGTTGAAATCTCCAAGAGCTCAGGGTGGATGGGATACTAAATGAAACCAGAGAAAGAGGATATTGAACACATCCCTCCATCTTTTAACCAACTCACCTTTATAACAAAGTTTAGACACTCTATCCAATATTCATTTTGATTTCCTACCTCTGTTATGTTTTCTTTTTTTTTTTGCATGTGTTTAAAAAAAGACAAAATTCTTCCTCTGCCTGTTCTTAATCACTCATTCTGATTTCATGCCTCCTTTTGCAATATTATTATTCCTGACGCCTTTATACAATCTAATTCTTTCCCTCTATGGAAATGCTGAAATCAGTCTTTCACCAATTACAACAGGGCACAAGATGATGCCCAGTTTTCACTACCAAGCCAGAAACAAGTAAACTGCCTAATTAAACATGTCTGAAATGCATGTGTATGTGCGTGTGTGTGTGTGTGTGTGTGTGTGTATGAGAGGGAGGGAGGAAGAGGACGAAGGAGGAGGAGGAGGAGGAAGAAGAGGAGAAGGAGAAGGAAAGGGATGAAGAGAGGAGGGGCAGAAGGAGAAGGAGAAGAGGAGAAAGAAAGGAAGGAAGAGGAGGGAGGGAAGAGGAGGGAGGGAGGAGGAGAGAGAGGAGAAGGATAGAGGGAGGGAGAGAAGGGAGGAAGGAAATCTGTAGGCAGATTCTTGTTTATTTGTATGTTGTATATCCAAAGAAGTCTGAATTAATGAATTATCTGAGACAAAAATTCCATTATACAAGGAAAAGACTTTATATAAAGTCATACAAAGTTACACAATACCAACCACAATGAGCAAACAAATCATAAAACTTGAAAATTCTGTTTGTAGCAGCTAAGAGACCAGAAATCCTTCACTGCAGACCTTTTATTTATCTCTTGCCTAAGTGAATATTGAATATACAATTTATGCATACTTGTAAAGCCTTTGAAAGTTTCTTCAGCTTCCAGCCTTCTCTTTCTGTGTCCTTCTTCCTCCTTTCCTAACATTGCAGCCCCCAAGGACCCCAGTGCCCTCTGTTCTCATACTCTCTCCTGACCTTCCAGTATCAATTTATACAATTTATATATGAGGACATGACACATTTATAAAATGAACAAAAGTCGTTCACAGTAAGATGTTCCATGAAGCAACCATTTGTCATTTGAGCCTTTAATTCTCCTTACAGAAAAGAAAGATCGCTTATTTGTGTGTCTCTTCTCCTCATGTTTCTTTGAAAACAAAAAAAAAATCTGATGAGTCTCAGGCTGGAAAGTGAGGACACCTGGGCTTGGCTGGGCTGAACAGAAAAAAATAAATGTTTACCATTTAGAACAGTTTTTTCTCAAACCATAGAGCACTTGAATGAGAATTATCTGAAATCTTTGTGAAAATGCAGATCCCTGGCAGCATCCCATCCCTGAATCCTCACCTCCACTGAAAAGGCACAAAAGCATCCATATGACCCAAGAGTGCAGGTGATTCGCATACAGGTGCACACCGAGAATCACTACCTGAGGATGACTATTCAACTTCCATTCCTGTAAAAAGGCAATGTCACAGCTAAAGCTATTTTTTTCTAATATAAACTTTTCCTTAAGATTTTCCTTTTTCTTCAGTATACGAGTTCTGTTGTATTTTCTGCAGTTTACTATTTAGTGCAGGAAAATTGCTACATGATCCTCTTTAAATTAAAAAAAAAAGTCCCCACCAGGCTGGTTTTACAACTGAAGGATGATGTCACTGACAGCTCTTTCAGCATCTCTGATCTCAACATGTAATGGAAATTAAATTAATGAAAACAAAGACCATCAAAGGGATTATAAATTAATTTTCTCTTCACTAAAATGAACAGCAGGAGAAAAGATTTTTTTCTGTGATTAAAAATGACATCATGCTGTCTTCCACAAAATAACATCCCCCAAAGTAATTCTATTTAATTTTTTTTTAATTTAGCCCTTCATTCTTAAAACTACATTATTTCAAGGATTTTTTTTCTTTTTTCAAAAATGTAAAGTTAAATATTGTTGGTTACATCATCTGGTGCCTAAAGTTGGAGGAACTAATGGGTTATTTGACTTTCTGCTATGATATTTTTCACTTTTAGAGTAGATCACTTTATTGTAAGTAATGCTTTAACTTAAAGGGAAAAGCTGATATTAAAAGGGTGAGCCAATATTTAGCAAATGGGTCTCTCCAGCAGATTGCCCCTGGGCTTCTGCTTCTGCTGGTTGGCTGCAAGGGAATTATACACACACACCCCACTCCTGTTATACAAACTTGAAGAAAGTTAAGATTTCCAAATTGCTTAAGCTACATTTTCTAATCATTTGAAAAAATGCAAATTTTCTGGTTATGACTGTGTGTGTGTGTGTGTGTGTGTGTGTGTGTGTGTGTGTGTGTGTGTGACAGAGAGAGAAAGAGAGAGAAAGCGAAGGAGAGAGAGGATAGTTGAAGAAGAGGAATAAATGCATCTTTTTTCCTCAAAGAAAGAAAATGTATTAACATTTATACATGAAAGCACTGTCATATCTTTATTCTTTTTTTAAGTTTATTTATTTGGAGAGAGAGACAGAGACAGCATGAGTGGGGGAGGGGCAGAGAGACAGAGAGAGAGAATGCCAAGAAGGCTCCATGCTTCCAGCACAGAGCCTGTTGTGGGACTTCATGAAACCATGAGATCATGAACTGATCTGAAAACCAAGAGTCGGATACTTAACCAACTGAGACATTCAGGCACCCCTACCATATCTTCATTCTATATATGGTCTAAACCAAATTCATTACTTTTTTCTTGAATATAATAAAGTGTGGACGATAGTGACACCACAGAGTCATCCAGGCAGCTTAAAGTCCAGGAAGTGAGCCTGTACAGAAACTCTATATGCTATTAAGGGAGCCATTCCATTGGCTCTGTGGTATTTTCAATATTAGGGCATAAATCACACACACACACACACACACACACACACACACACAAACACACAAATACAAAGGTTGTTTTTAAGAGAAATAAACAATTTATTTTGTTTTGTTTTCAGATTATTCCAATGTTAGAGTCTTTAAAACTCTCTACTTTGGCAAAATATTTGCCAACAGCTTATTTCACTCAGAGGCAGATGAGCACAAAAAGAAGCTCCAGAAAGGCCAATAATTTGCCACAGCTTCAAATCAATAAGCTTTCTTCAGAAGCAATTTAGTGCTAGCCCCAAACCTATATACAGCAAAAGAAAAACCCAGAAGCTAACCACACCCACACACCTTATAAGGCAATTAACTTATACATGATTGTTTATTGTTACTGCTACACGACCTCCAGAATTAACTCAACCCTTCCTTACCCTTTCAACAACCCCAAGCATCTTATCAATTACTCCTAACAGCACATCCCGTGTTGGAAGTTAAATGTGTCATTGCTAGTCTCAAGTGGGCCCTTAATGCTGCCAATTAATCCTCTTGTATTTCTTTAATCCATTTACTCTCTCTCTGCCATTCATTCAAAAAATATTTACTGAGTGCTCCCTAAATTCCAGGTACTGTTCTAAGAACTATGGTACAGCCAGAATCAACACAAAAACCTGTGCCCTTATGGAGTTTATATTCTAGCAGGGGAAGACAATTTAAAAATAAGGAAATTATACAAAATATTAGAGGGGTTCCTGGGAGGCTCAGTCGGTTAAGCATCCAACTCTCGGTTTTGGCTCAAGTTATAATCTCAGAGTTTCGTGCATTAGATCCCTGCGTTGGGCTCTGCACTGATAGTGCAGAGCTGCTTGGGATTCTCTCTCTCTCTCTCTCTCTCTCTCTCTCTCTCTCTCTCTCTCCTGCTCACACTGTGTCTGTTTCTCTCAAAATAAACAAATAAACTTAAAAAAATTTTTTTAATATTAGAAATATTCAAATACTATGGGGGGAAAAAGGAGGAAAAGGAACATGTGCTTACTGGAAGGACGTTATATGAAAATTTTGGTAGGTAGGTCAGGTGCCTAGTCATGCAAATATCCATGGGAGTGCTTTCCAGGCAGAGGATCTGGCGGTGCAGATCCCAAAGGAAGGAATACATCAGGCATGTTCTCGGAACACCAAAGTGTCCAGTGAGCAAGGGGTAGAGTGATTAGAGATTATGTCCCAGAGGAAGCAGGGGTTAAAACCACATAAGTCCTTGTAAATTCATTGTAAGGTTTGGGCTTCTGTTCTGAGTATGATGGGAAGCCACTGAGGCTTTGAGCAGAGGAGTGATGTCATCTGACATGTTTTTAAATGTTCTTTCTGGCTGTTTTTCTCAATGGATCATAGACCAAGGGTGAGAAAGCAAGACACCGATTAGGATATGACTGCAATAATCCAGAAGAGGACTGGTTTGATTTGAACCGGTGAGGTGGTAGTGTAGGTGATGAAAAGTGGTTGGATTCTCAGTGTGTTGGGCACAGAATTCGATGATGAATTGAAAATGAAATATGAAAAAGTAGGAAAAAAATGGCCTACAGTGCTAGCTTCCTTCAAACTCCCATCAACTGCAACCCACCCTCAGCTGATACTCCTGCCTCCTATTTTACTGAGAATTTATAGTAGAACTCCGTAAAGCCCTTCCTTTATGTCTGTCCCTCCCTTCATTTGTGCATGTATGCTCTGCCTTCTCTCCCATGACTACGGGTGAACTATTTGTGCTCCTCAGGCCAATCTTCTCATTGGAACACTAAATCCCGTTCCTTCTTGTTTATCTAAGAAAACTGCTTCAGCTAAATCCCTCCTCACCATTTATTCCGTCTCTACATGATCTCTCCTTAGTATGCTTTTACCATTTTGATTCCATCTCTCCCTCCAACCACAGACCCATTATTTCCTCTAGCAACCTATTTATTTCTCCTCTGGAGCAAAGTCCTCTAAATAGTTGTCTCTACTCACTGTATGATTCTTTCTTTCACCTTTTCCTGAACCCAATAAAATTAAATTAAATTGAATTTTCCATCTACCATTCTACTGACATGACTTTTACCAAGACCCCCAGTGACTTCCATTTTATAAAGTATAAGGTCAACTTTTCAGGCTACATTTCCTTGATTTAACAAGTAGGCATTTGGCAGTTGATAACTTCCTCCTGATTCAACCACTACATTCAGTTGAATTACAACATCATACTCTCCTGGTTCTTCTACTGTCTGATGTCATGATGAGTCCTTCTTTGACCTGCTGTTCTCCCAACACAAAGAATCCAAACTCAGAGGGCATCAGCCATAGTTTAAGTTTATTGCAACTTTTATTTTGTCTTCTGGTAGAAGTATGTCCTCTTAGGAAACAAAATTTCTAGACCATGGAGCCTAAAGTAGTAGAGATAGAAGCATACATTTTTCCTAAGTGAGTCACTGGGAGTGATGGTGAGCAGAGTGCCTCCGTTGTATCCTGAAGAACAGTTCCTTTCCCTGCTAAGATGTCAGCTCCTGGCCAGCCCCTCAGTAATGACTTCAGGAAGCTGTTTCACAGCTTCTCATACTTATGGATGATGCAGACAGTAGTAGAAACAATGCAAGCCATGGATTTCCTCTTTCTCAGTCTACTTGCTCCTCTTCTGCTCCCTGAACTCCTAATATTAAAATGTCCTTGAGAGGGGAAAATGGGTGATGGGCATTGAGGAGGGTATCTATTAGGATGAGCACTGGGTGTGGTGTGGAAACCAATTTGACAATAAAATATATTTAATAAAAAAATAAATAAATAAATAAATACATAAAATTTCCTTGAAACTCTTCTCAGTCCTTGAATTTATCTATACCTGATAATTATACCCAGTCTCATGGTTTTATATACTATATTCTCTTCCAAAGTCATGTCTCTAGCTTGAACCTTTACCCTGACATTTATATTCATATTATAAGCTTGGGTTACTATAATAGACATCTCAAATTTAGCATGTTCAAAACTGAGTCCACGTCTTCCCCACCACCATTAACAGAACAACAACAGAAATGACCCGTATTTCTCATCTCAGTTAACAACAACCACTTCCTTCCAAGTCGTAGGGACAAAATCCTAGAATTCTTTTTTTTTTAATTAAAAAAAATTTTTTTAATGTTTATGTATTTTTGAGAGAGAGAGAGAGAGACAGAGCATGCGCGAAGGAGGGGCAGAGAGAGAGGGAGACACAGAATCGGAAGCACGCACCAGGCTGTGAGCTGTCAGCACAAAGCCTGACTCAGGGCTTGAACCCATGAACCATGAGATCATGACCTGAGCTGAAGTCGAATGCTTAACCAATTGAGCCACCCAGGCACCCCCAAAATCCTAGAATTCTTGATTCCTCTTCCTCTTCCTTATTACATCTAATTCATTAGCAAATCCTGTTGGCTCTACCTTCAAAAATATATTTAGAGTCCAACCAGAGCCTTTCAAGGAGCCCTCAGGTCCAAGTTGCCATAACTTCTCATCTGGATTACTTAGATTGCTTTCCAACTGATCTTTTGACTTTGACCTTTGTTCTTCAATCTATTCTCAGCACAATGGCCAGAGCAGGTCTGTTAGGTTAGATCTCACTTCTGTGTTCAGAGTAAAATCCAAAGTCCTTTCAATGGTCTATGATGCCCTACAACATCATGCAACTCAATAACTTTAGTGTTTCATGCTACCACTCACCCTTCACCCACTGCACGAAAGTCAAATCAGCTTCCTTACTGTTTTGTAACCGTGCATGGCATGCTGCCACTTCAGACTCTGTTTGACATTATCTTAGCCTGGAATGTTCTTTCCCTGGATATCCTCATCATTAGCTCCCTTGATTCCCTTGAATCTTTACTGAAATGCCTTCTTAGTGAGGTTTTTCCTAACCACCATGTTTCAAATTGCAAACACACTCTCCTTCAATTCCCAATCCTGTTTTCTTGCTTTATTTATCCATACAACAATTATTACTACTAACATTTTACACATTTTACTATATATTTTGATCTACATATTTGTTCCTGGTCTTATTAGAGTATAAATTTCATGAGGACAGGCTATTAATCTGTTTTGTTACTTGCTGTATCCTTTATTCCTAAAAGAGAGCTCTCTCGTTGCTCAATATGTTTGTTGAGTGGATCCATAAAATACGTTCCCTGAGAAACACTATGGTGTCATCTTCCCTCTTATGAAAATGTACTTCAATTCTTTATATATATTTGTGGTTACAGACCCAATGGCAGTATCTGGTTCAGAAGGAGAAACCACTAACATTATCATAATCAGCACTCTGCTTGTAATTCATTTTAGAGGACAGTGATGTGTTAAGAGGACCCTACAGTTTTACTAAAGGTGGCATCATTTGAAAACAATAATTTATTTTTAATCTCTTTTAAATTGTGTGAAAGTCGGGGCACCTGGCTGGCTCAGTCAGTGGAGCATGAGACTCTTGATCTTGGGGTTGTAAGTTTGAGCCCACGCTGGGTATAGACATTACTTCAAAATAAAATCTCAAAAAAAAATTGTGTGATAGTCAAACATACTCCTAGATTATATTACCTTTATAGACAGACACTTATAATTTTAACAAGCAAGTTAATCAATCCCAATTTCATATAGCTAATATGAATTATATTTAATTTTAATTCATTAACATAATAGTCCTTTTAGTCCTCAGGAGTTTATACTTTTCTCCCTGTTATGTTATTTAAGTATTAGGACAGATGATCTAAACAAGTGAGGTCTCTCTATTACACTTACCTAAAACCAGACCATTTTAATATTAAAACTGAGTGTTTTATTTTCCTTCCTTTCCCCTTGCCCACTATAATGAGTGATTCTTTTCACATTTATTCACCTCTCTATATTCAGAATGATCTTTTAAATTTGCAAATATGATTGTTGCAGACTCCTAACCCTCTTAAAATACTTCAATGGCTTTGCATTGCTTTAAAGATGAGGAGGAAAATTCTCCGTATAAAACAGCCCTGCGTTATCTAGCCTGCCTCTCTAGTCTCAGCTCTCACAGTCCAGTACAGCTAAGCAGAGGTTTTTTTAAGACCTTATGTGACCAATCTCCCCTCTGCTGTAAGACCATCTGCATGTACTTATAGCCCTACTTCAACTATGGCTTACTCAGAATATCCTTCCCTGCCTCCCAGACTTGATAAACTCTGTCAAGGTGTCTCATTAAACTGTTGTTGTAAATATAATAGCACCTATCAAATTGATTTTTAATTGTGTGCTTTCATTTAATTGTGCAATTTTTTTCATGACAGCTAGTGAGAGAGAAATGCTAACCTCCATGAGGGCATTAATGGATGCCCACAGCCTAGCCTGATATTTGGCATGATGTAGGTTCTCAATAAATATTTTCTGAATAAGTGAGTGCAATCAATCACAAAGTGCTATGAAAAGACAGGTGGCAAGCCCTACAGAGCAGAGGGATCTTCATCCTTTCCATCCCTAGGCTGTTTATTGGCTTCAAACATGATTATACATCTTGCTCTAGCATTGGCCTGGAGGAGAATCTGGACGCTTTATACATAGTGTTACCACTAACTTGTATTTTTTTCTTGATATTTACTCTCTTTAGACTTGATTTAAAAATAGGCACAGATTTTAAAATCTCAATAATAGATTTGTTCTTTTGTGGAAACTACTAACACAGAAAACTAGCGCTGAATCTGAATTGTTCAATTCTATCATTTCCACAATTGCATACCATCGTACCACTGGTCTCTCAGGGAAAAGCTTATTTCCATAATTCCTGAAAGTTCAAAGAATGGGTCTGACATGGCCACATCAGATCAGATATTTCATCGTAGTGAATTAATTCTCATCTTAAAAGAAATACAAATTCTACTATTTTATATCATAATCGGAAACGGAACTCAGTTTGCTCCAGTATTATCATAAGAATGCTTATCAGGCTGTCAACAGTCTCATATTTTGTGTATCAGATTTTGCGAAAGCACAGATGGCAGGAATCCTTATTAAGGTATGGGCTAATTACAGTATCAAATTACAGTATTAAAAAATGAAGCAGGATGGAGTGTCTGGGTGACTCAGTCGGTTAAGCACCTGACTCTTGATTTCATTTCACGTCATGATCTCATGGTTTGTGAGTTCAAGCTCCACATGGGGGGCTCTGCACTGACAGCATGGAGCCTCTTGGGATTCTCTCTCTCCCCATCTCTCTGCCCCTCCCCTGCTCAGGCTCGCTCTCTCTCTCTCTCTCTCTCTCTCAAAATAAATAAACATTTTTAAATGTTTTAGATGAAACAGGATACGCTGGCCTTAGGACAAATATAAAGAAAGCAACTATAATTGTGGCACAGAATTAATGACTACACTTTTGCTCTTGTCAGCTGTGTGAAGAAAATGAGTAGAAGGCACTTGTTTGACACTTTTATGAACACTCTTTCTCCTTTATCTCCTCTTTGAGTGATCCATCCATGAATTAAGCTAGTAAACTCTAAGAAGTCACCGGATATTCTGAAGGCCATAATTTTGTGGAAAATGCTTTCTTTTTTTCTTTACACAGATAAAAATACAGACAAGAGAGATACTAAGTCCTCAGGTTTGAAATTTGAAAACCTCATTGAAGAAGGTAATTTTCTTGCAGTGAAGATTTTAGATGCTCAAGTGTTTACTACTATATGGAATCATTGTATAAAATGGAGGCAAGAAGGGAAAAAGTTGCTGTAAAAACTGAAAAGGACCCTGGTTTTCTGGGGCTTTATTATCTGTTATTTCCTAAGGAAGAAATGAGTTGAATAGAGAAGTGAACTTGTTGAAGGAGGTGTCTGTTTTTAGCTACTTACCTGGTTTTTAATTGCTAATTTATTTTTTAAATTAACAAAGACATGCCTGAGGTGATTATCTTCAGAATTTTTTCCTTAATTACATGGCAATCTTTCTTAGACCTTGACTTGAAGGTATCAATGTGTAACTTGCCTTCAGTAGAGTTCGATGTTCATACTTTGTCTATTTCTTTAGTACATGATGATGCTATTCTTTTGTGTGACAGAAATCTTGAGTCCATTACAAGACACATGCTTAATAAGTTAATAATAGGATCACTTGGGAACAATACTCAATGCTGAAGCTTTATATTTTCCTAATGTAAATCATTCATTTGGCATGCTTGCATGTAATCAGCCCATAATCAGATAAGAAAGGAACAAACATTTAATGTAAAAGCTCATTTTTGTGCCATCGATGTATTCATGCAATGCTGATAGCTGATTTGAACATCCACCTATGAAATGACAAAAGATCATTAAGGTAGATTTCTTTGTTTAGCCTTGATATTTTGCAGAATGTATAACTTTCACAATCATAAGAGAAAAATAAACTGCATTTGATTTGTGAGTTTTATGTTATAGTTAAATTGGAGCATGGTTCTTGAGTCCACTAGGGACTTGCAGGCCACTCCATCATTCTCCTTTACCATCTGACATTTTAAAGGAAAGATAAAGTGGAGATGAAAGAAATTACTCCAAGGAAAACTCCAAGGTGAGTATCAAATGCTGTTAACTCTCAGGGAAGGTGAAATATTACTTCTATGCAGATTTTCCGATAGAATTCTGCCTTTCCAGGAACACAGCATTTGATCCAGTAATCTGACTGTTGGTGTGTCCCTGCAGTGATATTTTACCCAAAAGCAGTGCACTGTGAGAAAACTAATTAACTTTGACTTCACTGCATCTATCCCCAGAAGACTCAGCTCTCTAGTTGTTTGGGTAGAATAATTAACGAAAAAATAAAATTTCCCCAAGAGAAGAACTTTTGGGTCTATTACTGTAAAACACAGAAATGGAATAAATTGTTACCTTGGAAAGTAATGAACTGCAAACTCTTTCCATCTGTTTACTTAGGAAGGAAGGCAAGTTACCTCACCCTCACTGCCACAGACGATTAGCTCTTTTGTTCTGGCTTCTGCAGTATATGCAGGACTGCTCATCTGTCAACAGTTTCACACACCAGGTCTGGCTGTGCCCATCCTCGCCAAAAGATGGGCAAGTCAGTATGATGTCCAAAATTGTAGACAGTAGGGAGATAATGTCAGCTAACCTGGCAGCTTAGTTGTGTGTTTAACAAACATGCTCAGAGGAGGACCTGAAAATTTAAAGCTCCTGGTCAAGACCCAATCACTGCCATCTCCAGCTCAAAGCTTGAAATGTCATCCCCAATCAATCAGTTGTTAGGGATCACAGGGTTTGTTTTTTCTTTTTTTTTTTTTTTTTTTTTTGCTTCTATTTTAGGATTGGCTCAAGATTAAGTATCACTTGAAGGAACCAGAGCTTATCACACATTCCATCAATATCATTTTTGCAAGTGAGATAACCAGTGGATAAACTTTGTCATGGGTGGCCAAAGTCGCGTTAATTGAACAGAGCACTTAGATGTTTGTGAGAAGATAAATAATTTTCCTAAATTAGAAGCAGTTTCATAAAATTAAAGCCAACTTTGTAAAAATGTTTGAAAAGCTCTAATCTCTTTTCACCAAGTCCCATAAATTGCAGGACTTTCTGGAATTGTTAATTTAAGATAATAGAAAAGGTTTGTGAACCTGACGGCTTTGATTTACTTTTTAGGTTATGAGTAGAATTTATACAAAACAAACCCACCACACACATTCAGAATGATTGACAAAAGCGAATACAGAAACCAAAAAGATTTCTGAAGGATAAAAAAAATTACTCTTCACATTTCAAAAACAGTAGAAAAATTTTTAATTATGAAGTCTTCTTATTTGAGACTGTCAATAACATGGGATGATCAAATTTGACCTGACGACAGTTAGTAGGTTAACAATTTTTTCTCTCCTCAAACATTCTGCAGCTCATGAAGAAAGATGTGAGACCTCCCCATGGTAACTTGAAGCTTCATAATTTTGGTCAAATCACAATACATGAGACTCAGTATAGTGCTTTTCATAGTGCTCCTTACAGTCAGGTTGCAAGGAAGGCTGGCATTAAAATTGTTTGATCTACATGTCAGCTCTTCCTTCATGGCTTAAACATAAAACAAGTTTTCAACCTTCAAAGAATCAAACAAAACCATCATATGTCTTTGACATTTCATGCTCAATAGACAATGTTTTCTGTTTTTCTGTTCTTAATTTTGACAACATTTTATTATTTGAGGCATGAAACTCATGGGAACCACATTCTTTTGCTTTTGCTCACAAAACCAAGGACTCAATTAATTAATGTAGAAGATAAAATAGAAATCAATGCTGGTAATACATAACTTAAGCACAGTTAACAGGCTACGTTGACTTCCAAAGACAAAACTTGAAGAAAAGCCATGAGAATTTTTGGCTATCTGCCTCCTTTGGAGATGTGGCAGGGAATCTAACACATTCCAAATATATTCTTTCACTCGAGGATTTAAATTTAAATTCCAGGCTCTCAGGCAAATGTTTCAAAGGAATGTTCCTGTGGACTCTGGAGTGGGCTTCATCTCACCATATGCTGGGTGTACAGCTGGTTCATCTGAACATAGTGGCAGATACAGCAGTGCTCTGGTAACGATCCCATATACTAGCTGAGGATTTATCTGTGGTCCCGGTGCTTTTTCCTCCATTCACACATAAAAGAGGGCAACCTATACCCCGTGCCCTCAAGACGAGGTCACTAAAGGATTGTGTGAGGAGGTAGAGGGAATAGAGTCCATTTTTAGCTTTTGAGTTTCAAAATGACTTTGGAAATACATAGTGGGGCAGCAGTTTTAAAGAAAAAGCTTTTCAATCTCAAAAGGCCAGATGCCGAAGGAATCAAAGCACAAAGCTAATGCCAAAAAGAACATATTCAGAAGAATGCATGAGATATCATAGCAGATTTTTGCTATTCCAGTGGTTAAAAAAAAGAATCCCTCTGAACTGGAAATGAAGCTGAACTTGAGAATGATCACATGGAAGGATGATGTGGGCCTTGAGGAACACGGGGCAATAGAACCTTCAATAGGTTTGGGGTCCAAAAGTAAAGAGGATTTGTACCCCACTTCTCATTATGAGCCCCGGAGGTGGCAGATTTGCAGGACCCCCATCCCACTACAGTGTGCAAGCTTTAGTACAGAGATGGCTGCATGGATGGATGACAGTACTGGGGA
Organism: Acinonyx jubatus; assembly: GCF_027475565.1. NCBI lineage: Eukaryota > Metazoa > Chordata > Mammalia > Carnivora > Felidae > Acinonyx > Acinonyx jubatus. The sequence goes on from NC_069382.1 coordinate 101,771,104, forward strand.
CACAAATGCTGAGTTTGTCACAATCCCAGTGTAGTACAGTAGAGCAGTTCAACACTTCAAGAGCCCCCAGTTGGGGGGAGGGGTGAAGGGGGGAATTTAAGTGAGGAAGATTTGGTGAACTTGAGGTTTGAACCTCAAAGTACAGATAAAGAGGATATAGAAAGAAATACAGCTATCACTACAGACAAGATAGGAAACTGGATGTTCATCGTGTCATCAGGGAGGGTTAACAATGACCACGGACTGTCACTGGACTATGGACCATGACACTTTAACAGATGTAAGCATGGCTTGATGAGGGCCAAGCACCACACATGGTGCTTTGCCTTAGTGCTACATAATCTTTCAGAATTTAGATACAACCTGGAAGAACAGGCAGAGGACTGAATTGCTCAGGACTGAGTGGGCAATTACTATAGAAAGGATTTTGAGGTACCCAGAAAGTTCTGTTACATTTTGAGGACATATTTGTACTCAAATTGACATTTCTGCAGGCATGTGATTGTGGCTCCAAATCTCCTACTTCTTCACGTATGAAAGACTCACTTGAGTAGCTCTGCTGTCTAACTAGATACAGAAAGTAGTTCCATAAGCTCCATGATTACAGAGGTAAAGGAAATGACACCTGTTGTGCTACTTCCAGTTATTTAATGCAGTCTTTCCATAAGTGCTTAGTTAATATATCCTTATTCGCTTGTCTAACACAGGATTTGTCAATCGCTGTCTCCCAGACCAAATCCAGCTGCTGGCTGCCTTTTTGTTACCACTTGCAAACTAGAATTTTTTAAATATTTTCAAATGGTTGGCAATTAATCAAAAGAATATTTTGCAACATTTGAAAATCATATAAAATTCAAATTTCAATGTCCCCAAATAAAGTTGTATTGGAATAGAGCCATATCTATTTGTTTATGAAAAGTAGATTTTAGGCCATAATGGCAAAGTTATGTAGTTAGACTATATAACCTTCACAGGCCAAACGATTTACCATCTGTTCATTTACAAAATAAGTTTGACAACCCCATATCTAGTAGCAAACTTCCAGGTTGAACAGACACAGAACCCAGAACAGTCTTTCTGGTTCATCAGATACGCTTGGTAGAGTTCCCCCAGTTGTATACTAAATTAATTAAGCTCAGCCTGAATTTGAGTGAGCTGCTGTATATAAAGGTCTTAGAAGCTGAGTCTGATACATAATAAGCATCATCTAAAGGATGGCTAGTCTTATCATTTGTGATTGTGCATAATTTGAAATTGTATCTCTAGCTTCTGCTAATAGTTACTTCTGTAGTTTCAATATAATTATTTTTTTTAACTTTAAGGACAAGTTTCTATTCAATTTTCATGTCAGTTAAAGTAAAGATTCACCTCTACTTTACAAGTAAAACCAGTAACTGTCAACCATCACACCTGTTTACTCTAAAACATGGAGCTTGGGGTGCCTGGGTAGCTCAGTTGGTTGAGAGTCTGACTTCAGCTCAGATCATGATCTCACCATTCATGAGTACAAGCCCCACATCAGGCTCTCTCTGTCCGATTCAGATCCTCTGTCCGCACCCCTCCCCCACCGCCTCTCCCCCACTTGCTCACTCTCTCAAAAATAAAACAAATATTTTTAATTAAAAATTAAATATGAACCTAAATTATGAAAAAGTATCAGGATTGTTCCATGATGTGATAGATAAATGCTTTGAATTTTTGTTTCCAATAGAATGATAATAGTAATAGTAATTAGTATTCATTGCATTGCTTCTAAGGGTTAAGCATTTTAAATACATATTTTCACTGAATTCTAATTCCTACAAAGTAGTGCTACCTCCAACCTACAAATGAGAAAAGCGGGGTTCAGAGAGACAACGGAACTTGCTCATGCTCGTGGTTGTCGTTCATAAGCGGCAGATCCCAGACCCAAATACTGGTCTAAATCTGTGCTTACCCTACGAAACTATCACTTTTTCTTTACAATTTCTAGTTTCACCTATCATTTGTGTGCCTACTCAGTCTTCATCCAGCAAAACTCCCTTTAACAAGCTGGTTAAGGAGAGCCCGTCCAACTGATGACCAGCAGCAAATTTAATTCTGCAAGTCAAGACCTTACATGTTAATCAAGCTCTCAGTCCTGCTCCCTTTGGGGCCATCTCTGCCTCCCTTGTGAGGCAGCAGTTTGAGTTGTCCTTTGCCTTCCTGTGGCGACAGTTCAGAATATGGAAAACAAGCATATGGAAAACTTATTCTGATTTGTCTTGTGACACCTAGACACAATTTTCTTGGCTTGTGCTTGCAAAGACGGTGCCACTACTGTTGTTCTTCCCGAGCAGATAGCTTGACTGAAAAGATTAGTGAGTCCTCATATCCCTTGCTTTTCACAGGCATATTGGCGACTCTTTATTGGGCCTTTTGGTTTTTATAATCAGCTCCTTGATCCCCATGTGAGCATATTCTGGGTATGAGAGGCCTCAATGTTCTCTTTAAAAGTTTACTACTTAAAAGCTGAAGACAACACAATAGTTTCAACCTGATTTTCCAAATTAGACAGTTTATTAACCCATCTGAAAGTATATTCAACTGATAATTATTTTCTTCCCTCACTCATACCTCCCCAAATTGAGTTTTCCAGTCTCTGGTGGCATGTTGGGGACTTTCCTCTCTGCCAAATTGAGATTTTAAAATGTGTTGATTAATAATCAGGCTTTATTACTGATGCTTAATAAATCCTTCTTGGCAGACTTGGAATATTTCTTATGATTTTTCCAAATATGTTTAGGTAAATAATTTTATTCAGTCCAGCACAATAAGCAAATGTTATGTACAAAGCAAGTACAAAATAAAAAAGCACCCTGTTCCTGGGAGAGCTTTACTAGTCAGAGTGGTATAAGGATAAAGATGAAAAAGGACTTAGTGCTTGCCCTCAAGTATACTGGGTATAGGAGTTAAATTGTGTCCCTCCACCAACTGCCACCACCAAAAAGATATGTTAAAATCCTAACTCCCAATGTCTAGGAATGTGATTTTATTTGGAAATAGGGGTTTTGTAGATATAATCAAGCTAAGATGAAGTCATTAGGGTGAGCCCTAATCTGGTATGAGTGGCGTCCAAAAGAAGGAAGTTTGGACACACACACACACACACACACACACAGGGAGAAGGCCAGATGAAAGCAGAAACACAGAGACAGGAGAACACCATGCAAAGACAGAGGCAGAGACTGGAGCTATACTGCCACAGCCACAGAATACCTGGAAGCTCCTAGAAGCTGGGAGAGGCAAGAATAGACCCTCCCTTAGAGACTTAATAGGGAACATGGCCCTGCTGACACCTTGATTTTTGACTTCTAGCCTCCAGGAGGGTGAAAGAATAAGTTTCTGTTGTTTTAAGGCACCCAGCCTGTGGTACTTTGTTATGGTCATCATGGGAAATGAATACTGTAGTATGTACAAAGTCCCATACACAAATAAGTGGTAAAGAATGAGCACTCAGAATCCCAAAAGTGGGATTAAAATGTGAGGAAGACTCAGAATTGGAAATCAGGAAAAGCTGGAAAAGCTTTCTGGGGCAAAGATAGAAGATCTCAAGATATGTAGGAATGGTAAGGTTTAGATGCCTGGAAATGGAGTGCAGGGCATTCTTGATGGAGGGAATTGCAATCAGATAAGTGTTGGATAGCAAAAAGAAGCACAGCATGATCAGGGAAAAGAAGAATGAAGGGGTAAGCTAGAAGATGAGGGACCAGATGATGGGTGTGGAGGGATTAAAAGCTGAGGATTTTGCTGTTAGGGAAATAAGGAAACCACTGAAGGTTTTTGAAGAGGCGACTGGCAATAGCAGAACCTGTTTTAAGCAAAATGTCTAATCACTTTTGTGTAGGTTAAGTTGAAAAGGGGAAAAATTTGGAGGCAAGGCAATGAGATAGTAGGAGATTATAGTAGTCTGGTGTACCGGCAAAGAGTAATTGATCTAGAATAGTTGTAATAATTGAAAAGGACAGAAATATGCAGCAGGTGATATCACAGAAGTACAGTGGATGTCACTGGACTATTAACTTTGGGAGATGAGTTACAGACAGCAGTTATATCGTCATCTCTTGCCACCATAATCCTTTGTAACAAGAATCATAAAACCTCAGTGGCATACAATAAACAGAAAACATTTTTTTTTTTGCTTATAAGTTCATGGTTTGGCTACACGGGTCAGCTACATGAACGAGGCTGGTGAAGGAAAGGAAGGCTGACTCAGACATCTGATGATCTTAGCCAGGCTCTCTCACCCATCTGGGACACTAGATGGGACAACAGGGCTGACCCTGCCCTTTCCACTGTCTCATCCTCTAGCAGACTGGTGCAGGTATGTCATCATGGGAAAGGCAAAGAAGCAAAAGCATGAGCATAAATGTGCAGAACGCTTTGAAGACTCTGTTTGAGTCATATTTGGTCTCATTGGACCAGGAAAATCACATGGTGAAGCTGACAATCGGAGTGGAAAAGGACTACAAAGACCCAAAGCAAAGAGTATGGATACAGGGAGGCCATTTAACTGGGTCCATTAATGCAATCAGTGTACTCAGAAGTTAAATATGATTTCAAAGTTTTGTGGGAGGAATAATAAAAATTGTTATCCTTATAAAGTCCTAATCTTTCTTCAAAACTCAATTCAAGCATCACCTCTTCTATAAAATCTTATCTATAGCACCTGGGGACTATGATCACTTCTTTTAAATATTTCCATTATTTAAATGTTATGAACTGTACTTGGCTGTTTTTGTGTCTGCCTCTTTATACCTAGCCACACCTCCCTAAGAGCATAGGCCACACTGCTCTGCAGTCTCAAGAACTAAGTTCAAATGTTAACACCACACTTTACTACAAGTTCCTCTCTGTATGTCTGTCTCTGTAGCCAGGGCATACAAGCAATGCCAAACATGTGAGTTGTTGTGAGAATAATGCAAAGTAATGTGTGAAAAGCCCAAGAAATGTTCATGATTATTACGATTATATGTCCTTATTTTTATTTTCATTGATACATACTCTGCAGTGATTAATACATAAAAGACATTCGGGGCGCCTGGGTGGCTCAGTCGGTTGAGCGTCCGGCTTTGGCTCAGGTCATGATCTCACGGTTGGTGAGTTCGAGCCCCATGTTGGGCCCTGTGCTGACAGCTCAGAGCCTGGAGCCTGCTGTGGATTCTGTGTGTCTCTCTCTGCCCCCCCCCCCACCCCCGCTTGTGCTCTTCCCTATCTCTCAAAAGTAAATAAACATTAAAAAAAATATTTTAAGTGATTGAACAGATAAAATATATAAGATGAAGCAGATGCTACTGAACATGAAAGACAATGGGAGGGTATTCAATGGAATGAGCACTGAAGAGGCTGAAGGGAATGGAATTAAGAGAATCAAAGAAAAGCTGGCCTTGGAAAGAGGAAGGACATTTTGCCTGACTAAGCGTGTATATGTCGAAACTCTTCTTTGAAAAACAAGGCTTTTGGGGCGCCTGGGTGGCTCAGTCGGTTAAGCGTCCGACTTCAGCTCAGGTCACGATCTCACACTCCGTGAATTCGAGCCCTGCGTCGGGCTCTGGGCTGATGGCTCAGAGCCTGGAGCCTGTTTCCGATTCTGTGTCTCCCTCTCTCTCTGCCCCTCCCCCGTTCATGCTCTGTCTCCCTCTGTCTCAAAAATAAATAAACTTAAAAAAAAAAAAAAGAAAAACAAGGCTTTTAATTAGTCACAATTATAGTTTTGGTTCTTGATCTTGTTTTTTGCTGTTTTAATGTGTTGAATGGCACCCAGGGCACATCAGATGACTTTCTCTAGATCAGAGAGGATCAAGAAAAACCTACCTATCACACCCTGGTAGCATGTTTTACCTTCTCAATATAATGGGATGTAGAAGACATTTCTAAAAGTCATGGGCTATTTCTTAATACACATACATAAAATGTGAAGAGATGACTTACATCTTTAGAGATATTAAAACATTTTACCCTTTAAGGCTCTGCACCAGGTTTCACAAAACACAACGTGATAATTGCTTTGCTTGACTTGTTCAAATAGCCGCTTTCTTGATATGACGGTTGGGGCATAAGTATTGTTATGTCCCCATGTAATTGGCCCACATTGCTTCTAACTATATGAAAAGTTTAATTAAGAGCAATATACCAAATAATGATATTCCAGGAACAATAAAATTTTTTATAATATATGTACTGTCCAGATGTCAGAAGCATGTATTAAAAAGCAGGATCTTGGGGCTCCTGGGTGGCTCAGTCGGTTGAGCATCCGACTTCAGCTCAGGTCATGATCTCACAGTTCTTGAGTTCGAACCCCGTGTCGGGCTCTGACAGCTCAGAGCCTGTAGCCTGCTTCAGATTCTGTATCTCTCTCTCTCTCTCTCTCTCTCTCTGTCTCTGCTCCTCCCCCACTCACGTTCTGTCTCTCTCTCTGTCTCTCAAAAAATGAATAAACGTTAAAAAAATGGTTTTAAATAAAAAGCAGTATCTAAGAGGAAAAAAAAATCTAGTTACCAATACGCAGAAGGAAAGCAGTGGGGAGTATGGGAAACCATACTATATTTTCATTATCTTCATATTTTAGAATAGAGTTTTTGTCAGAGTTAAAGGGAATAATAGAAAGTTAGAGTTGAATAGGAACTTAGAGACCTCTCACCTTCTCTGATGAACTATGTTAGAGAGGCCAGTGTGTTTGCCCAAGAGCGTAAAGAAGAGTAGGATTGTGTTGGTTCACTGTTGTAAGGCCAGCAACCAAGAACAGCCTCAGTAAGTACTCACTCAGACAACAACTAAATACATAAATGATTGCTTGAAACTCATGTATTTTGACTCACAGCTCAGACATTAAGCATAATACATTCCCTTCTATTTTGATAGAGGATTTATAAAGAATATGTAGCAGGACATCTCTGTAATCAAAAATAAATTGTTTTTATCCCTTATTCAATTTTTATCTTAATAATGCTCTAGGAAAAAAACTAAAACGGAGAAGTTCACAGGTGAATTCAAGGATATTTGGTTATGCAAAAAAATATCATTTTAAGTAAGTCCACTTAAAGAATTTTATATTACATCATGACGAGGTGAATTAGACTTCAGTCTTGAAAATTGAAATTATGAGCAATGCAAATAAGTTTGTTTAATGTGTATCTTTAAAATTCATGTTATAATTACAATTTTGCACTGATTTTTAGAACAAATAAGCAATAAATCAAGTTCATTGATTTGTATGAGAAATACATCTTTGCTGTGAAAATTGTATTATAATACATTCTACCCTCCAAATTTAAATTTCGTATCACAGATGAAAAGACACTCATTTTTGTTTTCCAGGTTCACCTCTTAATCTTATGGTTCTCAAATCATTTTCTGTTGGAAGCCCATCACGTACAAGCCACGTTGCTCCCCTCCTCCGATCTAAGCCTCATGTTCACTGGTTGTGTGACGGTCAAGCAGCTCTCCCGCATCACTTTGGAAAGTTTGGCTCTTTTGTGCTTTCACTTTTCAATCAAACTGAACTGTATTGTTGAATTACATAAATGTCTGATAATCTTCAAGGCACTGATTGACAAAGATGTGGGTTAACACCAATACAGGTGTTACGAAAGGAGGGTTATTTGATTGGGCATTAATTTATCGGTGGTTAGTTACTAAGTAACATTTTCGTATTTTGACAATTTGTGCTTCTTAACACCGCATGATTATTTTCAGATAACAAATATATCAATGGATGATTTTTTTAGCATTTTATATAGCTTAGTGGTTCCAGGAAATGTGCCCAAAATATCATGGACATCACATTCAAATGGAATTCCTGAGAAATACCACTTTTTGACTCAAGCTCCTACCTTCTGCCTACCCGCTCCTCCTCTCCTCCCTTCAACATCCATAGGCACAACTCTCTAAGGTCCATTACCTCCACCACACCTGACTTCTGGTTCATTCGCCAAATTAGTTTTTTACAAAAAGTCCCCATTTTTCCAATTAAACCATGTTTAGAGGCCATGGCAGAAAACAGGAAGTAAACTAAAATACAGGACATTTCTCCCATCATACTCCAAGAACAAAGTCTTTCTGACCATTCAGTTCTGATTTCCCTTTCTCAAAGTTTGAAAGTGATCTCACCAGCAGATAGATATGCATTGAGACTGTCTTTTGGCTAGATAGAAGTTATACTGTATAAGTTTCAATAACTAAATAAAATCATACATATTATATTACTACCTTAAACCATAGTTTTAAAATGACAGGCTAACTTCTTAATGGTAAGAATTATAAGCCTTCAAATATCTTAAATGACCATCTGTTATTTACATATAGAATGACTTAACTTATTATGTTCAAAGCAAAGATAGACTATAAGTTAAATAAAACAGCCTTTCCCCCTTCCTTACATAACTTAACTGGTTGTATAACATTCAGAGAAAGACAACATTAGAAGAGCCTTAGTTCATGATTTATTCAAACTCTGAACCACAATGCTAACAGCTAGAAATGCAAATTCTTATGATTATTCTCTGTTCATTACAGGGGAGAAACATTTTCTGATGAGTGTATTTTATATGAATTCTGATAACAGTTTCCTATGTCTTTCCATATAAATGTCAACATAAATTTCTGAAAGTCTTTAAAAAATAATATATATGCTTTACAAATGGTTGACTCTACATGTGTTCTTACACCAGCAATAATATCTGATAAGCTTTCTTGTAATTATGAAAGACAATTCTCTTTATTCAACTTAATTTACTGCCACCCAACAAGTATTTACTGAGCACCTGCCTTAAGGCAGCAATTGTAGAGATTTAAAATATGAAATTAATTTGCTCCCTCAATTAGCTTATAATCTGATGGAGGAGTTAATGCTTACAGATATGAAACTCTCACAGACTTAAGAGATGAATTAAAGTTGGCTTAAAATTATGTGACCCCACAGATAGTCATATCTGGGTATCCCCAACCCTGTGGCATCCCTTCCCTTAATATTTAAATACAATAACTTGGCTTTTTCTCATACATTATGAAAACCCAGTGACCACTCTAATAGCTGAGAATTCTTGGTGAGGTATTTCTCCTAGTTTCCTCTTGCTTCAGTTTTCAGATTCTAGTCTTTAATGATTTATACGTGGCATCTCACCCCTGTAGCTGCTGCCCTTGGACTGCACAACTTTGCCTACCACCAGCCACAGCTCTGATTCTTTCACTCTTCCAGAATGTCATTGACAGAATGCCAAAGACAGAATTTTACCCAATATTTGAGAGAATGGAAGGTGGGGTTTACAGCACAGGACAGACATTAAAATTAAATGTTTATATTTATAGCCAGTCCCAGGCATGGGTGACTTCTTACTGTCCATGCTTCCCTGGAGCTATAGACTTAGCTACATTTTCTCAAACTCCTCTGTCATCTCTTCTTCTCCAGCATTTCCAAACTTTCTGCTCTCCCTTACCCACAATCTCAGATAATCCACATTTCTACCTTTTAATTCTGAAGAACAATTTGGCACCCCTTTTAAAACTCATGCTGTAGAGAAGTCTGTTAACAAAGAGCCTGTCAAGAAATCTCTCTTTAAAAAGAATTATCTCCCTTTATATAAATATGATAACTTGTCTCGTATATGAAAGTGTTTGTAGGCAATTCTTGCTTTGAATAGAATTTTTTTTTTTAATCTTCATATTACATGAACAGGTGAGAATCAGTAAGCAAGAACTCTCTGGGTTTGACTTGTCCATCAGGCTTTGTGGAGAAAATAGGAATTGGGCCAGATCAAAGGGTCATTAGTACTTGAGTAGATTGAAAAGAAGAAGTTACTCCTACACAGCCAAACAAACAAATAAGGGCTGAAATATGGAATTGTGCCGATTTATGTGGGAGGGAGAGAGAGGAGAATTGCTTGACTAGAATTGAGACGCAGTGAACAGTAGAATGTGGGCTCAGAGAAATAGTTTGATAGCCAATTATAGCACAACTACACAGCATGAAAACAAGAGAAAACAAGCAATAGAGCCTTTGTGGGTTTCTTTAACAGACATGTGGCACGGGAATGAAATATCTGGAAAACATTAATCTAGTTGATGAAGCAACTAGAAACAATCTAGTTGATGGAATAAGAGCCTGGCAGCAGAGAAGTCAGTTTGTACGATTCGGCAGTAACTGTGAGGTGAGGTTGAGGAAATGAGCGAGCCTGGCCAAACTGGAAGGGAGAAGGGTGGTGAGAACTGAGAAATAATGGGAAGGATCCACCCTGCTAAAGCTCAAGGCTGCTGACCAGCATCACTGCCCTGATAGATTTAGTGAGGAGCTGGGGCAGGGAAGTGAACCGAAGGGGAGACAGCTACCCTGCAAACTGCTGGGATTGTGCCAAAGTCGGTTTGGTGGCAATTTTCTACTCCAGCTACCTCTCAGGACCTCCCTTTGTATCTCTCAAGACTTACATCCACTGTTTGCTAATATAATTATGGATACTTTTTAAATATTTATACGTTTAATCTTTTACAAACTTTGTTTTGTATAACAAAGGTAATGAATGCTGGTTGAAGAAAATGGATAAAAGGAATATAAAATAAATACATCAATAATCCACCATCCACAGATGTACTCTTCTAACATTATGCCACTAAATACACTACTATATTTTTACAAATTAATACATAACACATTAAAGTCAACTTTGTCTTCTCTCTAGTTCATACTGTTTTTCAAACTTTGACTTCTGTAAAAAGCTTTCTTAAAGAACAAGTTCATCAAGCTTTCTTTGTTTTGTTTTCTCCATTTAAAGCAATCAAGAAAAGAACACTTAGTATTAGTATTGCCAGGATAGAAAGGTTGAAAAAAGAAAGCTGATATGGCAAGCAAGTTTCTCAGAAAGAGCCCCATTAACAGGAATGTGTTTCAGCCTTTGTGATTTCATTCTTTCTGGTTCATGACATTAACCCTCTCAGAAACTTCAAATTTTAAAATCATTCATGTTTTATAAAGACAAGCATTGGGAAAGTACCTAAAGCCAAGAAGGATATCTTGTATACTGAATTTACACATACCCCAACATCCACAAGCATTTGTTTTACAAGCACTATTTTTTTTAAAGAAAGGTTTTCGTCCTGCCATTTATGGTAGCCAAGAGTGGAAGAAAAACAAACATAACAAAATATGTTATTTGAAACCAAAGACAACAGAATGTTCTGAGATGTCATTTATTTTGTTTAGTAACTTTAGCTATAGAAAGCTCAACAAATCCTACAGAGAGCTATTCTTTAGAATGGAGAACTGTTTTCTATCCCTTAATGATGACATATTTCCAAAGAAGAATGACTTGCCATTATCTCCTTAGGGTTCTAAACATAGCTAGAAGTCAATTTTAAAGTCTGCTATAAGTTGTAATGTTTTTAACAGTATAGCCCTTGTTTTTCTAGGTCTGACAGTAAAATACATTTGTCATTTTCAAGAGTTTTATTGCTCTTCACTACTTCCTGGAAAATACGATGAGTAGAAAGAACGAATGAACTAACTTGGTAGAGTAACTTGGGGTTTTAGAGCAGAGACCCGGTGCATATTTGTCAATGAACAGTGTGTTGACCTTGGGAATGTCATTTAATCTCTTTATATTTAGACTTGATGCTAATATATTTTCAATGATTCCTCTCATTTAACTAAACCATTGCTTATATGGAATGCTAGAGGGAAAAAAAAATCAAACCAACACTGATTCCTAAGCACAGAGTATGTAAAACACTGTTTACATGTTAAGCAGAGTTACCTACCCATCACACAGGAAGTCAAGTTGCCCAGGTGTCCCACAAGATGGCTTCATCATACAGTCTTGAAAATGGATGCCTAGTGATCTAGGAGCAAAACAAAATAGGCACACACCTGTGACTTCTTCAGTACCCAAAAATGCTTGGGAGCAATTTCAACTTAGAAGTACTATAGATAAATTGCCTCAAGAACAAACAATTTCGCATCTTAGAAGAAGGTCAAAGCAATGCATGTATAACTGTGGATGAATATTGAAGCTTTCAAATTAAAGAAACTTTCAAGGCATTATCTTCAGCCTCCTGTTTCCCCCTTACTTTCCCTTAAAGAGGCTTATGACTTTGGTATTTGGAGCCATGCAGTGCTTTTATTTCCATGAGTTGAAGAGGGCACCAGTCCTAGAATATATTCTAGGTAGACAAGGAAAGCAGGGGAGAAGTGAAAAGAACCAATTGTAAAGTTGTCATACCAGTTCTGTGACTTCTAATGCAGCCTTATAATTTCAATTTGCTACTCGGAGTTGAATCCAGATCAAATTATAAGTTGAAAAGGGGGTCCCTTGTTTACGCGTTCTGAGAGAAAACAAAACTTAGGTCACCAGAGGACAATGAGTCTTTACTCTCGATGTATCTTCTGGTAAGCAACATAGATTTATTGAGAACCCACTAGATGCCTAGTGCTGTGCTTGGCCCTTGTAGGGAAAGATAAAGATAGGTTAGGTTTCTTCCCTCAAACTTTCATTTAATTCAAGAGAAACAGTGACAATACATCACACAGAACCTGCCTGGCAAACACAGTGCAGCTCAGTGGGCCAGCAGCATTGGGTCACCTGAGGTTCATCAGAAATATGGACCCTCGGGCATTATCCCAGCACTACCGAGTCAGAAACTGTGTTTTACTAAGATCCTCAAGTGATTCATATGCACGTGAAAGTGTGAGAAGTGGTGACAAAGCCCAACACTGGATGTGCATGTTCATGGAAGACAAGGAATCATTTAATTGAAATATGCCTACAAAGTTGGAGATATACTAGACGAGCTTAGCAAAGAGGCTGCTGTTCATTTTTAGTGCTATCAGGGTACAAAACAGAAGACATTATTTTATTTAGTTTGCTATTTGTAGACCACTAACAGGTAAAAGTGACTTCATTAAAGGGAAGAAAAACCTATTGCTGAAACATGTTTACATTAGTTTACAAGGCTAAAGATAGCATCTGGAGGTCATTCAACTCTAGAAAAGATTTTGTGATTTAGTGATTAAGATTCTTGTCTCCTTATCCTTTTTCTGGAATTAGCATATCTCTAGGATATATCACCAAAAATAGACCTATCAGCTAATGAAGGATTTTACTCTCAGGACGTTACAGTTTGTACATAAGAAAACAAAAAGTATCACGCTTGTCATTTAAGTACATCATATGTAACATAATACCAAAGCATTTTCATATTTAAAGATTATTTGAAATCAAAAACAGCCAATTTTTGTATTCACTAAAGACAGAATCAATTTTGAAGTGATGACTGATATGAGTATAAAATGCACAACACTTGCTTTGTATCACTGGACTAGGAGGGGAACACCTAAGAATTTTTAATGATTACTAGACTGCTCTTCACAGTACTGATTACACTTTGTACTATATTGTGCAATTAGGTAGGTGTATAATTATTACACATTACCATCATTTTACTATTCTTATACATTCATTCTTTATTCTTTTAGATTCCTTAAAAAATCAATGACATTCCTTGAAGCTAAAATAGATTTCATTTACATTAATGAAGACTGTGATTAGTTCATGGGAAATAATTCTATGCAAGTTCCTGTGTTGAATTACTCTTTACAATTTTTCACATGACTCTCTACTCTTTGTTTGATATCAGTATTTGTGGAGTGAAATGTAGTTCAAAAGAAGTAAGGTGTTCTTGCTTTCTTCTTTTCTGGTTCCTTTTACTTGCAGGATTAATCATATCATCTACTAAATTCGATTTATGAAAATCACATTTGGTCACTGAAGAACTATATATTCTCTTTTATGGACTTCAAATCCTAATAGTGATGATATCTTACCATTAGCTATGAGAAATATAGCCATCATCCTAAAAGAAATTAAAAATATATTCTACTCCCAGTATATTTGTATTAATGGGGATATAAATTTGTAAGACCACTGCAAAGACATTTGCTTGCATCCAAAGTATTTGTCTTGCTTACCGTAATGCTGTGGAATTCATGTTCAGAGAGCCTTCAAAGATAAGTATATAAATGGCCCACGCATTCTTAGACTAGAGGGGGTTGTGCTGTTCTATTTGCTTGTTTTTGTTTTTGAATGAGTTAACTATCACTACCTCTAAAGTGTGAGGTGGGTTGAAAATACAAATACTTTAGAGAAGAAATATAAATATATAGACATATGTATAGGTAGAAATATGAGATACATTTGTATTTCTATAAATGTCTATATTTATGTAAAATGTATAAATGTATATTAAAATGTCAAACTGTAATACTTTCAGTCCTAGAATATAAAAGTTTAGGTATGTCATATACCTTAGTTAGAAACAAAGATACTTCTTCTCAAAGTAACAAATTTATTGTAAAAATGCAATTTGGATTTCATGTTTATCATGAATGTTTCACAAATTGAGACATATAAAAATTATTTTTAAAAATTTTTTTTCAACATTTATTTATTTTTGGGGGGACAGAGAGAGACAGAGCATGAACGGGGGAGGGGCAGAGAGAGAGGAAGACACAGAATCGGAAACAGGCTCCAGGCTCTGAGCCTTCAGCCCAGAGCCTGACGCGGGGCTCGAACTCACGGACCGCGAGATTGTGACCTGGCTGAAGTCGGATGCTTAACCGACTGCGCCACCCAGGCGCCCCAAAATTATTTTTAATAGAGTGCGTGTTTTCTATTTTCTCAAGTAGACTCCCAGTATTTATTTCATAATCATATCCTCATAGTTACAGTTACCTTAATTACAAAAAAAGACACTCTTTTAATATTTTGCTATACACATAAATCACCATCTCATCTTTTCCATATGAGGTAAGTTGACTTGTGGGACAGTCTCATACAGATTCATGGAGATGTTGGTAACCAATATAATGAAAGCTTAAATAGGGGCACCTGGGGGGCTCAGTCATTTAAGCGCCTGACTCTTGATTTTGGCTCAGGTCATGATCTTACGGTTATGGGATGGAGCCCCATGAGCTTTGCGTGAGGTGTGGAGCCTGCTTAAGATTCTCTCTCTTCCTCTCCTTCTGCCCCTCTCCCCAACTCATGCTCTCTCTCCTCTCTCTCTCTAAAAAAAAAAAAAAAAAAAAATAGAAAAATAGAACTTAAATATAGTTCAGTGGTGTTTTTTTGAGTCTCACATCAGAAATTAATAAATCAGACAATATCAATTTTTATGAGAATGGCATAAAATAAAAAATCACAAAAGAAAGACAAATACTAGTCCAACAACCCATAGTGAAGCCAGGATCAGGATAAGAAGAATATTCTTCAAGTTACAGGTTTCATACTAAAGTTTCTCTGTTCATTTTCTTGATGTTTATTTAGGAATCACAGCCAGGGTTTTTTCATACACAACTTTTTGTAAGTGGAAATCTGAATCTTCCAGGAAAGTTACATATTCTCTAAAATGATGCCCCACCATTAGTACTTCTATAAAGACGGATAAAGAAAGTGGCATTCTTTTACGTTTTTTTTGTTGTTGTTGTTAATTTATTTTTTTCTATCTTTTGAGAGAGACAGAGCACAAGTATGGGAGAGGCAGAGACAGAGGGTGGGGACCAGAGGATCCGAAGCAGGCTCTGCACTCACAGCAGACAGCCCCATGTGGGGCTCAAACTAAAAAACAGAGATCATGGCCTGAGCCCAAGTCAGATGCTGAACTGACTGAATCACCCAGGCGCCCTAAAAGTTCCATTCTGAAGACATAATGAATAAGTATTTGGAGCCACAAGACTATATCATTTGCTTCACAGAACTCAGGATAAATTATCTGCAAAACTATCATTATATAACTGACAGAATTTTGCTAGTATTTCTGTTCCTTTGGTTAAACGTCTTGTTTATGTGAGAACTCATCCACATGTGTGAGAAAAAACTATACAATGCTACTTTGTCCTACAATGCAGTGTATGAAAGGGCCTTTTTTGGAATACAAATTAAATGGTATTTTCTTCACAATTCAGTTAATTTTGTAACATATTACATACAAAGTACCTACTATGTGAGAAGCGCAAAACCCTGTGTTAGCCCCTACAAGGGATTGGAATATAACAAGATAAATGTGACATGAATCAACAAGATTTCAATCTCATAAAGAAAACAGAACAAGTACATTAGTTACTCAATCATAATCTCCCCTAAAAAGTGTCATGGGAATGATTTAAACAAGAAGTAGACACACAGAGGACAGAGATCATTTCTTAATAGAGGAGACAGAGGGAAAAGACATTTGATCCCATGATCTCTATAGCAGTTACAATGTTTTCATTGTAACTACGTATTCAGGAACACATTTAAAAAAATTTTAGGAGCTTGAGGAGCCTGGGTAGCTCAGTAGGTTGGTTGGGTGTCCAACTTTGGCTCAGGTCATGACCTCGCATGAGTTCATGAGTTCAAGCCCCACGTTGGGCTCTGTGCTTACAGCTCAGAACCTGGAGCCTGATTCAGATTCTGTGTCTCCCTCTCTCTCTCCCCTCCCCTGTTCATACTCTGTCCCTCTCCCTCTTTCTCCCTCTCAAAAATTAAACGTGAAAAAAAAATTTTTTAATTGTTACAAGCTTAGTTTCGTAGTTTTTGGTCAATGGCATCATAGCTCATTGGCATTTGCTGCGATATCAAAAATTCCCGCATGCTCTCCCTCAGCAGTCCTGCACTTATTATCATCCTCATTCCTATTCCTAGGCCTCTTTCATACCCCTGCCATGGCATGGTACATTCGGGCCATCCCAGCCCTCTCTGCTTAGACACACTGAGCTGCCTCCTAGGATTCCCAGTAGGAAGTGGGAAAGTCCTTTTCCAACTTCTCTCTCTACTCTTTGGAGTCCTCTAAATTTTTCTGCAGCTATTGTCACCCTTTCCTTTAGGGGACACTACCTTGAGGTGGAGAGATTTCATGGCAAAGATCCTGAGTAGTGTGCACAAATATATAGCATATTGAAAAATGGTTAAGATTTTGCTATGCTGAGATGACAGAATGAAGCACTCCCTACCTATTGCAAATAGATAAGTTTGGAGGCCAGCCAGTATCAACAGCCACCTCAAAATGATGGGCTAGGGGTGGGGGGTAGAGGGATGTGTACTTTGTCCAGTGTGTCTGGGCATAAGGACAAGTAGCAGCAGATGACTCAGTCATTATCCCAACCATAGTGAAGTCATGAACGACACAACATGGTAGAACAGCCATTCCCTCATTCCTTCATCCATGAACCCAGTATATCTATCTTGTATCTTGTTTTTATTTTATATCCAAATACCTGTGTCTTTGAGGTCAAGCCTGATTCATCTCTGAATCCTCAGCACCTAGTTGAAATGATGGGGACATACAATGAATTAATGATATACATTGAGGATATATAATGTTGCTTATATACTATTTAATTTTGTCCACCTCATCAACCAATTATGCCAGGAAGTTTTCACCATGATTTAAGTGCAGAACATGTAATAAACACTGACATCATTGATCTGGTGCCTTAAAAAGTATAAAAACCTGATTATACTATTAAATCTTTGTGAATCAGTCACCAGTAGTATTTAAATATATAACACTTTTGCTAGAGTTAACAGTGAATAGGTTCTTGAAAGATTTATTATAATATAGTGTTTCTTTTTAAAAAATTTTTTTTAATGTTTATTCATTTTTGAGAGAGAGAGAAACAGAGCGCAGGCAGAGGAGATGCAGAGAGAAAGGGACACACAGAATCCAAAGCAGGCTCCAGGCTCTGAGCTGTCAGCACAGAGCCCAATACAGGGCTCGAACTCATGAACCATGAGATCAAGATCATGACCTGAGCTAAAGTCTGACGCTTTACCGACTGAGCCACCTAGGTGCCCCATAACAGAGTGTTCCTTATACACATATAGGAGCACCCAAGAATTGATTTTTAAAAAGAACCTACCATTGATGAGTTCATATACTCACCTATCACGATTTCCCACTATTTACAAGAAAATGTCTGAATTACTAGTGAAGCATTTATAGATCACTGATACATAACATGACCTCAACTCTCTCACTACTCTTGTACAAACATATTTTCTGACCAAATCAAAATACTTTATACATTGCACTTTCCATCCCTGTGGAATGGGCTCTCCTCTGTTCTCTCCTCCCTTTTACTGAAACTGAAATGAACCCTATTCTTCAAATACCCAGCATACAGCCCATCTCCATCAGGAAGATTTTGCTGATTATGCCTCTTGCAAACCCTAAAAAGCACTTGTTCTTATTAATGATTATTTGGTGTTCAGTAAATTCATGTGTGTTTGTACATGTGTGCATGTGTGGTTTGTGTATTTAAATGCAAATATCTTCTCTCCCCAGTCAGGCTGCAAATTGCTATATGACAAAGTGTATTTTGCTAGTTTTTAAACATCCACATCACCCAACAGGTCTGTTTTATTAAGCCATTGGTTATTATGATCATAGTTTTAAGTGTATCTTAGGAAAAATATCAGAAATCCAATGGATATTTTCTTCAATAGAGAATTCAAAAAACAAAAAATAAAAACAATTAAGTAATCACTCTGAACTTTATCTCAAGTCCCCTGTTTCTTCATTCTGATCTCCCTAATTTATTTTTAATTTCTGAATTTGGTTTGGTGAATTTTTAGGAAATCATTATAAATACATCTGTGCAGAATCCTAAAATTACACATCTTGAGTTATAAGTTTCTGTAAAGTTTTGCATACTGGCCCTTTTGTCTATAAATCTTTCCTTCCATCCCTGTCCTTTAAGACTCAATTCAAAATGTTTCCTTTCTCAGAAACCAACTCTAAAGATATCTCCATACCATCTTACTGAAAAAAAGTCATCCCTACTCCTACTTCTATTTCACTGCTACGTTTGCACATATCTCAATTCTTGAATATATAGGACACTTTCCTATAATTTTCACTTTACAGATTTAACTTCCTTTACTAGATTTTAAAATCTGTGATGTCAAGGATTATCTCTTTTTAATCTTTGTCTCTTTAACTTCTAGCACATTGCCCCTTTGTTTTGCAAGTGAATGAATCAGTGCATAAATCTTAAGTAAGGCAAGCACAAAATTATGTGTTTTTATTTGTTATACAAAGAAATCAAGGCTATAATAAGAAAGTGAGCAGGTTAAAAAAATCAGTGACAAAATGGCAATCAGGACCCTCACCTCTGGACACAGTCCAGCAAGTTACCACCATCCCCTACTGAGGGCTGTCTTCACAGCAAAGCAGTCACAGGAATGTAAAGGCAATTTCATGTAACTACCAGAAAGGAGTTATTCAGTAACAAGTGGTTTCCCAGGATTAAAATCCATCCCATACACATGTAATTTTTCTTTATCCAATTTCAACAATAAAGATGATTGTGTTTATTGAATCCTTAACATATGCTAAGTTCTAAGCATTTACATCATTTCATACCTTTCCTTTAATTATCACAACATTTCATTTGTTGCATATTTGTATGCCCATCTTATGCATGTGGAAAATGAAACATGTAAATTCAGTAACCTACTCAATCAAAACTGGGGTAAGTAAAAAAAAGAAAATAAGTTATATTATATGTTCTTAAAATTAAGCCTAATGTTATTATTTAGATTGTCAACAGACTATTTTAAAAATTAGAGCTGTCAGGGCACCTGGGTGGCTCAGTCGATAAGGTGTCCGACTTCAGCTCAGGTCATGATCTCGCGGTCTGTGAGCTGGAGTCCCACGTCAGGCTCTGTGCTGACAGCTGGGAGTCTGGAGCCTGCTTCAGATTCTGTGTCTCCCTCTCTCTCTGCCTCTCCCCCATTCATGCTCTGTGTCTGTCTCTCTCAAAAATAAAATAAAACATTAAATTTTTTTTAATTTATGAAAATTAGAGCTGTCATGGCCTAATATTTCTTCTTTACATACCTAGTGCTCATTTGGACATTTAGCCAGAGAGCATTATTAAATGACAAGGACAAAGAGTCTCTATTCTTAATTCCTTACCTTAAGCACATAAAACCTCTGAGCCTCTCTATCACTGAAATGGGAAAAATAAATTATGAGAAAAAAAAAAGCAGACAGGAAGGATTTCATGAGCTACAAAAGATCATACAAATGTAAATGGTATTCTTAGACCCGATTTTCACCACACAGCTCTGTAGTAAGCAAGGGCTTCATTGTGCACATTGTACAGACAAGGAAAATAGATTCCATACGGCTAAGGAACCCTTTAGGGACACAGAATGCATCAAGGGAATGCAAGAGGTTGGATCCCAATGACCTGTGTCTCCTTCCAGCCCCTTCTATTGCACCAAGCCACCTTTCTAGTGGTTTTGCATGTGAACGTGATTCAACCCTCATCTTTGAATTAGAAAGAAAGGCTGAAATGTTGTGATTTAACTTATTGATCTAAATTTTGGATGCATAACTGAGTAAAAATAAGAGACTGCACTATCAACTTGTGAATGTTGTTTATCCATTAAACAAAGGCACCCCAACTGCACCTGTGCAAGTCTTCACATGCCACCGTGATGATCAATTTCAGACCTCTCTACCAAGTGGGAATGGATTTGAAGCTTCATGTTAATTTAATCATTTCCTTCTCTACTGAGACTATCAACAAGGCCACTAGTTGGCATCCTTTTGATTTAGTATTTAAAATAGCTCTTGATAATAGCAAAAGATCCTCTCATCATTTTTACAGGGGTTTTGATGATTTCTGTTCCAACTCCAGTCATTTACACATTTTGTACCTACCACAGAGCAGCAAACCACCTGGACGGCCTGATTTGATAGATGGGAAAACATAAGTATATGCCTCTGACATATCCTTGGGCTGCTGTGTTTGGGTTTCTCTTCTGGAAAATAAAAACAAGGACATTACGTGCAATTAGATTAACCAAATAAACATGCTTTTGTTTTTCACTCTCACACACGCAAATATAACACTTTAAAATTTTTCACTTAACAAATCAATAAGAAACAAAAGAATATGTTTGCTAAATATGTTTGCTTTGTCACATTCCTTGAGAATCCTGGATTTCTATGTCCTTTTTGGTGTATCATGTGGTATCAGTTTTTCTTACGCTAATTAGGATTTAATTTCAATTGCTCAGTTTCTGTAGAGTTTGGGTTCCATCATACAATATTAATATAAATTAAAGATGATAATAGCAGTGAGATGATAATACATTCAATTTCCCTATCTACTGGTGAAGTAATCAAAACATTGCATCTCAGGGGCTGGAGGTGGGTCCTAGATTCCATTCTCTGCTCTTCACTAATTGCAGGGCCATTCTGGCCAAGTGTTAAGAATTCATTGGATCTAAGCTGGTCAGCTTTACGTGAGAGGACAGGTTGACATCTTAGACCCCTTCCAGTTTTAAATCTGCTCTGAGCCTAGGAAATATTTAAGGATATACTATACAAATAAAAATGGTAGAGAATACAAAACTATTTCACTGTTTTCAGAGAGCTAATGATTAAAATAATGTAGAGTAAATGTAAGAAGCTAAGGATGGAGACGTTAGGAGTGAAAACTTTAGACCTTGTATTAAGCTGTTAGGGCTGCCAAAACAAAATACCGCAGACTGGATGGCTCGAACAACAGAAATTTATTTGCTTACAGTTCCCGAGGCCAGCAGTGCAAGATCAGAGTGACATCAGGGTTGGTTTCTAATGAGACCTCTCTTGTTGGCTTGTAGACAGCTGTCTTTCCGTTGTGTTTTCATATGGCCTTTCTTCTGTGTGCACAAAGAGAGTGAGCGAGCTCAGGTGTCTCCTCCTCTTCTTATAAGGACACCAGTCCTATGGGTTTAGGGCCCCCCCCCTTATGAACCCATTTAACTTTAACTATTACCTCATGGAAAGCCCCATCTCCAAATACCATCACATTGAGGATTAGGGCTTCAACATTTGAATTTGGTGGGGGACTCTTAACTCAGCCATAATCGCTTTCTTTCAATTCTACCATATATAGCTGAATGACCAGGAACAACTTATTCAACCTCTGATTCTCATTTTCCTCATGGAGAAAATAATCATTCTTTCCTCAAAAAGACATTGTGAGAATTGAATAGAGTAAAAGACCGTAATGTGTGATGTTAACTACAAAATGCTAAAGGAAAAACCATTCAAAATGATTATAAAAATAAAATGCTTAGTGCTGGAAAAATTAAGTGCATTTGGAATTGAAAACTGTTAGCATAATTTATGGACCAGAGTTGTCAAAAGAAAGGCATTGTGTCTAAAATAAGAAATAGAATCTTAGCGATGAGTATTGATATTTGAATCACAAAGGCCTGAATTTAAATCCCATTCTTGATTTATTTACCATGTGAATTTGGACAAGTTTTGAAACCTTTTTAAGCCACAGCTTTCTCACCTTTAAAATGAAAAAATATTGCTTCTATCAGGCTGTCATAAAAGTGATAATACTACAGCTTAATAAGTTATTAGTAAATTAGCAAATATCATCATTTAAAAGACCTTAAAGGATATGCAAAAAAATGGAAAAGCTGTGTCAACAGGAATGGGCAAGTATGTTTAGGAAATGAAACAGACAGGGGGTATTAACAGAAACAAATGATACGTTTGAAAAGATGAGATGGAGTTAGGGTAATAGAGCTTCTTGCATAATAAACCACTGCAAAACCTCAGTGGCTTGAAACAATTACTTACTCTCACTGGGTTGGGTGAGTGTTGGGTGATCTGGAGTGGGCACAGGTAGGTAGCTCTGCTTCAAGCTGCAGATCTGGCAGGGTGGGGCTCTGCTCTGTGCTGGGCTCACATATGCTCTACACTTCTCATCTTCCCTGGATCAGCAGTCTAGGTGGACGATGTGCCTCTCATGGGAGTGGCAGAAACACAATTAGGCAAACCCAGTAACCTAAATGCGTTCCATGCTTCTATTTGCATTGTGTCTGCCATGATTCTATTGCCAAAGTAAGTCACATGTCCAAGTCTAACATCAAGGGTCACAAGTACTCTCTGCCCAGCATGAGGTCAAAACAAGTCTAGGGTGAGATCAGAGCAAAGTCAAGGGAGGAGGTGTGAATACTTCTGAACAAGAATCTAATATACCACGGTAACAAAAACAAGGTTTTATCTGTAAGGCAAATGGGAAAATTCTAGGTTTTTTGAGCAGAAGAAATGTATGGCATCCATGTGTTTCAGAGAAAAATAATTTATAGGTCCACTACAGAGACTGAAAAAAGGGAATCAGGGAGACTGGTTAAAAGGTTAACACTGCAGCCATCTGGGAAGTGATAGTCTGAACTAAATGGGGGTAACATGACAATCAAATTTCAAAGAAGGGACAGACACCAAAATCACATCAAAGTAAGAAACCATGAGACTTAAACATTCTTCAGATATAGGAGAAGAAGTGAATGTCGGAAGAGTGGCAGAACAGCTAACAAATGCTCTACAAACAATGACCCCAACACTCTGACATGCAATAACAATATTTACAATCTGAGATCATTTTTGTAAGCTGGGAATTCTGGAACAATTTAGCTTGGTGGTGCTGGCTCAGGGTCTCTCATGTGCTTGCGTCAGACAGATGTCAGTGAGGACTACCATCTAAAGGCTGACTACCATCTAAAAGCCGGAAGATCTCCTTCCAAGCTACACACAAGCAATCCACTTCCAAGATCCACACACACACACACGGCCGGCACATTGTTGCTGGCTGTGACTAAAAGCCCTCAGTTGCCCTCCACATGGACTGTGGAGACTGTCCTTAAAATATGCTTGCTTTTCCCTGCATGAGTGACCTAAGAGGGAGCAAAGTGGAAGCAGCCAAGTCATTTATGACCTAGCCTTAGAAGTTACACATGGCACTTCTGACACATTCTATTCATCAGAGGCAATTATTAAGTTCAGAACACACTCTTTTAAAGAGAAGAGTGTCAAAGGATTTTGGACATAGGATGATAAAAACACCACAGGAAAACAATCCATAGCATTTAGTTTTAAACTTACCAAGTCTGTGATATGTACAACCAATGGAAATATCAAACGGACAGTGTAGCTACGGAAACAGAAATCTGGGTCAAAATGATCATTTTTGGAGTTACCTACATAGTTGTAGCAGGTGAAAATTCTTTCATCAAATAGATTTTTGGTTTTCTTCCTTTGAAGCTGAGAAGTAGTAAGATAGGTAATGGGAGGTGACTCAGGAAATTGTTCAGAGCTCTGGACAAAGCAATTGAGATATTGGTAACACAGCACTACCTATGTTCAAGACAATTTTATGAAGTATAAATCATTCTTGAGACAACTACAAAAGAATATCCAGGAAAAATATTCCATATTACATGGAAAAAGCGAATTAATGACAAAATCACAGGGCAAAACTACATGCATCATAGTTAAAGTGGTGTGGGTTTGAAAAAAGGATATTTTAGACTACACAATACAGTGTAGTTGTGTGTTAAATATATCACAAGTCAAACTGTAAAGAAGAAATCCTGCTCAGCCTGACATCTGCTATCCTAGCATTCACACTCACAAAATGTTTTCAAATATGAATTAGTGGGTAAAAGCAGTAGTACAAAAACATGTCTTTCTTTTTATCGTTGCTTCTTTAGAGCTTTGCAATACACTAACTTGACTAGAGTATAAATATATAAGGTAAGACTTTCTGCTAAAATTTCCTTCAGGAAGACCAAAGGACTGTCAGACAAAAATAAAAAATAAGAAATTCTTTCTCCAAATGAAACTTCAGCAAAACTATGAAGAGGCTCTGTTTGATTCCATTTCAAAGATTAGGACTGACAGCCATTAAGATGTCAGCCAGGTAGAAAATGACGTCACCTTATAAAATCCCCTCCACATCCATGGCCTGGCTTTCAAACAACTGTATGTTCTTAGGTTGGATTCTCAGTAGCTTAAAAACAAACAAACAAACAAACAAACAAAAAACACCTTTATTTAATATTTTTTCTCCAGGCAAAAGGGTTCTAAGTATTTTGCTTCAGGGTTTTGGTTCCCTTTGGTTCTTTAAACTGAAGGAACAGAGCACTGGCCCCAAATCCATAAACACGGAAGACAAGCTTTAGCTTCAAGGTTCTAAAGAAGCTGCCTTTCCACAAAGTGGCCTTGTGATGTCTGTCTGTCTGGGTTCTGTGCAGGTTCAATCGCTTCATTGAAAACATAATAAAACTATGGAGAATGGAACTTGGTGACCCTGTTTCACAGTTTTCCAAAGCACAAGAAAAGAATCGAGGGCATTGAAAAGTGAGTCCAAACTTTTATGGGTTTTCTTTCCCCCAGACCTCAGACAACAGCATTGTCATGAAGCAGCAGTATTCCTAAAAGGGGTCTGCGCATTGATATGCAAATGTGGTCTACAAACATCCCATTGGGCTGCAGAATCCCTGTGTCTAGCACTGTCACACAAATAGTTTTTGAATCTGAACAGTTTATTCAGGAACATAAATATGTGTTTCACCCTGTGAACAAATTCTGTTTGCTTACAGAGTTCGCAAGCAGTGAAATACAAGGTAGACTATAAAACAGCCCCGTTTGATAGGATGCGCCTGAGCAAAGATACTTTTAAATGGACCAGATTTTTATTTACTGCCCAAGATTGTCGTGCAAATGTATCATACCCCAGATGGTAAGGGCTTCTTTTTTTAAATATTATTTTACAGTAGGTGCTCTGTCTTGAAATAACTGGCTTTCTTTTAAAAATAGAAGTTGAAAAACAATTTGAGTTTGCATTGTTACCACATTTTTAGCAACATCATAAAAACCTTGCTGTCACGTCTTAATAGATCAGTGACAGTGGAAGGGAGAAAAATAATTTTTAAGACATTTTTAAGATGGTAAGATATGTAACAGGGGTAGAATTTACTCCCAGAAACAATATAAATTAACTTTGAAAACAGTTTGAAAAAACATCCCAACCACCAGAATTCTATCTAGCCCACAAAATTTGTACAGATTCTACCCACATTTCCCAATGCTACTTCTAGCCCCTCCTAAGCATCCCACTTCTTTCTGTAACCACTCCACCTCTAGGTAACTACTTACATGTAGCAGACCCACTGAATTCTCAAATTTTCCACACTACCATTGAACACACAGAGAATAGTGTAAGGCAGAGTACAGAAAAGTTCATTTTCTATGAGCTCCATCCTGATTCTTTAAAACACTGAACTCATGATTGTATGTCTATTTTCATAAGAAATCAAAGCCGAAAAAAATTCACAGAGAAGACTAAGATTCCAAGTAAAATATAAAGCATATATGCCTATATGGATGAGTCTGAGAGAGAACATAACATCAAAATAGAGAATGAGTTGCTTTAAAACACCTGTCACCAGTAAATTCTTTTCCTGATGACTATGAAATAACTAAAGACAACTAACATCTGTAACCACATGTTGCACACTGATGACTATATCGACTCCTCTATTTTGACTAAATTTTCAGTATATGGTTGTATGGTTCTTTGTCCTACACTGAGGTCCCCATTCTTGATCTTCCTTCTCTCTGTTCTTTATTTACTCAAGATGATGACACCAGACAGAAGTGGGAAATGTCTGAGTCACTGAGTCAGTCACAGAGTCAAGGTGAGGAAAAGAGTGATCTCTCAGAAATGTTAGGGAAGTCACCCTGAACTACACTTTTGAGAACAGAGAAATATATTTCTTTCTTTGAACACCATTCTTAAATTGTTGAATTTTAAAACTAACAAATTTGTATCATATCCACTCATATTTTTTACTTTCTATTTCATTGAAAGCATGCTATATTAAAGATCAATATAGAAGCAAATGAATGTTTATGTGCTTCCCCCAATCATTAATTTGACCTAATTGAATAAAGAATAGTTATTATAATATGTTAATATAATATGCTATCACATACTCATAGTATATTAGGGAATCATGTTTTATTTTATAAGAGTTGTTGATTTTAATCCACCTAATAAAACCCATTCAATTTGGACAATTGAATATCAGAAATGATGAGTCTGTTATAGTTAAAAGATATATAAAATTAGTATCTTAGTCTAGTTTCACATAATAAAAAAGAAAGGCAGTAGGGGATTTAAAAAATAAAATTACAACAAAATTACATAACATTTCAAGAAATTGTGAGTAAACATTTGTTCATTTCAGAGGTTAAAGAAAAGGAAAACTGTGGATCATCCCATTGGGAAAAGGAACGTAGCAATATACAGGAAGGAGGATGTTTTAATTAGGAATCAAAGCTTTCAATGCCAAGAAGACTTTGAACATTAATTTTCTTGGGTTAAATTTTGGAAGTACCGGTGCGTCTTTGCTTTCCTTCTCTAGTTTTCACCAGTACCTAGTGTGCCCCTCCCTTTCATAGTTGTAAACAATTGGTGAGCTGCTGAAGTGTAACCAAAATAAGGGACAACTCACGAAAAGGAGAAATTAAATACTCTTCATTGCTTTTGTGATTATTTTCATAAATTTTGCAAACAAGATGTAGCCAAAAGCATCTTAGAAAATGCCCTGGCCTTGGTGGGGCCTTTTCTGCAGAAATAATCACCAGTTTCCATTTGTTTCTTTCTATCTAGTCTTTTTTCTCCAAGAGTAACTGCCACGAATTACAAGCTAAAAACTTGGAGAAACTTTTTCAAAAGATAAACACTTCCTCAACTATTTCATTTCGTATTTCACTGTATAGGTCTGAATATTTGTGTAACAGTCTCTTGGATTGTTATGACATCTGCTTAGTTTTAAATGCGTGCATAATCTGATACCATTGTTTTTCCTCAGCCGAGACTTTTTTTGAGGCACTGGTGCCATCTGCTGGACACAAGTAAAACTAAAAACTTGTGACCATTGTCCCGAGTGTGAAAAGTCCAACCAGTGTGTAGTAACCCTTATTCCTTAAAATTTAACCTTTGTAAAAACACTGATTATTGTTGTCATTGTACCCAGAAAAATAGTTTCAGCTCTGTGTTTCAATGGAACATACCAACAAATAAAATGAAAAGCTGTTTTGGAATATTTGCCACAGCAAATATAGCTTAAAAGTACATTCAATATTAAATAGAACATGCACCGAGTATACTGGGAACACATGATGAAGAGGGCTCAGGAACCTGCCATCAAAATACTAATAGTCTCTTGGGCCACCTGGGTGGCTCAGTTGCTATGTATCCCACTTGGACTCAGGTCATGATCTCACAGTTCTTGAGTTCGAGCCCCACGTGGGGCTCTGTGCTGACAGCTCAGAGCCTGGAGCCTGCTTTAGATTCTGTGTCTCCCTCTCTCTCTGTCCCTCCCCTGCTCATACTCTGTCTCTCTCTCTCAAAATAAATAAACATTAAAAATATACTAGTAGTTTCATGGGTTGATAGGTCAAAAGAAAGAAATATAATGAAATAAATGCTGCAATAGAATAATTCCATCATTCAAACATGTAACAATTGATGTAAAAATATACTCACTCTTAGAATAACAAAGAGAATAATAGTTCTGGGATTTTAGATAATTGCCTACTTTTGCAGTTAAGAAAACTAAAACTGAAATATTAATATTTTATTCAAACCAGAACCCAGATCAACTCGTGCTCTTTCCATGGCTTCCCATTTCCTCACAATGATTTCTTACTGAAAATATCCAAAAGAGGATGTAGTGTATGTAAAAGTGCATGGGTGTGTGTGTGTGTGTGTGTGTGTGCGTGTGTGTGCGTGTGTGTGTGTTTATGTGTGTGATGGAATGTTACACAGCCATAAAAAGAAGGAAATCCTGCCATCTGCAACAATGTGGATAGAATTTGAGGGTATTATCCTAAGAGAAATAAGTCAGATAAAGAAAGACAAATAACAGATGACATCTATTATATGTGAAATTTAAAAAACAAAAACCAGAGTTTATAGATACAGAGAAATTTCTAATTATAAAATTAAAATAAATAAGTTCTAGAATATAATACACAGTGTAGTGACTGGAGTTAATAATACTATAGTATATTTTTGAAAGTTGCTAAAAGAGTAGATCTTAAAGGCTGTCATCCCAAGAAAAAAATTGTAACTATATAAGGTGATGGATGTCAACAAGACTTATTGTGGTGACCATTTCACAATATATACATATGTTAAATCATTATGTTGTACACCTGTCACTAACATAATGTTATATGTCAATTACATCTCAGTTAACAACAGTAATATCCAAAACATAAAAAGCAATGGGAAGAGTATTTCAAAATCTTCTCACATTTTTTATTGTTTTATTGTTGACTGGTTTAATGTACGTCCTTTTCCACTAGATTATAAGATTGCATACCAGAGCTCAGCAGAATGCCTGGCATATACACAATAGGTTTGTGATAAATGAATGAATTCATTCATTCTAGACTTGTTTTCAGCCTCTTAGCCTAGTGAGAAGGGAAGTATTAAGCTGGCAGGTTGCTGAAGGAAAGAGATGGTTGATGCCTATCAGTGGAACGAATACAACTTATAGGCTAACAAACACGTTTAGAACTTGCTCTTATTTTTCTCAGGTATCCATTGAAATTCCTATGGATACTTTAGCTATATTTAAATTAATATCAAAGGATTAACACTGCCAAAAGACTTGATCAAACTAAAAGATATTCCATACTTTTCTCTCTTTAAAACAAATACATATTAATTTGGATAAGAAAAGACATTGAAAGGGCACCTGGGTGACTCAGTAGGTTAAGCATCTGACTCTTGATTTCCTCTCAGGCCATAATCTCATGGTCATGGTATTGAGCCCCACATCAGGCTCAGAGTGGAGTACAGGAGCCTACTTGGTATTCTCTCTCTCTCTCTCTCTCTCTGCCTCTCCCCCGTGTGTTCTCTCTCTCCCTCTCTCCCTCTCTCTCTGCCTCTCCCCCATGTGTTCTCTCTCTCTCTCTTTCAAAATAAATAAATAAACTTTAAAAAAAGACATTGAAAACCAGGAATAGAGAAAAAAGCATTTTCCTCATCACAAAGGTAACTATTTCCTGTGGTAGGCACTATTGTAATTGCAAACCAGCATCGATTTATTTAATCCTCAAAACATCTCTAAGAGATAGATATTATTATTAATTCCATTTTAGAGAAGAGCACACTGAAGCATAAGTTTAATAACTTTCCCAGGATCCTAAAGTTAGGAAGGAAAGAAAATTTGTCTGCACACATAGACAGTGGGAAAGGGCTTAAGCTCTTACTCAATATGTTAATGTTTTTTTGACGTATGCTACAAAGACTATCCAGAGGTATCTGAGACTCTTTTCAGGAAGTCTATGGAATCAAAACAATATTCACCATATCATTTGAGACTCTGACTATTATGATAAAACACAACTCTCCAAGTCCATCCTAGTTCATGCTGAAGCTCAACTATACAAAAGTTATCAGTAGAATCGAGAAAAATAAGGTTGCAATAGTAGGTTGAATTAGATCATTGAAGGTTTTGAACACTAGGCTAAGGATGTATTTCTGCATTCTATGGAAAGTCAATTAGGATTATGAATATGGAATAGTACCAAATGGAGTTTGAAAGAAGTATATTAAGTAGATTGGAGATACAAAAACTGAATGTAGAGTAGAACTGAGAAGCAAAAGATAGCGAATTGAATGAAATAAAAATTATTACAAGAAAGTGATGAATGTCCTACAAAAAATATTACAGAAGCTTGGAAAAGAGAGTAAAAGGCTAAGAAATTATTTTTAAATGTTTTAAGTATATAGAGAGTTATTATGTAGAAAAGATAACTCACTGTCTGTCATGCGTGAGCCCCCTTGTGGGGAAATGGACTTAAATTTCAGTCCAATAATCTGATTAAATTATAAAGTGAATTATTGATCAATGGGGATGATTACATATTGGAATATACCATAAACAGAAGGTCAACAACACCTCTCCCTGGAAAAATTGTACATGTTATGCTTCATATGATCAATGACTAGAGAAGGTGTCTATTGAGAGGCAGTAAAATGAAAAGTGTGCTGAATCACAGCTCAGAAGTCCTGGCCTAATTATGCCATCTGTTAAGCTCCTCATCAATAAGATAGATACATTCTAAGTGCCTTTGTTTTCATATCCCATATGTTTTTTATAAGGACCATCTTATACATAAAGGCATATAGTAAGTATAAAATATGGCTCAACAATAGATGCTTATGTCGATGCTGACAATGACAGTGACAACTCAACGCCCACCCTTTCCTATGCTTTTATGAAAATCTAGTATTTCTTCTTCTTCTACTCATATCTTTTACTCCAGAGTCTGGGAAAATAGTGGTGAGTAAACAGACAAGACCTCAAACTAACAGAAACACAAGTTTTTAATAAAAATACTTAAGTTTACACTGGGAATCTATTTGTTCCCAGATCTATTTGCACTAACAAATATAAGTGAAAAGTTATATGGAGTCCATGTTAGATGATATTGTCTTGATTTGGGGGGATGATTTTGTAAAAAGTTTAACAAAAGAAGATAATTCCAAAATGGTAGAAGTTACAGAAGTTTGCAATTTGTTGATGGGTATGTTCCAAAAGGTACAGTATGTAGTCTGAATTTTAGCCAGCCAAAAATCACAAAAGAATTCATTAAAAGTAAACAAAATCAAATAAAGTTGGTAATTTAATCAAGTTTTGTGGTTTATTTTCTTAAAATTGACTCAAATATGTTAAAAGATAATCTCCTTTGAGAGGATTTCCTAGATTTGCATTCTATCCTATAATGAAAAGAGGTAAGGACATTGTATACACAGACATAAACAAAAATGCTGTTTTTACATAAATACATATGCTGTATATACATATCTTTGAATGGAGGGATTTATTTAGGTGAAATATGTTATAGGATTTTGAAAAATGACTTTAAATTTTTTCTTTCCCATAATGAAATACAGTAGAAAAAGGGTCATTTTACAAGAGTGTTTTATTGTTGCCATCTTTCATCATATTTGAAGAGAAACAAGTTAATCTTATGGCAATTCCAAGCTCTGATAAGCAGTACTATTTGGGTTCTCATGGCAGATTTAGCAATAAATGATAATACTGCCACTATTTGACAGAACAAGCAGATCAACTGACAGTAAGATCAATAAAAAGCTATTAAAGCCTTTCCCCAAATACACACATTCACAGAGCTATTTCACAAAGGCATATAAACTTAAGTCATTTGAGATTGATACCCTAACAACCACTTAGCAAAATAGGAAGGAGAAACTAGGGACTTAAGTTGGTGACTTTGTGACCTCAGTGCAATGGTAGGTACATTTCATATTACAAATACCAAAGAGGAAATTCATTCATTTCCTACAGGTGTCAAAGACAGGAAGATAAAGTCACATATTTAACTCTCACTGTGATGTTAAAAATATTTTAATAACCACAGTCAATATTTTATACCAGCAGACATTGCAAAAATTATCTAAGCCTTGTTTGTGTTTGAGAAAGTATCTTCAGCTATACTTACTTGAAAGGTCTTCATGCTAAAAATAAAGCTAATTTTTCAAATCTCTAAAACCTCAAAGTTTTTCTTTGAAAAATCAGCATTTACTGAAATTATTTTCTTCTACACTTTCACCTCCTCAAACATGTTTCTATTATATATAAAGAATTAACATATCAAAATAAAATTTTCCAAACTGAGAATTTTAAAAGTTAAAATTGATTTCATTGAAGACAGGAAATACACAGTTTGAAAGTGATATTTGAAATCTTCAACAAAAACTGTCATTTCTGACCTTCATTGAAAAAATGAAATAAAATACACTGGAATATTCATTTAATAGGGAATTTACCATTTAATGACAGAAGAGAAGCTGTCCAAAACAGATGAAACAATCAACCATAATTGTGAACAGCTGCACACCTTCAGAAAACAAGCAAAAATTCTTACAGAAAAAGCAAAAAGAAGTATTTGTTCTTATTAAAGCCAAATGATTTCCCATGAGGGATAAAGCTCATAATAATCGGTCAAAACTTTATTGGCCAAGAGAAAACTCAACGAATTAAGAAAAGAAAATGCATATGACAAGGGGAGAAAATTCAATAAAGCAGAGCTTAAATTTAATCTTTTAGATGAAAAGGGGCTTCTTATGCCCAATGTTTAAAGTGGCACATATGTCAAAGGTCTGAGAGGACCACCAAGTCATATGGATTATCAGATCACCAAGAAAGTGGGAGCATTAATCTGTGATGGCTGAGGGATAAAGTATCTAAATGTATCCTCTGTGGACCAAATGTCATCACCATGTGATCAAAATCATGGAATGTTCCCTGCATCAAGTCACTATATGTTTCCAATAATTTCTCTACAAGAGAGATCTATAATTTATCCTGTTGAACTTAGAAGACTCTCTCTGGACCAGCAGACTTAAAAATTTACTATGCCTTCTTTTGTTAACACCATAGGATCATGCACTTTCAAAAATGGAATCCAGTAGAAAGGACACTAAAGATGACACCTGATTCAAGTTCAGCCTTTCTTCCTCTATTTCATCCTCCATTCAGATGTTGAAGGAGAATTCCAGGGGACAGTTCATGCCAAGTAAGTATGAACATCCAGAAGAATACTCATCATTGAGAGATGCCCCTGGTTTAACACATCTTCCATTAACATAAAAAATGTCTCTACACTAAGCACTGAAATATTTCCTCTCTCCCACATCCTGGAAGCATCCAGCCCTCTACTGAGCCTACTTCTGAAGATCCTGAACTACAGCAAAATTCCTTTCTAACAAAACTTTTCTAAAGAAAATTTGCACTTTCTCTTTTAGCTTCATTTCTGTTGAGTGATTACACTACTACTCGAATGAAAGCTTGATAGAAGTATGATTCGGGTAATACTTTACTAATGTAGAACATTTAAGTGTGATTCCTGAGAGTAATTTGCTTCCATTTTAAATTTACTTTGTCTTTTTAAACCATCTTGAAATTTTCCCCTTTTCGTTTTATTGCTGTTAGTTAAGTGAATATGCAATTGCTTATACTGAAGCTTGGTAGGATATAATTCTTTTTAAAAAAAATTTAATGTTTATTTATTTTTGAGACAGAGAGAGAGCATGAACGGGGGCGTGGGGGGGGTGGGTAAGGGGTCAGAGAGAGAGGGAGACACAAAATCTGAAGCAGACTCCAGGCTCCGAGCTGTCAGCGCAGAGCCTGATGCAGGGCTCAAACTCATGGACAGTGAGATCATGACCTGAGCCAAAGTCAGAAGCTCAACCCACTGAGCCACCCAGGCGCCCCGGTAGGATATAATTCTTAAGACATTTTTGTACAAACATAGATTATTTAAATGTGACTTATGAATAAATTGTTTACATTTTATTCCTTGTTGACAGTGTAAATGTAGCTTTTTATTTTTAGTTTTTAACAAGTCCCCCATAACATGAACTATAGCAAGAATTTTACACGAGTAATTCAGCAAATGGAGATATGTGAGACTCAAGGGTCATGTCTGTACTCCAAGGGCTGGGTTTACTGTAAGATAAAATATAGTAGCTTGATATCTACATGAGTAAATTTTAATTTATTTTTAAAAGTAAGTATTACTTGGTTTCTATCATTGTATCTAATTCTCTGTTATGTCCTGTGAATTATTATATATGGGCAGTTTATGTCCTTAGAGAGTTAACAATAAAAAGTAACCTCTTTAGGGATGCCTGGGTGACACAGTCCATTTAGTGTCTGTCTGGCTCTTGATTTCGGTTCAGGTCATGACCTCACAGTTCATGAGATGGAGCCTGCCATGGAATTCTCTCTCCCTCTCTCTCTGCCCCTCCCCTTTTTGCATGCTCGCGCTCTCTCTCTCTCTCTCTCTCTCTCTAGCTCTAGCTCTCAAAATAAATAAATAACCATTTTTTAAAAAAGTAACCACTTCAAATTTTCTAGTTAAAATTAAAGTTTAAACTTTTACATCACTATCTTTAAGATCATATATCCAGCTTCCACTTTTCTATACTGAATGGCATCATTTTTTTTTTCTGATTAAACATCCCTTGTAGGCCAGGACCATCCTGTAGTACAGTATCTCTGAACACAGTAGACCTATAAACATTGTAAATAGATTGATAATATGGTACAACCTAACAAACATTTACACATTTATTTTGTGTAAGATTAGTGCTAAGTACTTACTGATAACTAATTTAATCTTTATAATATTTCTTCTGAAGTTGGTACTATTGCTACCCCTTTTTAATGTTTGTCTTTATTTTTGAGACAGAGAGAGACAGACCATGGGCAGGGTAGGGGCAGAGAGAGAGGGAGACACAGAACAGAAGCAGGCTCCAAGCTCTGAGCTGTCAGCACAGAGCCCGACATGGGGCTCGAACTCGTCAACTGCGAGATCATGACCAGGGCCGAACTCAGAAGCTCAACCGACTGAGCCACCCAGGCACCCCACTACCCCTTTTTAAATATGGGAAACTGAGTCACGGCAAGGCTAAGTAACTTATCCAAGACACACAGCTCTCAGATGGCATTGCTGGAATTCAAACCCAAATGACCTGGGTCTTGAGCCCACTTCAAACCACCCTATGCTGCTTACATGAAGAGCAGTAGCATCCAGTAATTGAAGCTCGAATCAGCAACTGCTGTTGTGTCATCACCATTAAAATTCTAATATGTTCCCAGTCTTGGGGCACCTGGGTGGCTCAGTCAGTTGAGCGTCTGACTTCGGCTCAGGTCATGATCTCGCGGTCCATGGGTTCAAGCCCCATGTCGGGCTCTGTGCTGACAGCTCAGAACCTGGAGCCTGTTTCAGATTCTGTGTTTCCCTCTCTCTCTGCCCCTCCCCTGTTCATGCTCTGTCTCTCTCTGTCTCAAAAACAAATAAACGTTAAAAAAAATTCTTTTTTAAATTCTAATATGTTCCCAGTCTTAATTCTTTTGATCCACATAATTTCTTTGACTCTCTGAGGCTCTAATATTTGGCTAATTACTTACACATTTGACACAGAAACTTGTCAGGAATAGCAATCTGATATTTGAAAAATAATGAAATAAAATGTTCTATCTAGGGGCTCTTGAGTGGGCTCAGTCAGTTAAGCGACAGACTCTTGGTCTGTGTTCAGGTCATAATCTCAGTTTGTGAGATTGAGCCCTGAGTCAGGCTCTGCACTGACTGTGAGGAGTCTGCTTGGGACTCTCTCCCTCCCTCTGCCCTTCCCCCGCTCATACACGCATGCTCACTCACTCTATCAAAATAAATAAATAAACCTTTAAAAATAAATTAATTAATTTTAAAAATGTCCTATCTAATGTGGATGAGTTCATTTATATAATGTCCTTCGCTCTGAAAGTAATATCCCCTTTTCTGCCATGATCTTTAGAGGTATGATCAAATGGTTTGCCTTTCTAATAAAATCATTCCTCAGAAGTACTTTCTGACTTTCCAGAAATGAAGTAAATGGGGTCTCTGAGAAAGAGAGAAATTATCCTGAAAGAAAAAGAATATACAACATTTTGCAACAATAGTGTATAGTAAATCTAAAGAGTCTTGGCACTTTCCCCACCATAAAATGCTAAGGTTATCACTGAGAAATTACCAAATGCTTTTATCCCTCAAAGGGATAAGACCGTCCACCTGGAGGGGCCCTGGGTGGCTCAGTCAGTTAAGTGTCCAACTTCAGCTCAGGTCATGATCTTGCGATCTGTGAGTTCAAGCCCCGCATTGGGCTCTATGCTGACAGCTCAGAGCCTGGAGCCTGCTCTGGATTCTGTGTGTGTGTCTCTCTCTCTCTGCCCCTCCCCTGTTTGCACTCTGTCTTCTCTCTCTGTCTCTCAAGGATAATAAACATTAAAAAACAAAAACAAAAAACTGTCCACCTGGAACTGAGCAGAAGGCTCAGGCTTCTACAGAGACTTATTCAATATTCGTGACTGTAAGAAACCCAACCAGTGTCTGGGTCATGGTTCACAGGACGAAGGGCTCCTGCCTTTCCCCTTGGTGCTGAGGCTCCCACGTATCTCCAATATATGACAAATGACTTGTTAGTCCATAAGTTCGCATAGCTTTAGCAACTGTTATATAATTCTGTCAGCACTTACAGTTAGATTTTAACCAAGGTGACCAGGAAGGCCCCAGCCTGGAGGTCAGACAGAGATCCTATTTCTGGCTAGAATCCGGAAGAGAATAGAAATTTTCTCATCTGCTGTTCAAGTATACAATGGGGCCAGAAGCTGAATCAATCATTGGTCTCTTTTGGAAATATAGTTGAATCAGCCCCTATTCCCAGGGGGAAAAAAAGGTTTATTAGCAAATAGCCATATAACATAGTGATTCCGTTAAAGATTAAAGATAGTGTCCATAATTACTGTATGGAATGAAAAAGATATACATGTTGATTTTTGTTTAAAAGTAAGCCCAATTAAAACAAAGTCAGAAGTCAAAGAGTAAGAGGGTTTCACTACTATAATTACTAACCTTGAAGTTAGAATAAACACATTTAGTCAAGAAACTGAAAATACAATAAAATGTAGATGCTGAAGACATCTTCCAATGAGATAACTTAGAAGCTAGAAAACAAAACTTTTCTTTTTTCTTCCTGTTTATTAATCAGAAAAGACCTTTTAATATCACAAATGTGAGGGGAGGGAATAAAGCTGGGAGACACAAGAGGCTACCTTGTCAAATCATTTATGAGCCTTTAGACTAAAGATAAATCTTGACTGATATATAGACAGATAGATAGATGATCTATTCTAAGGGGAAGGGCAGAAGTGGCTAATAAATAATGAAACTTAAAACTTATGTCTAATAAATGCTTACTCTAGATCTGTGAGCTAGTAACTCTTATAGAACATATATATATATATATATATATATATACACACACACACACACACACACACATATATATGTATATATATACTATACATATATAAATTACATTATATATTATATATATTCTACATATATATGTGTGTGTATATATATATAAATGTGTGTGTGTATATATATATATATATAATATATATTATTATATTAGATCCATTCTCTGCCACTTACTAGTTATATGACATTTGCAAGACAGTTAAACCCTTTGGGAAATAACACAAGAGGGTAATACTTTAGAATGAAAAAAGATCTTTAACTCAAAAGATATTTTCAAATTCAATGTGGAAGATTGCCATAGCATTGGTATGGATAAGTTTTACAATGATGTCTAGAAAAGGCCCCTTCTTACTGAATTCCTAATTACGTTTGTATAAAATGAGATAATGTTTTATAAGTGAATGGTGATTTAA
Source organism: Acinonyx jubatus (assembly GCF_027475565.1). Classification (NCBI taxonomy): domain Eukaryota; kingdom Metazoa; phylum Chordata; class Mammalia; order Carnivora; family Felidae; genus Acinonyx; species Acinonyx jubatus. The sequence continues at coordinate 101,809,269 of NC_069382.1, forward strand.
CAAGGTTTTATTGCCTCAAACCCATTTGGCCCACTGATAAAATTTCTAATATTTATGACATTGTGTAGAACATTCAAAGACATTCCAATGGAAGTTCTCACATCATCCATCAGTTACTTTGAAAACAGGCAGAGTTCTTTATGGTGACATCTGGCTAGTCCCGTGATAACCTTTGATCTTTTTATCTGGGATGCATGCACTACAGCAATCACAGGTTTCCATGGCTTTCCAAGTTAACAGCTTAGTACATTCAGGAAAATCCAAATTTTGTATCTTTACAAGTGTGTTGTTAATGTTTTTATTATCTTGGAAGGGGAAGGGAGGTTCAACAATAGGGATAAATTGCATTCTCTTTAGTTAATACTCACAAGACTTGTGGAAAGTTCATTTCACTCCTTTACCTGTAAGATGGAAGGAAGTGTGGTAAAGTAAAAAGGAGCAGAAAATTTGAAATCAGGAGATGAAGGAACAATCATATATTGAGTATCTATGATATGCCAGGCACAAATTTTCTATAAATGTAAATACTGAGTATTCAATACTGTATATATAGTATGTAAAGATATGTCTGTGTGTCTATGTATATATATATATAGTGTGTGTGTGTGTGTGTGTGTGTGTGTGTGTGATTTAACTCAATAATGATATTCCAATCTGTCTTCAAATCTCAACTTCATTGCTTACCAGGTGGACAGGGGCAAATTACGTAACTACTCTGACTTTAATTTCTTCTATTAAATGAATTATATTATAACATCTACTTCACAAGATGGCTGTGAGGATTAAATGGGATAAAGTGTGAAAAAGTATCTGACAAACTGCCTAGAAAACAACAGGCACTCAATAAAATCATAATGTTTATTATGCAATCGCTTAGCACTTAACATGGGCCTATCATTATTTTAAATATTTTATAAATACGAACTTTTAAAATCTTCATAACAATCCTTAGGTCACCCATTATTATTGTCTCTCCTTTACTGATAAAGAAACTGAAAACCTGAGATGTAAAAATGATTTGCTCAAGATCACACAGTTAATAGAGACAGAAATAAAATTAAAACCCAGGCAATTTCATTCTAGAGTTTCTGCATCTAACCAGTAAGCTCTACTGTCAGGGTTGACTCTGAACTATCTGACAAAACTTTTATTTTAAAGGTTTCCTTTAGATATTTTAAAATAAAATAATATTAATCCAATTTTCAAAAATTATGTCAAGATGATTAGAAACTATATTGTCTAGTTATATAGATATACTTCAAATAGCCCATTGCTCAAGTAGAAGATAAACAATATACAGGAGGCCAATGATACACAATTAGGATAATTCAAGGAGGATTTAAATGAAAAACCTATTAACAAAAGAGTGAGCTGGCCATAGGGAAACCATAGAAGAGTACAATATCTCAGGTTAGAAACAGTGGGGCTGTGTAGATCAGAAAGTACAAAAGGAGGGAATTTTACTGGAACCCAGAAAAAGCATATTGTGTAGGGAAGCACCCAGTAGTAAAATTATTGGGTCAAAAGAGGCAGCCATCACAAAGTGACTGGGCAGAGAGGGAAGCAGGGGAGCGGACACCCTGATCTTATACATCCTTCTTGAGGATCTCCCACCAGACCCCCCACTGGCAACTAGAAGTCAAAGAATCTTGTTGATATTGTCTATACAAATCAACCTCCTGGGTCAGGGAGCAGAAAGAAGGCCAGTTGAGGTATTTTTCTAGATTTCTAAAATATTAACATTTTAAGAATCAAAACTTAACATATTTTTGTATTATCTTATCACATATCTTCTTAAAATTTATAACAGTTTGTCTTCTAAAATAAAGTACATAGTGCACAAATACATTTTTGTACTAATTCTAAAATGGTAGCACCCTCAGGAATAACAAACTCATATAACCATTGGCCTTACGCTAGTGTTCACAAAGCATACCCTCCCATTTCCTCAGAACACAAGTAACAAGCACATTTTCAGGTGCTACATGAGAAAGGTTTTTTGGGACAATATGGGATTAAACAAAGTTAAGCAGTTTTCTTAACTGAGCAATTTGCATGGCAGAAACCAGAGCTATTTGTATGGCCGAAAAAAAGATCGGAAGATAATATGAAGTGCATACATAACTAACTAGACCACATGATCTTTATTCTTTCCTAGAAGTATCTTTGCAACTACGGTTGCAAGCAACATGCTTTGAGAAATAATTTTCTTCATACCACTTCCTCACCCTTTCACAGTGTTGCAAACATGAATTTATTTATTCCTTTAGTCAACAAAGATGTATCAGACACCTACCAGATATCAGATGGTATTCTGCATACTGGGTGTTCAGTGGTGCACAGGACAGATGGGATCCCTTCCCTTATAGACATGCTCTGTTTCATTTTATCATGCTTTGTTTTTATCTCCTTTACTTTTTTGGTAGAGTCTCTGTTTTCCCCCCTCACTGCTACATATCACATGACCTTGTTTGTAACTGTGTGCTTGCTTCTGACAGTACTTTTGCCCCAACTCCTCTAAACTTGCTGTTTGTAATCGTTCATGTGTTTGGAAAAGCACATAGCCAAATATATAAGAATGAGGATATGAGGGGCTGACCTTTCCATATAAAATATGAACCATTTTATGTGAATATATATAGCTATTGAGGCCTTTCTTAATTACCTCCTCATGTAATAACTAGTTGAAAGTCCTTCATCAAGTGAGACAGCATACTTCAAGTGGTTTAACACAGAATGTTTGCTTTCTACAGGGAGACCTTCCTGATAGTCTCAATCTTGGCCTTTCTTGCTATGTGACTCATGCCAGCTTCTGTTTCTTCCTCTATAGAATTGTAGAAATAACAGTGCCTGCCTGCTAGGGTTATTACAGAGATCAAATCAGGTAACATACTCATAGCTCACAGGAATATCTAAAGTCAACCATGATTTTTGCAGCACTGAAAGTCCTAATGGATCAAATAGAATAGTATATCTCTACAAGCACTGTGACATGTAGACCGTAAAGGGAGCCTTTCACATCAACAGAAATGGCACTGAAGATTAATAATAGGACATCGCTTGATGGCATAAAGCTTGCAGATAGTAGGTTAATATTTTGCTGCAAAGTAATGTTAAAATGTGTGCCCAAATCAATTTTAATCTCACTAAAATAAATAAAATAACTTGTTAAATTAAAAAAAAAATGGTTTCTAAACCTCCATAAGGGTATTAATCCCACCAGAACCTTGATTTCAGATTTCTGGCCTACAGAATTGTGAGAGAATAAATTCTGTTGTTTAAACTACCCAATCTGTGGTACTTTGCTACAGCATTCTAAGACATACAGCTTCCTAAAATGCACAGCTGATGGAATTTCTGAAGAACAGTGTTTGTGGTCAAGTAGAAGCAAAGGTCCACACTCCTGCATACTTAGAGGACCAGGAAACACCATTTTAATCTTATGTGAGTGGTGAGAGAAATTCTTAGAAAATTCCCCTTCATCTTGGGGTTTTCTTTCCTCCCTGCACCTTCTGACATCTGCCTAATAGGCAGCAACATCCCCATGGCCTCCAGGAACATCAGGTCTTTTAAGAAGAAAAAGATTTCCAAATTGGGCTTTTACATTTTAAAAGGGAAGTCCCTGAGGTGAGGAGTGTATGGATTGTATACCAAAGTAGAGACCAAGGGCGCCTGGGTGGATCAGTAGGTTAAGTGTCAGACTCTTGATTTGGAGCAGGTCATGATCTCAGGGTTTGCGAGTTTAAGCCCCACATGGGGATCTGCGCTCCTGCCGGCATGGAGACTGCTTGGGATTCCTTCTCTCCCTCTCTCTACTCCTCTCCTGGTCAATTCTCTCCCTCTCCCTCCCCTCTCTCCCTCTCTGCCCTCCCCTGCTCGAGCCCTCTCTTTCTCTCTCTCAAAGTAAATAAACTTAAAAAAAAAAAAAAGACCAGAGAGAAAATAGAGGGAAAAGTAGACGTCCTGGTACCTCAATCTGGAGAGATGGATAGAAGAGATGGGGCCTTGCCTTTGAGGGCCTAGTGGCCCGGGGAAGGAACCTGCAGGGAGAGGGGAGATGCCTTGTAGGGTGTCAGTAGAGTATCTGAGATGGCCAGCCAAGAGGCCAGCCGTGTGGGAACCAAGCCAATGCCCTAGACCATTCCTGGCATGCACAGCTCCTCATCCACAGAAGGGATCAGCCACAGAAGCCATCTGTGGACCATCCAGAAAAGGAAGTCAGCCTGTGCTATGTAACTTTGCAGGGCCCCATTTTAATTACTCCTGGGACCATAACCTCCCCGCTAATTGTCCAAAAAGAAGTGGTTCATAACAGCCCCCACATCCTACAGAGTGACAGTGTTGGTACCTAGACAGGTCGAAGGGTTGGGTGGACTTATGCATATATTACTCACCCTTGGTAAAGTCTCCAAATTTAGACAAATTGCTGCTGAAAGACAATTAGTTTCATTTTCTTAGATGAAAATGAATACTTTTTATTAAGATGATAATAAGAGAAACATTTTTATTAATACTGAATCATGTGCTAGAAGCTGATGTACTCCTACTGACAAATTTACAAAGTAGGGGTTTATCTGCCCCTTACACATGTGAAACTGCTGCTCATAAAAATCAAGAGTCTTTCCCAAGGTTAAGAAATCAGTTAACAGTCATAATGAAAACAGCCACATAGAGTTCTTACTCTATGCCAAGTAATTTCATGTGTTTTACCTTCTGTTACTTGCAACACATGCTGTTCTTAGAAGGTAGCATCAATATTATTATCATTCCCAATGGATACATGGGAAAACTGAAGTGGGAAAAATCAAATGACCTGAGGTCACCTATCTAATAAGTGATAGAACTGAGTACGAACCAAGGCTATTTGACATGGGGTCTGTGTTCTTAGTCACATTCTCTACACCATCATCTTGGTAAGGAAATCTTTCAATCATCAGAAAGCACATTTAGGTATTTTATGTATTACAGGAACATCTGAGATATATTTTATAATTAACCAGAGGTAAAACATTCTTTTCTGTCAAATCATCTTAGCTATCTGTAACACTGTCTAAGTCAACAAACAGATGCTCTAACAAAATATATCAATGTATAACAATGCTAGGAGTAGGTGGCCTTCAAATATTTTTGTGGATTGTGTTGACAGCATAAACTAAAACAACATAAAGTATCCAAATGTCTTCATATTTTTCAATGATATTATTAATTTGATTTTAGGTAATGGCTGTTCCCATAATTATCTACCAAATCTTTAAAATTTCCAGGAAAAACTTTTTTTTTTTACTATCCTTTCAAACTTTAGCTAGTACCAAGGGTGTGGCGGGGGGGGGGGGGGCAGGCACACACACACATGTGCACTTGTATGTGATTTCTAGCCTAAATCTTTTTTTTTTTAATGTATTATTCCTGTTGGGTTGGTTTCGGTGAAAAATGGGGGTAAAAGCTGGTCGTTTTTCTCTTTATAAAAATTCTCTACATACTTGAACACAGTTATTATTGTCTAGACCTCCCTTTGGGAAGCAAGCACATGTCTACATGTCTACAGATACATTGTAGTTCTAGCATTACTGAACTGGGAAGGCAGCAAGGGTCATGGTGGGAGATCTAGTTAAAAATCTATAGCCAAAAAAATAAGATGATAATAAAAGCATTTAATTTTGGTATTGGATTCTACTTCACTATGCTACAAAAATATAATAATCTATTAATTTTTTTATCACTTGATGTATCTATCCATCTGTAAAAAGGGAATAAAATACTTGGCTCTATAATCTGCGTATGGTATTTTAAATACAAAGATAAGAGGGAATTTTTCTGGCACTCCAGAAAAAATGATTAACTTCAGAACCAGAGATATTTGACCACGGTGAGTTTTCTCTGTTCTAACAGGAACATCTTTTGTTTTGCTGTCCACCTCCCACTGGCAGCTGACCTCGCCTTCTTTTCCTACTCACTACTGTGATGGCCCCAATCCTTTTTCCCCCAGATAAGCCTTATTCTTTGTGTCCCTGCCCCCTGATGGGTGGGCTCTGCTCCTCCCCTCTGAAGCTACCACCAACCTCTATACCACCCTAATTCTTCCCAGCCTGACTTCATTCACTAACCTCAATTCCTAGCACCTGCTCCTGCCCAGCACCTCTCTCACTGTTTAAAGTTAGTAGATACAAGAGCAAAAATCTCTGGCAGCCAAACAAACATAAGGAAGCCCATCCTGTAGTTAAAGAAGACACACACATATAGTTTATCAGATTAATATTTTATGCTACAGAACACATGTTAATGGGCAGCGTGCTAATTAGCTATCAAAAGTTAACTGTTTATACATTATTCTTCCAAGATTTTGAACAATGAACCACAAGCACTGAACAAGCAAATGGGGTCTAGGGACATAAATGAGAAAACAAATTATTCCCACTATTTATTGAGTTTCAACCAATGTGCTAGACACAATAGGTACTTTTGCATTCAATACCTTATTTAAGCTTTCCAGCAAAACTGTAAGCTAGATATTTTTATGGTTCTTTTTCAGATGAAGAAATTGTGATTTAAAGGAAAGAAGAAACTTACCTGCGGCCACTAAGCTGGTAAGTGACAGAGCTGGTAGTCGAACTCCATCTTTCAATACCCAAAGCTGTTCACTACCGTGCTGTAATCTCCAAAATATATCAGCCCATTTTTGGTGGTTGTAGATCTTCAGATCTCTTCAGAGGCCTCAGGAAATCTTTAGAAATGTTCCTCAAAATGTGAGCCCTTACACAACACCATTCATGGATAGCATATAATTGGGATCACAGTGACATGTGCTTTTTTGTAGCTAAGTTTAGTATAAGATGTACCAGTGGTAAGAAACAACCATATTTGAGAAAGCCTCAGTATAGTAAATCCAATTCCAGAAATATCTTTTCCTATAAGAAACAAATAGTAAAACAGCTTCATGGAAGATTTTCATACTAGAAATTGAAGTCTTTGGAAAATTTAAACTTTGTTTTTAAATTAAGCATATTATATAATGCACATACTTTATATTGAATGAAATAAATGTCAAAGATAAGCATAATTCTTTCCTAAGGTTCCAAACAAAACAAAACAAAACAAAAACAAAAAAAACAAAGGAAGAAAAGAAAAAGAAAAAATATTTTTAGCCTCCATACCAAATAAATCAAAGTTATGGAAGATTCCTAAAAATCTTTTTTTGAGGTCATGCCCTATTGATTTCATAACCAAATTATCATCACACTAATTTTCCACATCTGTATTTCTAAAAAGCCAAGACCCCAAATTCCTAGAAAATAATATTTTAAACCCTAGATATTTCTCTTAGAATGACAAAAGATAAGTGATAGCTTTCTTAGTTTTAGAATCTTCAGCATTTTACCTCTGATAAGTTTGGATATGGTCAAATATTACAAAGATCTTCATCCAAGACAGAAGAGTAAAAATTTCACTAAATACTATCTCTAAATATAGATATCTTTTTACTGAGCCCTTGAAATCTATAGATATTCCCTTTTAGGAATCGATTTTTGTGACCATGGAAATATTTTCTTCTATGAATCACTGAAAAGATGGTATCTGTTTTCCCTAGTTTATCAACTTTTTCTAACAACTTCAAGTTATCTTGAATATTCAAAATAATGCTGAACCTCTAATATTATTTTAGAACTGTACTATAATAATGATACTATAATATATTAGAATGATAATGTCATTTCTCTGAATAAAATGAGGTCTTCTTATTTTTAAGAAAGATCCACATTATGAATTGTATATTTGTTTTAGTAAATATTATGCTTGATTGTGAAAAGAAATGAAGAGTTAACCTCAACTCGAGAATTTTCAAGATTATTTGACAAGGTTTCTAAAAGTTGCAACTTGATGGAGATCACAAAATACACTTTAGAAATGTGAAAGAAAATGAAAACAAATGGCACTTGTCTTTTGGAAACATAAAGCAAAAGATTGAAATTATAGATGATCAGGTGATCTCTTGGCTAACTCCAAATAAATATTTTATTTATTGTTCAGTGAGTACTCACTCTATTGCTATATCTCACATTCATTTCTTCACCCCCTTTTATTCTGGTATATCTCCTGAGTAGATAGCCCAGAGATTTTGCAGGAAGCCACAGAGATAATAGTGGCAATTATAGAGATTCTAAGTGAGTTTTACCAACAACATTCTGTCAGATGGAGTCCTTTCACCCTTTACTACAACTCAGTGAGAACTGGCTCCTAGAGATGTTAAACAGCCTTAGGCAGTCTGACACTTAATGTCAACCAAAGACTGAGGATAGCCATTCCGACCATAAGACTGTGTTTTGCCCTTAGAAACAATGCTCTGTGTATAGCCTGTCATTATTAAACTTTATGGTAAAAAAAAGAAAAAACATAAGAGTATATGCAAGCTTTTATAAAACAGCAGTGAAAGTCTATATCAATAGTTTTCTCTTAAAAATACTTCAGATTCATAAGTCGAGATCAAATTCATGGGGCTAAACAAATCAATATTGAAAAACCCTTTACTTTTTTTCTGTTATTATTTTATTTGGAAGTAGAGTTGACAGACAATGCTATCTTAGTTTCGGGTGTACAACATGGTGATTCAACAAATCTATATATTGCCCAATGTTCACTATGGTAAGAATAATAACCATATGTTTCCATACATTATTACAATATTTTTTACTCTATTTCCTAGGCTGTACTTTTCATCCCCATGGCTTATTTTATACCTGTTTGTACCTCTTAATCCCTTTCATCTATTTCACCTACTCCCACTTATCTCTCCTCTAGCGACCACCAGTTTTCTGTATTTGTCAGTTTTTTTGGTTTTATTTTTTAGATTCCACATATAAGTGAAATTATATGGTATTTGTCTTTCTCTATCTTGACTTTTTTCACTTAGCATAATATCCTCCAGCTCCATCAATATTGTCACAAATAGTAACATTTCATTTTTTTATAGATATATATCAAATTTTCCTTAAGCATTCACCTACTGGTAGATACTTAGGTCATTTGCATGTCTTGGCTATCATAGATAATGCTGCAATAAACATAGGCATGTATATATCTACTTAAATAGTGTTTTCCTTTTCTTTGGGTAAATACCAAGTGGTAGAATTATTGAATTATAGGGTATTTCTATTTTTAGGGTTTTTTAAAATTTTTTTAGTGTTTATTTATTTTTGAGAGAGAGCGAGAGGGAGACACAGAATCTGAAGGAGGCTCCAGGCCCTGAGCTGTCAGCACAGAGCCCAACATGGGGCTCAAACCACAAGCCACAAGATCATGACCTGAGCCGAAGTCAGATGCTTAACTGACTGAGCCACCCAGGAGCCCCTATTTTTAGTTTTTTGAGGAACCTCCATACTGTTTTCCACAGTGACTGCACCAATTTACACTCCCATCAACAATGCATGAGGGTTCCCTTTCCTCCACATCCTCACCAATATTTGTCATTTCTTATCTTTCTGCTTTTAGCCATTCTGATAGGTGTAGGGTGATATCTCACTGTAGTTTTGATTTGCATTTCCCGGATAAGTGATGCTGAGCTTCTTTTCATGTTTCTGTGGGCCATCTGTATGTCTTCAAATATCTTCTTCCATTCAGTAGTTTGCTTTTTTGTTTTGTTGATGGTTTTCTTAGCTGTGCAAAAGCTTTTTATTTTGGTGTAGACCCAGTAGTTTATTTTTACTTGTATTTCCCTTGCCTCAGGAGACATAACCATAAATCTGTTTCTAAGGCTGATATTCAAGGGATTACTGCCTATGTTTTCTTTTAGGGGTTTTCTGGTTTCAAGTCTCACATTTAGATCTTTACTCCATTTTGAGTTTACTGTTGTGTGGCATGTAAGAAATTGGTCCAGTTTCTCTTCTGCCATGTCACTTTCCAGTTTTCCCAACACCATTTATTGAAAAGACTGTCTTTTCCCCCATTGTATATTTGTGCCTGCTTTATCATAGATTAATTGAACATATAAGCATGGGTTTATTTCTGGGCTTTTTCTGAAAAGCCCACAGGATGAAAGCCTTCGTTGATATTCTTCTCTTAAAAATAGTTTAGATTTATAAATCAAGATCAAATTCATGGAACTAAATAAATCCATATTGAAAAATCTCTTAATTTTTTAAGTGCTATATTACCCTAGCCAGTTTTGCCACATAACAAATATTCCAAAATCTCAGTGGCTTCCTAAATAAACATTTATTTCTTGCTCATTTTACATGTCAATGACTAGGGTTAACTGTTGGTTCTGTTTGTCTCTGCTCCATGTGTATCCCTATTCCTGCAGCCAGTCTAAAGAAGTAGCACTTTATGAAACAATTTCATACATACTTGCAGAAGAGAGAAATAAAAGGCCTGCCTAACTTAAGCAACACAGTTGCACCTAAAGCTTCAGTTTCTATGTGGCAAACATCATATTACATTGGACAAAGTAAGCAACATGGCCAACACCAAAGAACACGGGGAAAGGAAGTACACTCCTCCCACAAGAGCAAGCAAGTCACACAGTAATGACAATGATATATAATCCTCTTTCTTGGAAGGAGGGAGTAATTGTGAATATGATCTATCTCAGTTCACCTTCTTGGTCAAGATACTCACTTTCTACACTTCGGCATACAAAATTCACTCACACCTATAAGGAAGGCATCCTAAAAGCTTCAGCAAATCAAAACATCTGTCCTGAAGTTCATGATTCTTGGTTTTTTTTTTTTAAGTTTATTTATTTTGAGAGAGAGTGAGAGTGAGTGGGGGAACGGCAGAGAGAGAGCGAGAGAGAGAATCCCAAGCAGGCTCCATGCTGTCAGCACAGAGCCAGATGGGGTGCTTGATCTCACGACGCTGAGATGATGACCTGAGCTGATATCAAGAGTGGGACACTTGACTGACTGAGCCACTCTGGCGCCCTGTTGAAATTCATGATTCTATTTACAGCAAGTCGAAATAGCTCCTCTTGATTTGGACACATATGAACTAAGTAGACAAATTATCTTCTCCACATGCACTCAGCATACAATGGTGGAAGAGAGGCAAGATAAACACATAAGCATTCCCATTTGAAGGATGGAAAAGTGGAGAACACACAGCCCTTGCTGGCCCATAAAAGCTCTGAAATCCCACTGGGCAAACAAAAGGGCATTGGGGATAGGGAAAACTATTTTAAGAAAGTCTTGATTAGGAGTCTATAACCTGAGATTACCTCCTCAGAGAATTGTTTCCAGGGCAGCTGATGCCAACTTCTTCGTTCCTTTTCCTTTACCATCCTGACCACATGTGAATAGAAATTTGGAAAATACGCCCTCCTTAGAGCTGAGCAGCAATTTTGGCCCACTTCCTGCCCAGAGAGAGCTGCCCAGAGACATGTCATTTTAAGCTATAAAAAAACCCACACATCTGCCATCTCGGGCTGGCAATAATTTTAGCATTAAAACTTTTTTAACATTTTATCTAGATCTATATATCTATATCTTTATTTTGTTTGTTCTATTGTATTCCATGTACTAATAGACACACTCATCTTTAAAAAAATAAAATCTGTTTCTCTCTCTAAACTTAAATATAGGTATTTGAGCTTATCACGCTTCATGAGATCACTCTTCTGTTTTCTTTTTTTTTTTTTTTTTGAGCCATTTTGTCCAATTGAAAGGATTTACTGAGGGACACCTTAATCCAATCAGGTTTTGTGCACAAGCCAGTAATTTGGTCTTTGTCCCTAAACTGAGTCCTAATCTGCATCTTAATTGGCCTTGGTGGCTCACAGAATTTATCTTTTAACCAGTCAGAGATGAGAAACAGTTTGATTTTCTAACCCTTAGGTCCTGGACTTTCTCAGCTCTTTAGTTTCCTTTCATCTTTTATGTGAAACAAGTCACTTATGCTTGAGCTCATTCTCCTCCTTGCATTACTTTATCAAATGCAGCTTCTACCAATCAATTCACATTAGTAACATTTCAAATCCTCTTTACAGAAAGCTTTAAGTACATTATTATGTAAGTGTATGCCTTCCAAGTTATCTCAGGTAACAGTCTGACCAAATGTTTTGCTACTGCATAAAATGTGTCACCAATTTTTCAGCCTCCAGCAAGTTTCCCAACTGCTAGCTGTCTGGGCCTAAAATCAATGCCACATATTTTAAGTTTGCATTATGGTAACACTCCACCTCTAAGTATCAAATTCTGTACTTTTCAACTTTGCTGTCTAACAGCTGTAAAAATCTCATAGGCCTTCAAAAATAAGCATTTCATTCTTGTAAATGTTTCATGTAGGCAGCTAGTAGACAGATGTACCTACATTGGCTCTGTTTGGCTCAGCTGTATGGATCTTATTCATAGACACAGGCTGAGATTGAAACCCTTATGTGGTGCAGCATACCATTTGGGGGGCTGAGAAGAAAAGCAAGAGGCTGAGCCAATTCTTAGAATTTCCTTTAGGGTCACCTGGGTGGCTCAGTTGGTTAAGCATCCAACTTCAGCTCAGGTCATGATCTCATGGTTCATGGGTTCAAGCCCCGCATTGGGCTCTGTGCTGACAGCTCAGAGCCTGGAGGCTGTGTTGGATTCTGTGTCTCCCTCTCTCTCTCTGCCCCTCCCCTACTCACATTCTGTCTGTCTCAATCAAAAATAAATAAACATTATTAAAAAAATAAAAAGAATTTCCTTTAAAGCTTCTAACTGGATGTAATGTAGTCATATCTGTTCATATCCCAGTGGCCAGAAAAAATTACACTGTTAAATCCAAAATCATACAGCAAAGGAGCGAACATATATACTCCTCACAACAAAAAGCAGGCAAGTCCCGTGGCAATGAGCTGGGAGGTATAAACCACTTATAAGGAGCAGGTACCATGTACAATTGTAATACAGTAATACAACCTACCAAATGCATATTTAGCAACTTCTTCAGATGATTCCAATGATTTTTTTTTCTTTGATGCAAGCATCCTCGATAAAAACAGTTAAAAAAAAAAAAAAAATACACGCATGCCACTTTCCCAGAAAAGCAAATTGTTTATGGAGCCTCTTAAATAGCCTATGTTTTCAAAAATGGTAGTGAGTCTTGTTTTAAGTTTCTATCATTAGTAGGCACTGTTGAGGAGGTTATTTCTCTGTGTAATAAAACCTCCTTTTTCGTTATCTCCATCAGGTCAGGTCAGCATAGCTGAGACTGTAATTACTCCTATTTGCAATGATCTCTGGCACACATCTGGAAGACTAGGGCCACTCAGCAGGAAATAAAAAGGAGTTCAGCGGTCATATCTTGTCATTGCTGTTCATTCATGTCTTTGCAACTATTGCTGACATTATCAACATGGGCACTGCAGTAAGACATGCCAAGACCTCTGAGGCCAGCCAGTGGCTGGGATAAAACAGACATTCTAGAACTATCTGTTGAATGCTATTAAATTATCTAACATTACCAGAGTATGGGATCAAATCTTTAACTGGTCCCCACCATAATGCCAATCTGGTGATTTGAGTATATAAGCAACATAGTTCTATCATGGCCCTCATCCCCTTCAGTCCCAAACCATTGTCTAAAACTCTAATTATATTTGATATTGTTTATTTTAAAAAGTAATTCACTTTAATATATAATTGATTTTACCTTTTTTTTTTTAAAGTTTATTTTGAGAGAGAAAGCACAAGTAGGGGATGAGCAGAGAGAGGGAGAAAGCAGGCTCCACACTGTCAGCATGGAGCCCAAAGTGGGGCTCAAACCCATGAACTGTGAGATCATGATCTGAACAGAAGTCAGATGCTTAGCTGACTGAGCCACCCAGGCACCCCTCATTTCATCCTTTTAAAAGATGTTTTATTTTATTTTACTATTTTTTCATGTTTATTTATTTTTTAGAGAGAGAGAACACACGCGCGCACACGTGCGCGCAGGCAGGACAGGGGCAGAGAGAAAGGGAGACACGGAATCTGAAGCAGCCTCTGGATCTGAGCTGCCAGCACAGAGCCCGACGTGGGGCTCGAACCCACGAACTGTTGAGATCATGACCTAAACCAAAGTCGGATGCCTAACCGACTGAGCCACCCAAGTGCCCCAAAAGATGTTTGATTTTAAAGGAAGAAATCTTTTTATTCAAATATGTTTTCCTGGTAAAGGAAATATTTTGGAGAGAGAGCTGCTTTTCCCTCCCCAGCTTCAGAGTTCTGTCCCATCAACTTGTTCACGGTACAGGATGTTTTTTTCTGTCTCGACAATGTACATGAAGTTCTTCTGTGTAGAGCATTCTCCTCCACACACCACACTTCCTCAAGTAGTTAATTCCTAGTTATTTTAGAAAGCAAAGTCAAGAGAAGATTTTCATGACTGCTGGATCAGTTTATGACCATCTGATGTAAACTTTGACAGAAACATGTACTTCTTTTTCATAACCCTGAACATACTTGAAAATTTTAAATTATCTCTGTAATTGGTTAGTGATTGATTATCTCTCCAAGTAGAGTTTTAGCTCCGTAAGAGTAGAGTCCATACCTAACTTCTTCACAACTGTATGCCCAATGGTTATTCTACCTGTTACACATTACATGTATCACAAATATTTGATGAATGTATGACTATATGAAGAAATAAATGGGGATTTGGGACTCTTGTTACATAATTCCTCTGTTTAAAGAGAGCAGCAACTTTCTATATAGTGTCCTGAAGTGAAGCTCCAAAGAGCTTTCTTACTTCCCTTCTGAATGTGGTGGTCTCTTCCTGTCAGTCTACTTTCTTTAAATACCCTTTATTTTCTGAACTTTTAGCACTTCATGACCGCCCATGCCAAATACATCCTTAGAAATTCCTCCAGTTACATGACTTTAAGTTACATTGTGTGTTTGTGCATGTGGGTGAGTTTGCACGGTGCGTGTGTGTATGTGTGTGTGTGATTTAGGAACTATGTCTTGCTTAATCAGGACATGATAATGTTAACAGAAACAAATAAATACAAGGGTAATTGTGTTTTTTTAAGGTTTGCAATCTGGGAGGTATTGAAAATGATGTCATTCCCTAATGACCTCATTCATGATGGAATTGTGAAGTGGGTTATGACAATGAAAGCATTACTGGGAGAGTTTCCAAATCCATCTGGCAAGCACAGAACATATATTTTTGAAAACGATTGCTCAGTTTCTAAATGTAATATGCTAGGATTCAATGTCAAATGAGTGGGAAAGTAAACATAAAAGACAGCAAACATAAATCATTAATATAGACCAAAAGCAAGAGAATATTTTATATTTTGTAACTTGGTTATCAAGGCTTTCATATATGAATATCATGAACACACATTTACACGGCACTTCTGAATTATGCTTCAGGAACTCAAATTATTCTACTCTGTCTAATAACTTTTTAACAGATTTTTCCCCCAGGAAATGTATTTTTTAAATCAGGTTTTGTAAAGTATAAATTATATACAGTAAAATTCACCAATTTTAAATGTTTAATTTAATGACTTATAGTTTTGACATATTTTTTATTCCAACTAAAATTTCAAATTTCATGCAAAAGAAAAATGTATATTATACAACGTCATTCTATTTAAAATTATTTAAGATGTGTGTATACATTTTTATTTCACCTTACTCTGAACATAAATGTTACATTTTCAAATAAAACTAAGAGTGTTAAGTCTCTCATATCAAAAATTCCTTTTTAAAGTGAATTTTCAAAGCCACATAGGTCTTTTCCCTATTAAGAGGTTTCCCTATTACCTCAGAGAAATAGTCAAAAGATAAGATACATGGAGGAGGTAGGAAAGCAAAAAAAAATTGTTTTTCATTAAAAAAATAAATAAAATGTAGCTTCTGTATTTGATTTCTAAATACTGAATGTGATATTATTCATTATTCATCATGAAATCATTAGTTTTCACATCATCTTGAAAATCAATTGTATATACTAACTCCAAGTCACCTAGGACATCTTCAACCGATTTATCAGACTTGACCCCTTACCCACTAGCTTGCTCAGGCACGGGTCAGACCTGACCTAGCCTGCCATGCCCAGCAGACAACCAACACTCAAAGGGTCTTTCCAAAGCCCTTCTCCACTGACTATGAAGGGGCAAACACCTCCATCCTGCCCACCGTAGGTTAGGAGAATTACAGCACCCAAATACATACTCCCCTCTCAAAATCTTCCTCTTAATCTTTAATTCTCATAAACCTTTTATCTCAGTGCCTCAGACAAAATTTCAATCGAATTTTAGTTGTTTTTGCATACTGCTACAGCTGAGCATCTTACTAAAGACTTGACTAATACCTACTAAGGACTCAACCAAAACCTTTTTTTCCCACTGCTGTAAAAGAAATCTTACCTGACTATTCTTGAGAAGTTCAGGGTAAATTATTAATGGTGGTTAACTCTAGGAGGTGGGAATGGAGAGGATCAGAGAATCTTCACTTCTTTACTATAAAGTAATATACATATTTTTGTATTTTTTAAATTTGCCTCCAGAAGCACATCTTACTTCTCTAGTATAAAACATGTTGGAGACTTGAAAGACAAGTAAAACATAATAAATGTTTTACATAATAAAATGTTCACAAATAAGGGGTACCTGGGTGGCTCAGTCAGTTAAGCATCTGACTCTTGATTCAGCTCAGGTCATGATCTCATGGTTTGTGTGTTCCAGCCCTGCATCAGGTTCTGTGCTGACAGCATGGAGCCTGCTTGGGATTCTCTCTCTCTTCCTCTCTCTCTCTCTCTGCCCCTACCCTGCTCATACTCTCTCTCTCTCTCTCAAAATAAATAAAGAAACTTATAAAAAAGTTTGCAAATAAAACAATAAAGGAGAAAGTAAAATTTTTCTTGCAAGTAAAGCATGGAATAGGGATAGAAGAAATAAAAGGGATAACTTTTGCTAATAAAAAGGTGGAATTTTTGTATTTTGAGAGTCATTTTGATGTGGCTTCACCAAAACTACCTGATGAAATGTTCCTCAGTCAAAATAACTGCATCAATATGAATGTTAAAAGTGGTTACTTCAGAGTGGTCTGCTTCCCTCACTGTGGAAGCATCTCCCATGAACAAAAGTCATTGGTAAGGCAGCACACCCTCGGACAAGTTTCTCAGAGCCATCCTTGCCTACTTTTAGCCTGCTTCTTTTAATACACATGGATGCCCACTCAGTTTTCTGATGCAGATTTCACTTATCTCCCTGGGATTTGTTCTTGTCTGGTACCTGGCTCCTCTATCTGATAACAAATTTTGCCTGACCCTGGAACAAAAAATCCAGAATGTTGCTTCTATATGTAAGTGCCTCTTATTGCTCTTATTGGTCATTCCAAACAGTCTCTTGAATCTTGAGATGTGAGCCTCCCTACCTACTTCTTTTATTGTCCATACATGGCCCCAGACTCCTTTTCTAAAACTGTTATATCATTCTTATCCCAGCTTTTTTCTACCTAAGCAAGGGCACCTAGATGCTACGCATATTCCAGTGTCTTCTTCATAATGTTAACAGGGACATTGTATGATGTGGTCACCAGGCATTGAAATGATATTGCCCATCATTGTTGTCTCCTGAAGATTTACTGCCGTTACACAGATATTGTCATGGCCCTGGCCACCAGTGAAGACATTTCAGATTAGGTGTCAAATATAAAGTGAGTCCCACTGAAAAGGACTTTAAAATATCCCTCCCACCACCATGACTCAGATACATATTTAGCCTGACAGAGACCCACAACCTTCAGAGACAGTAAGCTACTGTGCTCAAGTGAAAGACCAAAACCTCTCCTACCTAAACCATTCCAGAATTACACATAAAAAGAACAACCAGATTTACAAAGGATATTAGAAGAAAACAGCACCTTGCTAGAAACCGTTGATGAGATTCAGGGCTTAAAGCATGTGCTTTCTTAAGCAAAGCAGGTCAAATGTATACAAAAAGATAACTGGTGGTGCTCGATAACTTGAGACTTTATTGAGAATGTCTGAACCCATGCTCTGAGAACTCCCCTTAGGCAACTACATAATGTATATACCAACTCTGCTATCTTAGCCAAAGTGCCGGAAACTAGAAATAACCCACCTCCTATTACATTTCATGAAGAATTAAGATTTTTTTAGGGGTGCCTAAGTGGCTCAGTTGGTTGAATGTCAGACTTTGGCCCAGGTCATGATTTCATGGTTCTGAGTTCCAGCCCCACATTGGCTTGTTGCCAATGTCAGCCTATCAGCACAGAGCCCCCTTTAGGACCTTGTTCCCTGCCCTCCCTCCCCCACCCACCCTCCCCTGCTTATACACTGTCAAAAATAAATAAAACATATAAAAAAAAGTATTAAGATTCTTTTAGAGAAAACAATCAAGTGGGCAGGAAAACAAGTTTCATTTGATATGGCAGTCACAAGTTGTTTTTTTACACTGTGATGTGAAAAGATAGATTTGGTGAGTCTTCAGTTAAATTAGATTAGAATTTTCATCTCATCTACACTTATTTCAATGTAATTGCTACCAAAGGCAGTTAGTACAGATACAAGTATGCACGCCACCCAGCAGACTTCTCCTTGAGTGCCCAAAGTACCTTACTTCTCCAATAGAACTGAAGAATTAAAAAAAAATTCATCTTCACCCCAGTGTAGGAGTGAGGGGAGACAAATAAAACTAAAGATCTTTATGGAGCTCAGTTAATAGAAACCATCCAGTAGAATCCTGAATATGCTCCTTATTTCACAGGCATTTAAGGTATATCCAAAATGTTTAACCTGGCATCTTAAGAAATCCTACTGCTTCCACGCTCTGGAAAATATCAGAGCCAGGACTCTTCACCTCCATCCCTGGCAATTCCTTCAGCCTGCCATGCCAGAGGAACAGAGACACGGTTGACTGGCCTAGTAGCATGACAGTTTATCTCAAGGCTATCAGACATTTTCATGTAATAAAAATGCCAAACAGTTTAGGAGCATCTGCTTTGGTATCAACTCTTAGATCTTTATTGAATCACACTAAATATATAAATATAAGTATAAATATTTAACACACATAATTACCATAATCTCCAGGGATATTTGGCTAGTCGATTTAATTTCCTACCTTTACAGCCTACTCTGTTTATTTGAAAATGTTCTGGATTCACACACAAACCCCAGGAACATGTACTTGTTTGGTGTGAGCTGGGGTGTTTGATTTCCTCTCTGAAAGATCCAACAAGCAGCATGAGGAAATAAACGTAGGCTTGCAGAGACCCACTGGGGACTTTTTTTCTGTTTGGTCAGTCATTTCTCTTGTTGGCATATGGCACTACATGTGTGAATTTATTGCTTTGTTGTTGTTGTTTTTTTCTTTTCTCTGGATATCCTCATTACATGAGAAAATGTAATAAAAACCTTTGTTTTCCTGAGAATAGTCCTATCCTTCACTTTCAACAGCACCTGAGGGCTCTTCAAACATTCTAAAGGAAAACTTACAGCCCGACAGATTTCTGAGCTCACACATCCCCACAACACATAGTGGCCACAGAAGACAAGTATTTCTTGGTATGAATTACATCCAACAATTCATTTACAACAGCATGCCTAATGAGGCAAAACAGTCAACACGGACAAAGAAAACCCCATGCCACAAGGTGCCAGAAACATGGTTCTACATAAGTAATTCTCCTTTATAATCCACTGACAATATGTAAGTAACCTCCTCAATCACTACACAAACAAAACTGAAACATTAAATTCTAGAAACTGCATAAAAATGAAAAATTATAATATTATAACTTAACAGGAATTGATAACCAAAAGGAGGAGCTAAAAAGAATGTTCCATATTCAATTATTTTTTCAGTTAGCAAGAATTGAACATAGCCTATATAATGACTGGATATTTAAAAAGACTCTCTTTGAAATGATGATCAGTCAATTCTTTCTTGATTTGAACTACAGGTTAAATCCATACGAAAGACTGAAGAGGAAATAGCGTGTTTACGTAGTTTACGTAGTTTAAACATCTGTAACACTACACAAAGGAAAAGGAGAATAAGAAAAAAGTAGCAAGACTAAAGAAGTACTAATAGAAATGAGGCAAACTATTTCACTGTAGTTGACTAAGCTTTTTGGTTTGGGGTTTCAGGCTTTTTAAGGCTAATCTTCAGTAGCAGTCTAAAACATCTGTGTATCACCATTTTCCCAACTCAAAGGGAATCATAAACAAATTGACTGCAACAGTACATTGGGTTGGGCTACCATAACAAAATACCATACACTGGGTGACTTAAACAACAGAAATTTATTTTCTCACGTTTCTGAAGGCTCTGAAGTCCAAAATCAAGATGTGGGCCGATTGGGTTCCTGGTGAGAGATCCCTTCCTGGCTTGCAGATGCTGACTTCTCACTGTCCTCACACAGTAGAGAGAGGGGAGGTAAGCTCTCAGGTGTTTCTTCTTATATGGGTACCGATCCCATCATGAAGGCTTCACCCTCATGAACTCATCTAAACCTAGTTACTTCCCAAATGCCCTATCTTCATATAGCATCATATCAGGGGTTATGACTTCAACATATGAACTGGGGTGAAAGGGGGACACAATTCAGTCTATATCAAGCAGCAACAGTTGCTCTCTTCCCACCACACACACACACACACACACACACACTCACACTACAGGCACAGCTCCAGGAAAAACGACTAGAGTTTATCTTTCCTACCATCATCATCACCCCGCAAGGTGTGTAGGCCCTTATCTTCCTTCTCCTGTCTTTACACGGGTCTTAGGCTGCTGCAACAGTATAAGTTAAGGGGGTTTGTGGAAGATCTTGAGGCACAGATGGGCAACACTCCATCTGGTCAGTCATCAAAAAAGTTCTAAAGATCACGGAGTGAAAAATATATTCACGGGACATAGATTGGAAAAACAGCCAGTCTACTTAGTCCCTGGGCACAAGAAATGGACAGTATTTGGAGGCAAGAGTACAACATAAGGAAATAATCAGAAACACAGGCAAAGAATTATGTACCAGGATGTTCATAGAAGCATTATTTAAAATTGCAGAACAGGAAAAAAAAATTGGACTCAAACCAAATAGCTCAAAATAGGGGGTGGTTAAATAAGATGGACTATTAAACAGATATTAAATATTATGTTTTCAAGATATATTTAATTAAATGGAAAAACACATATGATATACCGTAAAGTTAAAAAACATGCACAGCTATATACATTGTATGTTTTAAATCAGTGTCAAAAGTGCTATATTCAAAATAAGCTGAGACTTGTGAAAAATACTTAGGACAATATAAGGTTTCCATCATGTTTTAGGCAATGAGAAAAGAAAAGGCAGGAAAAGAAGAACC
This sequence comes from Acinonyx jubatus, assembly GCF_027475565.1. Lineage (NCBI taxonomy): Eukaryota > Metazoa > Chordata > Mammalia > Carnivora > Felidae > Acinonyx > Acinonyx jubatus. The sequence goes on from NC_069382.1 coordinate 101,830,560, forward strand.
CTACTTCTTGAGGAAGAGAGCAATTGGCTAACAGACGATAGATTTTTTTTTTCTCCAGCAAAGGAAACGAGCTACAAGTTCTAAAAATAGAATATACAGTGAAAACATAAATTTCAACCCAAAGTGGTAAGAAAGGCTAGTCAATAGGCTAGATAAGGGGAAAAATCATATCCGTTTTTGTGTACCATCACATCTATAACACCTGGTACATTGGCACATAGTAGCATCTCAGTTAAAATTGTGACAAAAAATTAAATATAGAAGTGAATACACACTAAGAAATACCCAAAATTGTGGTTATCAGTAGCTGGGGTTTGGGGGAAACACAAAGGTTTTAGTTAAAGGCTGTAAACTTTTCTTACAAGATTAACAAGTTCCGGGACTCTAATGTAGAACATGATGATTATAGCTAATAATACTTTGTATTATTTATATATATTTATATTTATATTATTATAGTTAATTATATACTTTAAAGTTGATGAAAGAGTAGATCTTAAGTGTTCCCACTACAAAAAAGAAATAGTAACTATGTCACAGGACAGGGTGTTAGCCAATACTATGGTGATAATCATTTTGCAATATATAAGTGTATTAAATCAACACCCTGTATACCTTAAACTTACACAATGTTATAAGTGAACTACATCTCAACTATGTTTAATTTCTTAAATATTTTTTTTAAAAAAGGATTAAGGAATTTATAAAAAAAATTTCAGGGATATCTCAAGTTGCTCAAAAAATGTATAAGTATGTCTTCAGTATTTGTAGATAAGTTTCAAAAGGTCAACGAATCTCTTGAGTGGTTTCAGAAGAGTGTATAGAGAAAATTTTCCAATAATTTATCATGGAAATTAAAATTGATGTATTTGATACATTCGATCCTAATGCCTAAGGAGATTTTAGAGCAGGTTGCCACATAGATGATTGGTCAGAAAGGCTTTAGGTGTTTAATGTTAAAATAATTACAAATCCTTTTATCCATATGTGACCAAACAGAATTCAGCCTCCACTGGTAATTGTATTTCATTATTTAGTAAAAAAAGAAAAAAGTAAGAAAAAAATTTTAAAACAAAAATAGGCAACCACTGAAGATTTTTGAACAGGAACTTCACTTTGAGAAGATTAGTCAGTTCTGTACCTAATACACTGGAAATTGAAGAGACTGGAGGCTTAAAGATCAAGCATATGACAAACTGGAATATTCTAGGCAAAAGCAGTAATAGAACAAGAAATACAAATTAAAGTTAAAAAAGAGGGGATTAAGAGTAGAGATGTAAAGGGAAAAGCAGAGGAACAACTGACCTAGCTGAAGACAGGAAATGGAGAAAATCACAGACAATGCCAAGGTCTCAAAATTTGATGGCTAAGTGAATAGAAAGAAGAATGTAAGGTTTCCTAACATAGAGTGAGGTGATGCTTAAAATTCAGTTATTGATGAGAATACACTGGAACTGTCAATCAAATAGGGCAGCAAGCTCAGGCACCCGCCCCTCTGTAGGAAAAAAAAAGGGCACATCTGAGAGAGTTTGGCACCTGAGCAGGTGATACCGCTGTCCCCCTTCCCCCCCCCCACCCTGCTCCCAACCAAGAGGGAGCAGGGGGCCAGGCGGAGCAGGCCCTCTGCTGTGACTCATGGTGGCAATATGGGTTCATATGTTCTACCAAAGGCAAAAGTCCATTGTTTTGAGTGTAGTCCACCTCTCCCAACTGATTCCTCTTTTTCCATTTTTTACTTATGCTAAAAGACCTATCAACAACTAAAGCAGTTTCTCTCTAGAGATTGTTGCATAACACAAAATTTTAGAGATTTTTTTTCAGTATTCTGTATATAAGAATAAAAGAAAGATGTGCTGTAGAAATATTTCTATCAGAAATAGTAAAAAAAAAATTGGTTTGCCATTTAAATGTATATGCTTCAGTTATTTGGGAAATTTACTGACATGAAACATATCTTGTTTGGGCAATGCTGGGAAAATGAGGTGTTGCTGTCTTGATTTAGCAATATTAAATCACAGATTATATCTAGACAGTGAAGTGATTGAGAAGTAATTTTGGTTTCCTCTTCAGAAAGGGGGATCAGAGAGATTTTTTTTAATAACAATCATCAAGTACAGTAATGGCAAACACTCTGAAAAATATTGAGTGTTGCAAGCAATTTATTATGCCTATGACATTTTTTAAAAGATAATCAGTCAATATTGCAATCTTAAATATAAACTTGCAGAGTGCTAAATCCTCTTCCAAACTAAACTTCAAAACCCTCAAAGATGATTGTCTATAATAAACAAGACAGAGTAGTTTACTTATGGCCCAACGTTAGACTTTGAAGTTCACTTTTAAAGAATGTATTTGGAAACAGTTCTCCAAAAGAATGTTAATTATGAGAATGAAAGGAAATTTAAATCCTTTAAAATTTTATTTTTCAATCTGTCTGAGAAATGCTTCAATGCCTCCTTTGATATGATTCATATCACCCCTTTAAAAGACACAGCAACAATAAAAACTTCTTTAAAATTAGCAACTCAAAAATTCTAACATTTCATAATGTATGTTCACTTCACAATCATAATACCATGATTGTAAGGATGTGCCACAAAGAAAGGAAAAAAATACTGCTATACAAGTTATAAAAGAATGTTTTCTGTAACTCAGAACTTGAACTACATACTTATTGAAAGGGCTTTTTTAAAAATTTTTTTAAATGTTTATTTATTTTTGAGAGAGACAGAGTGTGAGCGGGGAGGGGCACAGAGAGAGGGAGACATAGAATCCAAAGCAGGTTCCAGGCTCTGAACTGTCAGCACAGAGCCCGATGCGGGGCTCGAACCCATGAACCGCCAGATCATGAACCAGGCCAAAGCTGGATGCTCAACCAACTGAGCCACCCAGGCACCCCTTGAAAGGGCTTTTCAATACTTACTAACCTTAGTAAGTTTAGTTAAGTTTTTTTTTTCCTTAGATTTTTATCTTGTGTCATTCTTGAGTCTATATAAACAAATATAAACAAAACAAGTTGGTTAGGGTATTCCTAAAGCTTACTCATGTCCTAAGTCCAACATTTCCAAATATTTTCAACTAGACTCATGGGTGACCATGTTTTCCCACATAGTATTATCATCTATGCCATCAAGAGTATTGATGATACAGTACTGTCTCTGCAATTTTATTCCAAGTTGCTGACTTTCATTCCGTAGGTCTTCTTTTTTTTTTTTTAATGTTTATTATTTTGAGAGAAAGAGAGAGAGAGAGAGTGCACACACGTGTGAGCAGGGGTGGGGTAGATCAAGAGAAAGAGAGCAAAAGAGAATCCCAAGCAGGCTCCACACTGCCAGTGCGGAAACCCATGCGGGGCTTGATCTGACAAACCATAAGATCATGACCTGAGCCAAAATCAAGAGTCCGATGCTCAACTGACTGAACCACCCAAGTCCCCCTATTCTTCCGGTTTTTATGCGTGTGAACAAACAATGACAACTATATCAGAACCACAAGACACAACCTATTTCCAGAAATGTTAAAATGTAAAATGAGATGTAAATGGTAGAATCTTTGAAATATGATGTATCTTAAGAACTAAGATATACTAAAGAAATTTGGTTTTCAGATCTAAGCACCCCCCACCCCCCCACTCCACGGAAGCAGAGTTGACACACTGTTACATTAGTTTCAGGTGACAACATAGTGACTGGACAACTCTATATATTATGCTGTGCTTACCACTCAGCTCTAATTACTTGTAGACTCTTGGAATTTCTGCACTGTTCATCTTAAATTGTAAATCTGACATTTGAAAAGTGTTAACTTCACTTCAAAGGGTTAATTTAGAACTTTAAAAAAGTAAACAGTGGCCTTCCTGCTGCTTCTTTTACTGTAGTAGTGATGTCAGCACCCACAAAGGAGCCAGCACTGACTGGCATCTTTACCAGCTACAGCAAAACCATCTACTTACTGACACCTTAGGAGCTATTAAATTTACATAGAACTGAACTCATCCTATTCCCATAGTCCCAAGATTAAAAGAAAAAAAAATCCTTGCTTCTCAGAGGTTCTAAATAAATCTAGGAGAGATGGTGTTTTTGTTGGGGTTGTTTGTTTGCTTGTTTTGAGAAAATATTGTCTTCCTATTTCAAGTTATGGACTGATTCCTGGAAATTAGATTCAAAATTTTTGAGACTACAAACACTGAGTCAAGCAATACTCTTGAAGTAATCACCCTAGCAGTCAGACTAGTATGATACATATATGATCAAGGCATTGTGGTGCTGACTTTTGCAAGTTTATACCTAAATCAGAGAAAATCAGCTACAAGATGAATCTAAACAAATAGTATGCCTAAACATGTACACTGAAATTTTAGTTTTTCAGATTTCAAAATTACTCAGGTCAGCTTTGAGTTTTTTTTAACTTACCAAATATCTCATAAAGTAGGAAACACAGAAATGGCAAAAGGTTTTGAGAATTTCAATGTAAAATGTTTTTAAATGCTAGACTCTGATCCATTTGCCACTGGGAAAAATCACATCATTTGCAACTAGATTTTGAATAAGGAAGATTAGGAAAAAAGGAAAGAGCAAACAATACATTTTACTAGGCATTTTTCTTTATGCATATGTTTATTATTTCTTTAAGAAACATAAGTCTTATCAAACTTTAGTTAAAAGCATGAAAGAAAAGCAACCTAAAATGGATCAACTGAAAAACACATATAATAACTACAAAACACTAAAAATAAAATTACATTAATGTGTACCTTTAGTTCAAATAAGAAAATAATTTAGCCTGAGATGATATTCAAAGTATATAATAACTGCCGGGCACGGACCCAAATCAATTAGAAAGACACTGTTGTCAACAAGGACAACCATACATCCATCCAATCAACTGGATACCAAGCCAGCAAGTCTGTATGTGGTGTGCTCCACAAATTGTTCAACATCTCAATCTATGAAAAAAATAATGAAACATTTCTATTACTTGTTTTACTTACTAGAAGAGTTCTGTATTTTCTTGTACTAAACAGTTAATGTGGGGGGAAAAAAATCTTGATTTTATTTAGAAAAAAATTGTGCACTTTTTCCATTGATAGGAAAGAGATGATAGAGATATGGAGGCCAGTTACTTGAATTACTAGAGATGACAGAAGGATCTGACGAGGGAGAAAAAAGGAATTCAGAAAACTGACAACAAAGAAGAAAGATGGCCAAGGAGAAATTTCTAGTAGTCAACATGGCCAGAGGACTTTTAAGAACTACTGTCCTGGGGGTGCCTGGTGGCTCAGTTGGTTGAGCTTCTGACTCTTGGTTTCAGCTCAGGTCATGATCTCCTGGTTTGTGAGTTCGAGCCCCATGTAGAGCTCCACACTGACAGTGCAGAGTCTACTTGGATTCTCTCTCTTTTCCTCTGTTTCTGTCCCTCCCCCCAATACTCTCTCTGTCTTTCTCTCTATCTCTATCTCTCTGTCTCCCCTCCTTGTGTGTGCACACTCGCTCTCTCAAAATAAATAAACTTAAAAAAAAAAACTAATGGCCTGATTTAATTTGCTTTTTTAATTCTTTCTGTCTTTAATCCTCCTATATTAACCATCAAACCTAAGCCACTTACATATATACTCTTGTTGTACTATAGCTTGAGGAAACTAAAAACCAAGGTTGAGTCCTACACTTAAGAGAGAAGCAGAGTAGAAAAAGGACAGAATCTAAAGAAAATGATAGGAATTGAGAAATATACAAGAGCAGTAATTTAGAGCAGACTAGAAATTATCCCACCCAAACCAAGAATCAGAAGAGATACTGAGCAAGGCAGTATGCCTCTCACAATACTTAAAATGGGAATTCATCTATTACATTTGGATATAGAAAAAAATAAACGTAGGTGATATCAGAAAGCTGGAGTACTTGGGACACCTTTGCTTCACTACATAACATTTTACTATATAATAATGGTTGTCATTAGTTTCTTCTCAGTGTCGAAGAATGTGAAAAACTATTTTAGAATAGGTATATTGGGGCTCTTGGGTGGCTCAGTCAGTTGAGTCTCTGACTCTTGATTTCAGCTCATGATCCCAGAATCAAGCCCCACATTGGGCTCTACACTGACTGTGTAGAGCCTACTTGAGATTATCTCTCTCTCTCCCTCTGCCCCTCTCTTCTGCTCACATTCTCTCTCTCTCTGAAATAAATAAATTAAAAAGTTAAGAATAGGTAGATTTATGAATTACTTGGTATAAATGTTGCTTTTCTTATTTCTATTCTTTCAGAAAAATACACTTCTAAACTATTCATATCTTTGACTCATTGTTTTCCACCATGTTTTATCATTTCACAATATGAAATGTTTCCATCAAAAAAAACTCAAAAAACCCTCCTCTCTCATCCTAAAAAACACAGACAAATAAATCAGTGCTATTCTCACTCAAATGCATGGATAGGGTGTCACATATTTATGGACCATTTGGATGGAAATACAGAAAAAGAACATTCTTAATGTCAGTTAAGCATAATCACTCGTATGGACCATAAATGACACTGAAACCAGTTGCTTTGTCAATGTTTGTGTAGGAGATGTCTTGGAAATCAGCCAACTTTTTAAGGCCCACCTGTGTCAAATCAGACCCTGGGAATTGGTCTAGAGGTAACAATTATGCAATGCAGATAAAATTTTTATTTACTTCTTAGAATTCTATTCTACATCTAAATATCTGACATAAAAAATCCTGGAATATTGCTAGTTAGAATATTTGAGTGAAGTAAGCAAGTTAAGACGAAAGATTGAAGGAAATTATGAAACTCCACATCAGACGAGGTCTTTGATTTTTGTGAGGTAATATATTTGCCAATAAAATAGCCTGGAATGCAAGAATTAAGTATAATAAAAGAAGAATAGAATAAATGGAACAAAGTTAAAGAACTGAAGAGTCCTTCCTAGGTATAACTTCAATCACTGCTGTTTTAGAGGACAAGCAATAAACTCAAGACAGAAAACAAAGTAGATTTTAGTCTCTATATGGATGTTAACAGCTTGGTATCCATGAAAAAGTGATATATACAAATAGGGAGGTACCTGACTGTCAATTAATCCTAAAACAATTCAATTTAGCAAAACTGTACTGGTAGAGGCCATTTTACAATTGATTTTTTGTGTATTGATTTTGTGTCGTATAAGCTTGCAAAATCCACTTACTAGTTTGAATAAGTTTTTGTAGATTCAATTGGATTTTCTATGGAGACAATCTTGCCATTTGTCAATAAAGACAATTTTATCTCTTTCTTCTCATTCTGTAGGCCTCTGGATTTGAGGAGGATTTTTTTCTCCCTTTATTTGCTGTCTAGAACCTACAATACTGAATATAAGTGGTGAAAGCAGACAACCTTCACTTTTTCCTGATCTTAGAGAAGAAAATACCCAGTCTTTCATCATGGAATATAATTTTAATTATAAGTTTTTTAATAATTCTTTATCAGGTTAAGGAAGTTCTCTTTTATTCCTAGCTTTCTAAAAGATTGGACATTGGATTTTGTCAAATGTTTTTCTGCATATATTGAGCTTATCTTTGGTTATTACATTGAGAGATTTTCAAATGTTAAACTAACCTTGCATTCCTGGGTTTATCTTGGTCATGACATAGTATCACTTCTTTATATTGCTGTAATTGATTTTTTAAAATTTTCTTTGATAGTTTATGTCTTTCAAGAAATTTTTCTACATCAATTAAGTTATCTTAATTATTAACATGAAATTATACATAATATTCCTCTATTATCTTTCTTTATTGAGATAAAAATGACATATAACACTGTATTAGTTTTAGGTTTACAACATGACTTGATATATGCATATATTGTGAAATGACCACCACAATAAGCTTAATTAACGTTTATCACCATACCTAGGTACAATTTTTCTCTCGTGATGAGAACTTTTAAGATTTACTCTCAGCAACTTTCAAATAAACAGTATAGTATTATTAACTACAGTCACCATGCTATACATTACATCCCCAGGGCTTATATATCTTATAACTAGTTTATACCTTTTAACCACTTCCAACTATTCCACCCCCCCCCCAACATCTGGCAACCACCAATCTTTTCTCTATATTTATGGATTTAGTTTAGGGGTTTTTTTGTTTTGCTTTTTAGATTCCTCATATAAATTAAATCATACAGTGTATGTCTTTCTCTGCCAGTCTTATTTCACTTAGCATAATGCCTTCATGGTCCATCTATGTTGTTGCAAATTACAAGATTTCATTATTTTTTATGGTTGAGTAATATTCCATTACTACATAATGTATAGTACTACACAATGCTATATATGTGTGTATATATATATATATATATATATATATGCACATACATATAGATACATATACACTACATCTTATTTATTCATCCTTCCATAGACACTTAGGAAGTTTCCATATATTCCATAATGCTACAATGAACACAGGAGTGCATATATCTTTTCAAGTTGGTGTTTTCATCTCTTTTGGATATATACCCAGAGATTAGAACTGCTGGATCATATGGTAGTTCTATTTTCAATATTTTGAGGAACTTCCACACTATTCTCCAAAATGGCTTCACCAATTTACATTCCCACCAACAATGCATGAGGATTCCCTTTTCTCCACATCCTTGCTAGCATTTGTTATTTCCTGTCTTTTTGATAACAACCATTGTAACAAGTGTGAGGTCACTGTGGTTTTGGTTCACATTTCCCTCATTATTAATGATGTTGAGCACCTTTTCATTACCTGTTGGCCATTTATATGTCTTCTTCCCTATTATCCTTTTAAATATCTGTATAATCTATAGTGATGTCACTTCTCTTATTCCTGACATTTACAATATGTGTCTCCTCTCTTTTTTTTTTTCTAACCAGTCTGACTAGACTGCTCCATAGCAGTTTGAAACCTCAATAGCACTATCAGATTGGCCTCTCCAGATCTAATGATCTAGCACTGACAGCTGGATTTCCTTGACCTATAACCTCCTTCACCAACCAAACCTAGGGTCCAATGAACGAATGAGTAATAAGCCTGTGGTGACCAGGTAGCCAGATCCTGTTGGCCTAATCCATTAGACTGAGTGTCTGGCTCTATCTCCCTCTCTACTTTCTGTCAGATTAACTGGCCTAGAATTCCAGCCCCACGTTTACCCTATTTCATACCACCCCCCACACAAACTGTAGAATTGGGATGCTATTTTGAACTTCAGCAAGTCACAAGGGTTCCTTAGTCCTTTGCCTCAATTATGATAAGCCCTCTTCTTTACCTGATTACTACACTCTGAACTTGTCCACCTCTGGCAGAGGATATGCCAAATGGGAAGATGTGGAGGCATGCACTCTGATTTTCCTGACTTCCAAAATTGCTATTTAATATTCTTTATTGCTACTCTGATGTAGGACACAAAGGCAGAAGAAAAAAAATTAAATTTCCTTACAACTGGCAGCCCCTTGACAAGTCCTTGAGGCAGGCAGACTGATTTTCCTTTGAGAGCTCAGCTGCCTCCATGTTGGCACTTTGCTAAGGGCAAAGGGCAATTTTTTTTAATGTTTAATTTATTTTTGAAAAGAGAGCATGAGTGAGGAAGAGACAGAGAGAGAGGCGGACAGAAGATCCCAAGCGGGCTACGCTCTGAGAGCAGCAAGCCTGAGGTGGGGCTCGAATTCACAGACTGTGAGATCATGACCTGAGCCTGAACTGAAGTCAGATGCTCAACCCACTGAGCCACCCAGATGTCCCAAAAGGCAATCCTAACCAGACCCCCCCAGGATCCTGTGAGTCTTCTTTAGCATATGAAAATCCCTTTGGAAATTTCCTTTATCTCTGCCTCCTCAAGGTACATGTTAGCAATCATCCTACAAACATATTGCCCACTAATAAACATCTGAAGGGACTCATGACTAAGGTTTTACTACAGTACTAAATGACCTTATCTTAACAACAGCTAGCCCCTCAAGTTTCCCCTTGTTTCCAAATTCCTTAGAGACTTACACTATCCCTAACCCACTCCCAACCTGAAAGTACATAATCAGTCACCAGTCACAACCCCAGTACACGCTCTTTCTGCCCACAGGTCATGTCCCCTATGCTTTAATGAAACCTCCTTTTTGCACTGGAGACATCTCAAGAATTCTTTCTTGGCCATGGGCTTTGAACCTCACCTCTCCAAACTGCACTAATTCTCCATATATAATACATAAAATCCATACAATTGTCCATTTACTGATGGAACTTGTATGCTTCCATGGACCAGACAATACATGGGGGTCAGCTTGCCAAAGCATTTTCCTCCTTGCCTCACTGCTGTCCCAGGATATGTCATACCTATGCCCATCCAAATTTAATATGGCTATCACCCTGCCATTTAAAAGAACTCTTTATTAGCCTCAATACATACTAAATAAAGTCCAAACAACTTGCTCCAAATTGAAGTTTCTCAACAATCTGGTCTCAAGCTTCTTTTTTCAATTATCTATCACTATCTAACAAAGCTGATCATTGAGCTGCTCCTGAAATATTACTGACTTCTCCATACCTTTGAGGTTTCAGCTGACAATTCTTAAGCAAGCATAACCAACCACCTCCCCTTCTTATATTAAAATTATATTCAGAGGCAGTGGGAGGTTCAGTTGGTTATAAGCATCTGACTCCAGCTCAGGTCATGGTCTCACAGTTCCTGAGCTTGAGCCCCGCATGGGGTGAGCTCAAGCCCCACTTTGGGTGAGCCCTGCTTCTCTCTCTCTCTCACCCTCACTTAACTTGTACCTTCTCTCTCAAAAATAAATAAATAAGTAAATAAATATATAAATAATAACATTATAATCCTATTTCAAGACCCAATTTAAATCCTACCTTCCCTCCAAAGTGATTGACTTAAGGGTATCCTCCTGGTCTGAGGCAACCACAGAATGACAGGTAATAGAAGCTACACTTAAAAGAAAGTTTCCCAAGGGTGTGATCTCAAACATCATAGACTACAAGGCCTCTTGAGAACCAAGTCATAAAGAAAATATCCTTATCCTTTATCCAAGAGGCCTTATAGACTTTTCTCCTTTATCAGACAAGAAATAGCTGTTAGTATGGCCAAAAAGCATTGTTTACATTACCCTAAATTCCCTTTTTTAATTAGTGATGGCAAGATCAGAAGCAGTGCAAATGAAAATGGCATAAAGACACAGCCTGTCACTTTTAGAAGTGTTAATGAATGCCCTGTGGATTTTTTTTTTTTTAATTTCATGAGAACAGACAAGGAAATGTCTCCATAAAACTGTCGATTCTCAGGGAAAAGTGTTAATGTTATGTAAATTAAAATTTGAAAGTCTACTTAACTGAAATCAGCAACACCAAGGGCTGGGCATATGGAAAACACAATTCCTCTGTCCAATCTGCTGAGAGCTCTACCTTATCTGTAGCTTTGCCATTTTAGGAATTGTTCCCATTTTATGTTACTATGTAAGCAAGGAGATCTAACTGACTTCAAAGAGATTTTTCCCTGGTTGGGAACTGGTGGGGTGAGGGTGTGTCAGGGAGCAGAAGACAAACCTGATTTCTCTCTGAGAAAATTTCATAAAGGCTAAAGAATTCTTGAGAAATGGAAGTAATTACACTGCCCTGCATGCCCAGAAGACACTTTTCATCCACTGTGATTTCTAAATTTTTCCATAAGGTAAATAGAATTTTTGTTAAAGTTTGAAATGAACTTTTGGGGGGGATTTGGTTATCAATATTGAAAGATAAATAGCATTCCTACTCTTTCTTTATTTTATTTAAATGTTAAAAAGGCAGTTATATTCCCATTCTTTTTCTCATTCCTTACCAGCTTCAGGCAAAATGTTACCCTCTGGTAGCACAGTTAAAAGAAATCATGAAATTATTAGTCATAGTGCATATAATATTTATAAATTTTTAGCTTGACATTAGCTAAGAAAAAGTCTGAGGCTTTCCAACCTGGAAAAGATAGATTGCTCTGTTAAGAATTAATAGATACAAATTGTGGATATATAATTGCTTTGGATGACCAGCTACAACAGGGAAGAAACTCTAAGAAGGGTAGGATTATTTTACATAAAGAAATGCAAGATCAGTAGTTTGAGCTAAAACAACAACAACTTTTTTATTTACTTGGAATAATATTTGCTATACAGAGCGATTCACCACTTTTCAGAAGTACACATCACAGTTTAATTTATTCCAGAAATAGCTAGTGAGCAGGTGCCCTTTGTTCAAGGAGCTGTGCAACTTATTGAGAAACAGAGTCACAGCGCTTGACCTCAAAGAGCTCTGTCCAACAACGAAGACGACAATCTAATATCAGCTGCAGTGCAAAATAATAGGTGCTGTGATAAAAGCTATTTACAAAATACTATGGAGAAGGGGTAAAGCAAACAGTTGGGAAGCTGTAGTGGTGAATGTAATGGGTGTTTGAAGAAAATTTCATAGAGGAAGTGACCTTTGAGCTACATCGTCCTTGAAAGATGAGAATGATTTCATGAAGCTGAGAAATAAGGAAAGGTCACTCTGGAGACAGACCAGAGTGATGAGAAAAGCCAAAATTACACAAACCCAAAATAAGCTTGCAGGAACGTTATGTACTCTACTGCTATGATTCTCAAAGTGTGGTCCAGAGACCAGCAGAAAAGCATCCCTGGGAGCTTATTAGAAATGCTGAACCTCAGCCTCACCCAGATCTCCAGAATCAGGGTCTGCATTTTAACAAGATGCCCTGGAAAGCTGTAGCCACATGAAAATTTGAGAAGCACTGCTCTGGAGCCAAGAGTAACTGGGGGGAGAATTGTGTGAGAAATGAGGATGCAAAGACAAATAATGTCGTTGGTGTGTGCCACGAAGTTTATAGTAATCAGAAGGACTGCAGGGGCATCTTAAGCAAAGGATTGCTATCTTCTGTAACTTATAAAAATATAGTTCCAGTGGCCCTGTGGAGATATGTTTGTGTGAAGAGAGCACGGGACACAGTAAAATCAGTTATGGACTACGACGACATGATACGAATGACAGCTACTACATACTGAGTACCTACTACATGCCAGACATCGTGGTATAAATCTTACATTTTATGCGTTGTTTTAAACTTCCTATAATCCCCATTCTGCAGGTGAGAATAAATATAAGAAAACTTTTTAAAAAAAATTTCCAAAGTCATATGACAAGATGCAGAATTCTAACTTCAGTCTAATATCAAAATTTGAGTTCTGTCTCCAAAATATACCCCAAGTTCATCTACTTCACTTCATCTCCACCCTAGTGTAATAACACCATCTTATGAACTACCTCAATAGTCCATAAGCTTCTGCTTTTGCTTTCTATAATCTCTTTTATGCAGCAGCCTAAATGATCTTTTCTTATTATTTTTTTTATTTTTTTAGAGAGGTGCACACGTGTGCAAGTGGGGGGCAGGGGGAACAGAGGGAGAGAAGGAGAGGGAGATAGGGAGAGAGAGAGAGAGAGAGAGAGAGAGAGAGAGAGAGAGAGAGAGAGAGAATGAATCAGCTCCTCGCTGAGCGTGGAGACTGAGGCTCGATCCCACAACCCTGGGATCATGACCAGAGTCGAAGTCAAGAATCAGACCCTTAACTGACTGAGCCACATCCAGGTACCCCAAATGATCTTTTAAAAACAGAAATCCTTTATTTATCATCAGAAACAGAATAAAAGGTCAAATTTTTTAACCAAAACCCACAGGTCCATAACAATTTGGTTCCTGCCTATATCTGAGATCTCATTTTGTGACACAATCCCACATCACTGTACTAATCACACTGTACATTGAATAATAGCAAGCTTTATTCCCCTTTCAGGATTTTGCCCAGGTCACTCTCATTTCAAGTTTTTTAAATTATTACTTAATACTTTAAAAATACAATCAACTACTCAAAGTAAAAAATGACAACAATGTATTAGGGGCTTAATAACATATGTATAAGTAAAATGTATGACAGCAATAGCACAAAGACAGACAGGGAAGTAATGAAAGGACACAATATCCAAAGTTCTTATTCTATATGTGAGGTATTAGAATATCACTTAGAGGTAGACTGAGAGAGGTTACAGATGTATAATATATACTCTGAAATAACCCCAAAAATAAATAGCAGAGAGTTATAATAAACTGACAAAAGGAAGTAAAATGAAATTCCAATAAATTAAACTATTAGAGTAACAATCTATTAGATTTTTAAAAATGGGGAAAAGGAATTGTATATATCTGATATAACCAATTAATTTTGGAATTTTATGATATTAATTTCTTGCTCCTAATAGACTGAATTATATTTACAATAATATAATTTTCTCTTTACCTATTATATTACAATCACTTCAAATGCCACAATCAGTTATTTAAAAATGCAAATTAATACATCTTGTTATGGACCACATTATATTTTAAATTGTAATATTTCTTTCCAAGTATAACCAATGGTTCTTCTTTTTGTCATGATTTTCAAACATTCTTAAATAATTCTTAAATTATCTCTAAAGAAAATGAAAAATACAAGATAGATATGTCAATGCCTCATAAAATAAGAACATTTTCTCCAAGTTACACCTACCTTCCACATAATTTGGAAGGAAGATTCTTTAGTGGCATGAAGAATGCTAACTGGTTATTCCCATTTCTTTTTCTGGAATTCAAACTGGAGAAAACAAATGAGAGTCAAGTGGCAGGAAATTGGCTTTGACCTTTCTAACTAAACCTTCTGTTACATAAATTTGAACTTTTCCACTGACTGGTAGGTTATATATATATAGAATATCATCAACTGTCATTTCTTTTCAGGGATGAGACTAGATGTGTTCCTGGTACCTTCCTCTGAGGTCTGCTCAATCTACTGAATTAGTTACCTTTATGCTGATTATCCCAGAGTTAAGATTGGGGGAAGGTTGCTGAAATTACCTCTCACATATTGATAGAGAATAGATCTATCGGGAGGAGAGCTCCATTTATCTGGGTTTAGGTTGCATGTGGAAATTTATCCATTGTAGGAACCTGACTGTTGTTCCAACCAGATGAAGAGTGACTTACCTGATTGAAAATTTTAGGAGAATGAATTTATTGGTTCAATATAGACCACTCCTCTCTCAGAGGCAACCTGACCTTGGAAAGTATACATTGGGGTCAACTTTCTGTGATAGACAGTTTTCTGCCATAAGAAGGAGTTTGTGCCTGTCTAAATTAGAGGTGCATATACCTGTTTGGCATAGATTATAAGAAATCCAAATTGTTATTTTACCCAGGTAGAAGTAGTTTAATGAAAAAATAACAATTTATGAATGAATAAATAACAATTAGGGAAAGCTTATACTATGAGAAGAATAAATTACATTTTGGGGTTAAGAAAGGTAGAAATACTTCTCAATGAACATATGGAATCCAGAGCCTAAGAGTCAATGTAAAATGCCTATGCTGGAATACTCTGATTCTAAAATTCAGCTTTCTCTTTAATAAAAGTGATATATTAAGTGATTATTTTCTTCTTTCAAAATCCTGCATCTGTCTCTGGATTGGTTCCAGACTTAGGGTAAGGACAAAAGAGTAGTACTTATTGATCCAGTAAACCCCAACACCTTGGTAAATGGGCAGGAAACCTTGAGAATTAAGTAAGAGATGGATGAGGGAGGGGGCAAAATTACACCGGAAATCAGTGTTTTGATCAGGGCTGGGATTTAGTGTATTCAGCTAAGTGAGCTTTGGATCCTGGGTGTGACATGGAGTCAGGCAGGTAACTTGAGATTCTTTTGACAGTGCTGGCTGAACTTGCAGGTGTGGCTGAGGCAGGGATTAGATATTTTTAGGCATTGTTGGATGTAATAATATTTGCAGCTTTTATTGTGTCTTTGAGTCAAGACACAATTCAAACTTGCATTTTAAGATCCAAAGGCAGATGTGTGGCATGGTCTTAACATGTGGCTGCTTGCTGGGCCTTCTCTGCTTCTGAGATGTGTGTCACCAGCTCTGGGACCCTCAAGTATATAGTCACTGTTCTTGGGATGAGCACCATATAGTTGCAGAATGTGGGGAGTGGAGGAAGCCCTTTCTAGAGAGAAAAACTGCATCTTTTCACATGGTCCACTCCAGTTAAAGGGTCTCTAGCAGCAGATGCAAATGAATCCCAGAGGGTTCTGTTGCCTACACAGCAAGTAAATGATGAAGGTAAGCAAAACAGAAGAAGTTATGGAGAGTTCTTTGATGATAATTATGACTACTTACAGTGTCAGACTAAAAGGCTGTGTGTG
Organism: Acinonyx jubatus; assembly: GCF_027475565.1. NCBI lineage: Eukaryota > Metazoa > Chordata > Mammalia > Carnivora > Felidae > Acinonyx > Acinonyx jubatus. The sequence continues at coordinate 101,846,824 of NC_069382.1, forward strand.
TGTGTGTGTGTGTGTGTGTGTGTGTGTGTGTGTGTGTCTCTTATTTTGAGAGAGAAAGAATTAGGAATGGCAGAGAGAGGGGGACAGAAGATCTGACGTGGGCTCTATGCTGACAGCAGGGAGCCCGATGTGGGGCTCAAACTCACAAACCGTGAGATCATGACCTGAGTCGAAGTCAGACACTTAACCCACTGAGCCACTCAGGTGCCCCATTAGACTGAAAGTTTTTAAGAATTGTGTGATTTAGAAAGACTACTTCTGTACTAGTGTGCATGATGTATTGAGGACAAGAAAACTAGATTGTGGAAGGAGTGGAAAGGCCATCACAACAGAGCAGACCTAAAACAGCCAAGGTGTGAGCTAGAGTGATGGTAATTGGGATGAAAACCTGCATCCTGAGTGAGAGACCTGATAAGACTCAGTGACAGCAAGGAGGGAGGCAGAACAAAAGTTGGAAGAGCAGTGCTTCCATGATATAAAGAGCAAGCACAAGGGGTCAGTTTGGAAGATGCTATAGACCTATGGGCTTCATAAAGATAGCCATCTGATTGGAAATGTACAGAGAATACCTGGAAAATGCAGAACCATAGTCTAAGGGAGAGACTGGGATTGGAAATTTAGCTATGGAAATCACAGAGGTTATGGCTAATTGAGAGAAAGTATGTAAAAAGAGAAAAATAGTAAAAGACAAGACAGAACTTCCTGCTGGCCTTAAGGAACTAGAAATTAGAACAAAAGGCCATGGAAACCAAGAAACAGACTCTTAACTCTAGAGAACAAACTGATGGTTACCAGAGGGGAGGTGGGTGGGGGGATGGGTGAAATAGGTGTTGGGGATTAAGGAATGCACTTGCTGTGAGGAGCACTGGGTGATGTACGGAAGTGTGGAATCACTATATTGTGCACCTGAAACTAACAATTCACTGTATGTTAACTGACTGGAATTTAAATAAAAACTTTAAAAATTAATAAAATAATAAAATATATGCATAAGGGGGAAAAAGCCATGAAAGAAGACAAGAAAGGAAGAGTCAAAGAGATGAGAAAGAAACAAATAAGATTTGTCACAAAATCCAATTAAGAAGGATGGAGAATCTCAAAATATAAAAGGTTCAGGAAAATATTCTGGAGAATCTAAAGTGCATCAAATGTTCAATGGCATTCATTTAGTCATGTAATCAGCAACTGTTACAGAATTCTTAACAGGTGCCCAACACTGTGCAAGTTCCTGGGCATAAAATAGAAAAGCCTCAAACTCTTCCTTCTTAGATCTTACAGTGTAGTAAAAGAAATGGCTATTAATCAACTTGACTGTATAAATAAATAATTACCAACTGCAATGAGTGCAATGTATGGAAATCCAAGGCTGTAGAAATGAGTGTGCACAATAGGGGAACCTTATCTACTTGGGGAGAGTAAGAAAGATAAAGGATGGTTTCCTAGGATCTTGAATATATTTGATACCCACATGTGCAGGAATCCTCTGGTACTGCTATTGGGCTTGCAAGCAAAGAGTGACATCATTGTTCTCATCATTAAAAAAAAAAAAAAGAACGTGAAAACATATATACATTTCCTAGTGGAAACAACTAGACCTCCATTTTGAAAGAAAAGCAATATTAAAGAATTTTTATAATTCATTCATTGTTAAGACATTTTGCACCAACGTTTACAAGGAAAAGACACATCATGAAAAGCAATGTGTGGGAACATTCAAAATTATTTTTTAATAATATGTGACATATTATATGAGTGCCATAAAAGGAAACGTGTATTTTCGCTTTGATTTCTGCATAAAAATTTACCACTGAAACAGATATTTTCATTTGGAAATCAATATTTTGGTTCTTAGGGCTAAAGCAAAGGCTTTGCTTGGAAATTACTTTTTTTTCTTTTTTTAATGTTTGTTCATTTTTGAGAGAGAGAGAGTAGGGGAGGGGCAGACAGAGAGGGATACAGAATCTGAAGCAGGATCTGGGCTCTGAGTTGTAAGCACGGAGCCCAATGCAGGGCTGGAACCCACGAGCCGTGAGATCATGACCTGAGCCGAAGTCAGACGCTTGACTGACTCAGCTGTCTAGGTGCCCTGGAAATTACTTTCTTTTATACTTACTGTGAGGACAGAAATCTAGGAACATAGAGTGCCATGACAACAACCATTGATCAAACACTGATATTCCCATGCAGTTCCTATCTGTTTAATTCATAAAGTTATCTCACAAAATTTGAAAAGCAAAGGCTGTAACACCTCATCCATGCAGTAAAAGTACTGAAAGTTGATTCACCTAAAAATTAAGAAATCAGGTTCAGAAATTTGAGCAGTACTTGTCAGAAAACAGCTTTGATGCAAATTATACCATTACCCTCAGAATGTGCTGAAGATTGTGTTCTTAGTATTGCAATATTATAATTTATTTTTTAAAAGCAAAGTTAGACTCCTTTTAGAAACTTTCTTGCGAAACAGATATTAAAAGTTTGTTGATGGAGTTTCAGATTTCACATTGCATGTGATGTTCAACAGACTACTACTTGTTGAGATTTGGTGTAATATTAAAGAAGAATATCAACAATTACCTGCAAAGGTTATTAAAATGTTCCTCTCTTTCCTAACTATACATTTGTAGGAAGCTGAGTTTTCTTCATATACTTCAACCAAAATAGCACATTGTAACAAATTGAATGCAGAAGCAAATAAAAGAATCCAGCAGCCTTCTGCTATGCCATACACAAAAGGCGTTTACAAAAATGGAAAACTGTGGGGCACCTGGGTAGTTCAGTCAGTTAAGCATCTGACTTCAGCTCAGGTCATGATCTCGCAGTTTGTGGGTCTGAGTCCTGCATTGGGCCCCATGCTGACAGCTCACAGTATGGAGTCTGCTTCTGATTCTGTGTCTCCTGCTCTCTGCCTCTCTCTCTCTCAAAAATAAACATTAAAAAATATTTTTTTTAATAAAAAATTGTGCTGTCCTCAACAGATCTTGTTTTGTATTGGAAAAACTATATTACTTATGTTAATATATAATGGTGATCATCGTTATTTTTAAATGAATTAATTTCTCAGATTTAACATCTAATGTAATAACCATAGATGTAATATAAAGAAAAGGCCTTTGAGAGTCTTCAATAATTTTTGAGACTACAAAGTTGTGCTGAGATCCTGGATAAATACATGGTTACTATTCGTTATTTGGGATCATTCTTGGGATGCTTTAAACACAACATACTTCTCACAGTTTAGGATGAAACTGTAACTTTCAGTGAGTGGTTTACTTCAACAGCATGGCCAAATTAGTAGTGCCAAGGAAAGGACAGAGGATTTGTCCTTGCAGGTATTTGCCTTTACAGAGATTTCAGAGGACAGGGAAAAATCATTGTCAAACTACACATTACCTATGCTGGGATTGTAAAGTATATGTTGTTTGAAACTGAAAATAGCTATATTTCTTCCTAATTATAAAAAAAATCATTAAAAATGTAAGCCAATTCCATAAAAAAAAAGAATTTATCCATCACCCAAAGACAGTGTTAACATTTTAGTATATTTTCTTTCAGACACGTTTTTCATATTATAGTGTTTGTGTGTGCATGTGAATGTGTGTGTATGTCTAAGGAAGAAATAATCCATGTGCAAACTTAGCTATAAGAGTTCTATGATAAAAAATTTCAGCTTGGAAATCTCTGGATTCTGAAAATCACGGGGGGTTGAGTAAGAAAGCTATCATATAAAGTTAAGTGTTAATTCCACTAAATCAAATGTAAACTGCCTTAAATGCTACAATAATAAAATTAAGTTTTAAAACTAAAATGTAATTGAGTAACATATCTGGACATTAAACTACTTTCCAATTAGGGGCGCCTGGGTGGCTCAGTCAGCTGAGCATCCAACTTCGGCTCAGGTCATGATCTTACAGTTCGTGGGTTCGAGCCCTGCATCAAGTTCTGTGCTGACAGCTCAGAGCCTGGAGCCTGTTTCAGATTCTGTGTCTCCCTCTTCCTCTGGCCCACTCCCACTCATGCTCTGTCTCAAAAATACATAAACATTAAAAAAAAAAAAAACTTTAGGGATCTTAATATACAGAAGCCATTCTAATCATATTTAAATGCTATTACAAGTTAGAATAAGCACAAGTGAATTGTCACAGTATTATTCTGGTATTTAATATTATTAAGAATGCATATATTAAAAAAAAAGAATGCTTCTATTTTAAAAATCTTGTCTCACTGGATCTCTACCTTATCTACCAAATTTAGCTTTAAAATCTTACTTAAAAAAGTAATGTAACCCTATACATTCACCGACATTAGTCATGTGAAAGGTAGGAAGTAATTAGTATCAAATGTTTCTTAAATTAAAGACCATCTGCTTTTAATTTTTCCTCAGATGTCTTATCCACCTTCACTATGGAAAATATTAACTTTCCACAGATTAAGCATGATTGAAACAATTTCTAAGAAGGAGAAAAACTGGTAGAACTGACTATTACACACTAAAGTCGAAATGATAACATCCAAAAATGTGCAGGTGAATGCTTTTTTCTTAACTACCTGGCAAATGTTTCAACCCAAGGACTGCACTCCTAAAAAAGGAAATACTCAAGTGGCCTTCTGAATTATTTTATGTATCACGTTCAGGCATTACTGATGAGTTCCAGTAATCAGATTTTGAAGAACAATTATCTGAAATAATTTACTGAAGAGATTTTTTTGGTTATACCATAGTAAAAAGTATCATTGTATTTCAATATATCTTAGATTAAATGAGTTGTTTTGAGCAAAATAAATTCAATTCATAGTTTTAACTGAATACAAAGTTTATAAACTTTAATTTTAAATGATTTCTTCTTGGGGCGCCTGGGTGGCTTGGTCGGTTAAGCGTCTGACTTCGGCTCAGGTCATGATCTCACGGTCCGTGAGTTCGAGCCCCGCATCGGGCTCTGTGCTGACAGCTCAGAGCCTGGAGCCTGTTTCAGATTCTGTGTCTCCCTCTCTCTCCGCCCCTCCCCTGTTCATGCTCTGTCTCTCTCTGTCTCAAAAATAAATAAACATTAAAAAAAAAAATTTAAATGATTTCTTCTTGATTTCAAAGTTGTCTTGCACATTGCTCATTTACACATGATATGTATATGAACCGAAAAGGCATCAGACATGAAGAAAGGCATTTACAGACCAATGTAAACAATAAAATCAGAATCATGTTAACTTGCCATTGTATTTTCAGCTTAAAAAATGCTAACTTAATAATTAAATTATTGTCATTAAGGAGCATATTTAATTAATATGAAGAGCACTTACTAAAAACATTCACTTGTTTTAGATGTTATCAAAATCACAGTTTAATCCAAATGGACATAAAAATGTTGGACTTCAAATAATGCCATTTATATGCATGTAGATGTTCTCACAGGCTGTATAAAGTCCCCACCATGTTCATTTTAAGATGGATATATACAGCATTTACTTCAGTTCACAAAGTGTGGGCATAAAACAACCTACAGAAGCTTTTTATAGGGTTTAAAAGAGTTCTAATCACCCATGCCAACTGCACTCCTCTCTCAACACAAAACTGCTTTTGAAACCAAGCATTCATTTGCTAAAACAAGGCATCTGCTGTTAAAGAGATTGATTATCCTGGGGCCTGACCTAATTGGGAGATTAGATATGCTTCTCTACTATGGATGGCATGGTTTATAAAGAAAAAAAAATTAGACCCAAAAAGAGCAAACTTCTTTTGGACTCCAGTGTACTTTTATTTATTTCTAATTTTCTTTAAACAGAAACAAACAATATTGTGAGTATCAGGTTGGTGAAATTAGTTGGTGTTATGAGTTAAAAATTCATTGAGTCTACCGTGTTGTTTCTTTAGTAACAGGTACACATTCACTTTCACCACAGAAACCAAACATTACCAAAAAATGTCATTTTGGTCATATCCTACTGAGTTAAGATCATTATACAATATAGCACACACACACACACACGCACACTCACACAAAATCTGGCCTTTTACTGATGCTATCATTTCAGTGTTTTCTATTGCCAGTTAGGTGTCGGTTTTTCCCCCAAACACAGACATCACCTCATTGCTGTGGCTAATTGCATTTTTCTTTCTAGTCTTTGACAACCAGACCTTTGTTAATGCTATTCACCAATATATCAGACTCAGGTCATCCATCCAAAACATTACAAAAGACCCAGATGCTCATGTAAATTGCACTCCCCAAAAGTACTGCCCTCTTCCTCCATGCGGATACAGATCTGTGACCCCCTCCCATTTTTGTACACTCCCTTTGTTTTCACTCAATCGTTTGTGGTTGGAAAAGTGGTTTTTATAGGCTTTAAGAAACACTATACTTTGTTTACAAAATAAGTCAAATAATCAAGTTAATCCTGAAATTAGATAAATTTTCCATACAAAATTTAAAAAAACGCTTATTTCAGTTGAATTTCAAAATGGGGATTCATTTTCCACAACGAAGACATTTTCTATCCACTTTTTAACCTTTCCTGAGCTCTCAAGATAAAACTAAGTTTGATTGTCCTCTTTCACTGAATAAAAAAGTTTTCACGTAGAAGTGTCCAAGCAGAAGTGCAGGGCTAAATCATTTCCAAAATATCCCTTAATTGAAAAGTCAATCTTATGTACTTGATGCTTTCTTATTGCCTTCAGCATAATTTGCATCAAGCATTAATCACTCAAAATTTCTACTTTCCTAAAGCCTTAAGTAACTCAAAAATAATTTTAGGATACTTAAAAATTACTATAATTCTGCCTTTAAAGGAAGATTATTAGGGATTCAAACGGCATAGGCAACACACTGTGTGTGTGTAGATACATCCATATTTCAGACTCAAGACTTCTTTCCATTCATTTTCCACCTTTTATATATTTTCACCTCATATACTTAAATGCTCACCATGTTTTAGATACGAAGTCACTGGAAGAGAAAGCAGAAACTGGTAATTTATTAAGTAGAAAAACAATGTATCCAGATAGGAACCAACAGCAATATTCAGTATTTTAAGGACAGCATCAAGATCAAGTTAATATATATAATATTCTGACTTTAAAGAGTTTCAATTTGAGTAAAATTGAGTGAAACTTACTAAAATGATAAGAAATCTGCAGGGTTACTAGAGCTACTACTATCCTTACCTTCTACTCACAAATACAACCACACTAAATTTAACATGCTCATCTGTCAGTTATAATACCAAGGGGAAAAAAGGCAGAAATACTTTACGGAATTTATATAATAAAATGACATAAAACATTAGTAACCATTAAACCTTAGCAAATACAATGAAATATGGCAGTAAAATTAGGAACTGAATGACTCAGGAATGACTCAGGAACTGAATAACATCAGTTTATTGGAATCTTCCATGGTAAAGCTGAAATGTGCAGGCCTACTCTTTGAATCAAGTCAGAAATTAGCAGGGCTCACACAAAAAGAGCAGTGGGAGACAAACTAAACAAGGCCAAAAGGAAAGAGTAGGAACTAAGAAGAAGACTGAAAGTTTGGGGGAATTAAAGAACCAGAAATCAAAGTCACCAAAAATAGGGGAAAAGACAGGGGAAACTGATGAATCTAACAAAATGAGGCAAACCCAGGGATTCTCCTGATCGAGTACTCACTGCAATTTAAACAGTGAAGAAAACAGTCTTGAGTTCTTCTTGCCTAGACTGTTACTATAGCTTTCCAATGTGTATTTCACATCAGCTACCATCATGTTACTAAAACATGACTTTAATTATATTTTCCTCAAAATATAAAACTTCAAAAACTTCCAGTGGCTTTCTCATGTCTCCTGGGGAAAGCCTCAACTTGTCAGCCTGCCACACAAGACTCCCTAGAACCCAGATGTGATTTAAGTACATGAAGACTGCGTCCTGGGTAAAGTGGGCTAGTTTGGGGCTTACACACTTTTGGTCTATTAAGTACTGTGTCTGTAATGTCTACATCCAATGTCTACCTAGATGTCTATATCCAAAAACGTTATTGTCCTACGTTTTCTTTATGACCCACATCAGACTTAATGTTCTGCATTTAACCTTGCCTTACCATCACCTGTCTTTGTCTGATGAAGTTCCAAGTACTCTTCGAGTTCTATGTCCTTCAAGAAATATTCCCATAGTTATCTTTGAATTCATTTTCTATTTACTGCATACATTCACTTGATTTATCTTATACCTCCTTATTTGTAGCTATTTTAGTGTATTGGCTCTGCAACTAGATTTGCCTGGAAAAGACTGTTTTTCCCCGTTGTCTCCATACAACTCTACATCATGAGGTAAATAGTACTCAGTAAAGCATCCTTCAAGGAACAAGGCTCTGTACTGTTATTTCTCCTTGGTTGATTTCTCTTTCAATTCCCCATAATGGCTGCTCCAAAAATCTTTCCAACCCTTTTTTCTTGTCTGCTTCTCTTTGCTCTTCCCCACTTCCCTATCTTGCCTCCTCATCTGTTGAGAAACTGAAGGCTATTTCTCACTTCACTTAATGTTCCATGAAAAATAAGAATTTACTTATACTCTGCCTCTCTTTTCTTGAATATTTTGATTTTGAAAGAGGGAAATGTCTCTTTTAAGGCTTATTCTCCATTTGGGCCCTTGATGCTACCGCTTTCTGTGGTCTCCAATGTCTGGCTCTATTAGTTACACCTTTCCAACTTTCAACTTCAATTTTTATATTTCTCTGGCTCTCCCTTCCTCTTTATTTTATTCCTAAAAATAAAATTCCCCACACCCAGCAATCACTCATATTATTTCCCCACTCTCCAATTTTCTTACCAACAGACCTTTTGCTGCTGTCTCCTTATCCCTTCCAAACTCCTGGTGAAAGACTTCTGTCCCCTACCATGTGACCCAAATTACTTCCTCTTAGTTCAACAAAGATCTTCTAAGTATAAAATCTGATGTTTTCCCAGTCATTATTTGTGGTTTGTGTACTAGACTACTAAAATAGTATTTTCCCCCCTAACTCAAATAGGTATCCCAGGTTTTTACAGCATTCATTCCTCTCATGATTTGCCTCCTACTTCTCCACTTCTGAGTTTCTTTCATTGTCTCTTCTTTCTCCACATATCATTTTATTAGTCATTACTCCCAGATCCTTCCCGGAGTCTTTTCTCTTCCTGACGTAAACTCACTTGAAGGAAAACTAATCCAACTGCACAAACTTGGTTATCATCTCCATGTATACACTTCCTCTATGACCTCTAAGATTCCAGACTTTATTCTTCAGAGGTCAACCAAACACATCTGATCACATTTTCAAAATGCCTCTCAGATTTGTCATCTCTTTGCATTCTTACAGTACTGGATATTCTTTCTTGTTTCCTTTTGTCAGGATTATCCAGAGTTGGTAAGCTGAGCAGTGGGCTGGATTTCAATTACCATTCTGTCCCTTGGCCAGAGCATTTATAAAGTGCACAAAATATGAAACTACTTCTATTGTTGTAATCCTAGTCAGGGTACCCATTTTGGCTGCCTACTCTTAATCAGAAGAGCCAGTGCTCTACCCTGGGCCCCACCTCTTGTCTCTCTTCCTCCATTTTTGGCCTCTTTCCTTGCTTCAACCTTAATCTTAAACTGACAGTCTTCCCTCCTACGTTGAGTATCCATTAGGTTTCCAGCCATTCAGTTACATTGTATTCCACTGTTAGATGAATCCTAGGAGTTTCACATCAGGAATGGAGGGAGGGTCAGGACATAAGGACCCACTATGGATTACCTCAAGGTAGATTATCTAAAATATAGCCCGGTCTTTTACACTTTCAGAACTCACATCCTGCTACAGTCCCTGGCAGAAAATAAGTGCTCAATGAATGTTAGCTATTATAATTATCTCTTGATTGCGCTAATGTCAACAGAGTGTCTGTCTGTCCTCACCTTTTCCTTAAGCTGCATTAACTAAGGGCTTCTTTAGTTATCCTAAACCAAACATGTACCAGACTCAAGAAAGGTGCTTGGGAAAGTGGGGGAAAGCTATCTAAATAATTATAATAATAATCATTAACACTAATTTAACAATAACAATATATTAACCATAAACCAAATTTTTGGTTATATTATCTCATGTAATCTTCCAAAAACTTTATGGAACAAGTATTATTGCTACTTCCAGTTTACAGATGAGGAAAAAAGTCCTTATATAATCCTTCTTAAATTGTCCAGATATTCTGTCTCTAAAATGTTTCTCTAGAACATGAGAGGATGATGACGTCCTTTTCTTGCACACCTGTCTGTGAACTCTGCTTATGGTAGATTGGTTGGAGACTGCTGCTTCCTCAGACAATTCCATGACTCTCCACCTCTATGCTACCAGTAGTAAAGTTTTTTCATGTGATCCAAGGGGACTTTTACCATATAAGAATTTGTTGAAACTCCTTAGAGCGCTTTTATTCTGTGCCTTCAGCAGGTTTAAGTGGAAAATGAATGGTGTTCAAAAGTTTGGGGCACCCCTTCCCAATGAAAATAATGTATTTTCCTCACAGATTTGGTGTGGCAGAAGCCAGCATGGAAAATGATAGTTCAAATTTCCACACAAGCAAGTCAGCCATCCAAGCTACATTTATTCCATATCTACCTGGGAGAGAGGGCAAGCCAGGAACACCATCATCCCCAATTCAGGGTGCCTTATCCTTCAACCAATAGGGTTTATGCACACATACTTTTTTTTTTCTTTTTTTTTTTAATGTTTACTTATTTTGAAAGAGAAAGAGAAAGGAGCACAAGCGCAGGAGAGAAAGAGAGAGAGGGAGACAGAGAATCCCAAGAAGGCTCTGCCCGCCAGCTCAATTCATGAACCGTGAGATCATGACCTGAGCCAAAACTAAGAGTTGGACACCTAACTCACGGAGCCACCCAGGCATCCCCCTGCATACATACTTTTAACTGATGATTTCCCGTGGAAAATGTGCACAAAACAATCCGTCGGGGGGCAGGAAGAACTGTTAGAACTTCTATTTACATTGACTTTTTTAATCTAAGAAAATGAGCTGTGGCAAAATGTAGCAAATGGATTGGCACCACTACCTTCACATGGTCTACATATCAGAAAGTCACAGATCACTCACTACGGGTATATCTTGAGGAAATGAAGGCCAACCAGTTCAAATTTAATTGCCCTCCCTATGCGGGTAGCACTCAGTACTGTGCTAACAACAATTTCAGAAAAATTAACACTCAGGATGTTCTTTCGAAGAAAGAGTGACTTTTTTACATGAATAAGCAAATGTTTTTCAAAAGACAGTCACACTGCTGAGAGAGCATGTTTGTATCAATTTTTTTAAAAAATATCTATACAATTGAAAAACTTGGAAACCAATTTTTCTAATCTATTTATAATTTTTCTAAACTACAAATTAGTTCCGAAGGCTATTAAAAGATAGAAACAATTAGTTCAATTAGTTCCAAACTAATAGGAAAATGAGTTTTCGTATTTTTAAGAAATGGGTCAAAACTGCTTTAAACCTTTGTTTAGACCCATTTATTAAAATTATAAAAATACGGACAAATTAAAATAAATAGTAAGTCAACAATGAACTTCTTCCATTTGCATCTTCATGTTTTTGTGATATATTCTTTTTTAGCTCTGATGGTCAAAAAGCCAAAAACAACAAGCTCAAAAACAAACAAACAAACAAACAAAACCCCAAGTATTAAAATAGGCTGAACTAAGTATCAGACTATTATTTATTTTTTAATTGTTTTTAATGTTTGTTTATTTTTGAGAGAGAGACAGAGAGCAAGCAAGGGAGGGACAGAGAGAGAGGGAGATAGAATCCAAAGCAGGCTCCAGGCTCTGTGCTGTCAGCACAGAGAGCCTGATGTAGGGCTCGAATTCACGAGCCATGAGATAATGAGCTGAGCTGAAGTCAGATGCTCAACCAACTGAGCCACCCAGGTGCCCCTAAGTATCAGACTTTTAAATCATTCTTTACAAAAAATTAAACTAAATTTTAAAAAAAATAATGAGGCGTATTAACCACATAAATTTTTAAGTCATTAATACATTTAGTGAAAGTAAAATAATTTATGTTCTAGTGATATAACAAGAATAATTTTATTTTTTTAAGAGAGAGAGAGTGCACGTGTTTAAGTGGGGGAGAGAGATTGAATCTTCAGCAGTCTCCATGCTCAACAAAAAGCCCAACATGGGGCTCAATCTCATGACTGTGAGATCATGACCTGAGCTAAAATCAAGATTCAGACACTTAACCAACTCAGCCACCCAGAAACCCTACAAAAATCATGTTTAAAAGAAACATTTCTTTATCTCATCTTTCTTAATTTCTAACATCTGTGTATGTTTTAAATATACATATAAATATTTATTATGCTTATATACATAAAATATAAATATAGCTTAGAAAATGTTTATAATTTAGAGATAAATAAACTTATATTGATGAGTATTCATCACTTTTTCGGTTACTGATGCCATACACCATAAACAACAAGATCTTGGAGAAAGAGGAGAGCACATGCACATTTCCAGAGTCCTTCAAATAACCTTGCTTCAAGTTCAGATATACTTGAGGCATTAGGTAACTTCCTGCCCTTCCCACACTCCTGATCTTTTTCCTAAAGTGGCAACCATCCTAGGTATAGAAACACATAACTTCATAAGTCCTTAAGATGTTCAACCATATTACAACGGTATATTTGGCTGCTTTTATGAGTTAAATATTATAATTTCTTATTAACCTAATGGAAACTAAAGATAACTCAAATTTAATGAAACTCTTAATGTAAAATTCCAGAAATAAAAAGGAACATATCTTATTAATAATTCTTTAATTATACAAACTCATAACCACACCTCACTTAAGAATAACAAAATTCTGTGAATATATTTTAAAATATCTAAATGCTAGTCTGTTGTTCCTCATACTAGGACTGCAAGAATACTCTTGGAGATACACAAATGAAACTTCAAGTTTCCTTTTATTTTGATATCAATGTAACACAAGCTTAAAAAGGTACATTCTGGGGTGTCTGGGTGGCTCAGTCAGTTGAGCTTCTGACTTCGGCTCAGGTCATGATCTCACAGTTCGTGAGTTCGAACCCCACGTCGGGCTCTGTGCTGACAGCTAGGAGCCTGGAGCCTGCTTTGGATTCTGTGTCTCCCTCTCTCTCTCTGACCCTCTCCCATTCATGCTCTGTCTCTGTCTCAAAAATAAATAAACATTAAAAAAAATAATAAAAAAAAAAGGTACATTCTGGATCATCCAAAAGACTACACTAAAAAAGATAATTGCCATCTATTTCAGTGTGAAAAGTTAGCACCTTTATTTACAACTATACTGAGACTAAGCAATAATAAAAAGACACCATTTGATTTTTAATCCACTTGGTCTCTAACACTAAACCTGCAACTCTAGAGTTCAGGAAGCTTTTTTGTTGTCAGTTGATGTTAAATAGATTATGTACCTTACTCAAGAATAAAAAACACTGTCATATTCAATTTATAAGTGGGAAATCCCAGCAGAAATAATAGAATTAATGTGCATGACTGATCTGTAACCTGATAAATATGGCTTGACTACTATATTCTTTGAATGAGCTATAAACACAAGATACAAGTCAGGTTATAAGAGAATTGTTCCAATTTAAAAAGCCAGTTTATCTAAATAGAAAAATATAACCAAATTTAAAGTAAGGTGATTTTTCATGTTTTCACAAAGCTTTTTCTTCCCATAAATACTTCATAAATTGATATTCAAAAATATTTAAGAAAGATCCAAACTTATTGTTTATTTATTTTATTTTGTTTATAGCACTCTTCAAAAAAATATCTTCCATTTAGTTAAGTAACATCGTGGTCTAATTATCAGTTGATAGATTTAGCACAACTAATTCATCTTTATTTACATATTAGACAACAATACAAATAACCCTACATACAGAATATTCAGAAACAACAAACTAAAAATATACAATAGGCATAAAATGTTAAATCAAATTTAATATATAATTATAAAATCATTTAAGAAATTAAATCTATTTTTATTAATTTAATAGCAACCATGGCTTTTTAATTCTTCACAGAGGCTTTGTGTTGGTAGTTTTACATCTGAAATTGTTCTAAGTTGTTTTGAATTTCAATTTTTTTTTTAACTTTTTTTTTTTTTTTGGGGGGACAGAGAGAGACAGAGCATGAACGGGAGAGGGGCAGAGAGAGAGGGAGACACAGAATTGGAAACAGGCTCCAGGCTCTGAGCCATCAGCCCAGAGCCCCACGCGGGGCTCGAACCCACGGACCGCGAGATCGTGACCTGGCTGAAGTCGGACGCTTAACCGACTGCGCCACCCAGGTGCCCCTCAATTATATTTTAAAATACACTGTGCTATCAAATCTAACCGATTGCAGAACCCATTCTTCATATATATATTACACACACATATTCTATCAAACAGTCTCTGGGGATTAAATATGAGTAAGATTATCACCTACCTTTCAAATTACACCTTTTGTTACCTAATCATGATTGAGCCATGAAAAGACTTCCAAGTGACTATATGCCATTATCATTAGAGAATTATAATAAAATACCAAAACAAAATCATAACAAAACATGGTAATACTTTCTGGTAAAAACTGCTCATAATTTTCATTACAAGAACTTATGGAATTATTAATATGTTTCAGTAATATTTTTTCCTAACTTTTACTAAAGATAAGACTATAATATTCTATATGTACAACTGGATCATTAAAAATTATAAATTACACCAGTATAGAGATATATATGTTCACTTTATTAAGCTATTGCTTATTAATAAAATGTCATAATTCAAATTGTTGTGCTATCTTTTTGAATATATGAGCCAACAATCAAAGAAAGTCCTTAGGAGGAAAGTATGTGACGAAAATGGGTCTTTATGACAATATCCTTTAAAAAAAAAAAAAAAAAGCCAGTTCTCCAAACTGACATAATTAATAATTATTACCTATGTACACAATAATTTTTTCTCAAAATTTAAAGATTTTTTTTAATGTTTATTTATTTTTGAGAGAGAGAGAGACACAGAGCGCAAGTAGGGGAGGGGCAGAGACAGAGAGACAGAATCCCAAGAAGGCTCCAGGCTCTGAGCTGTCAGCACAGAGTCTGATGCAGAGCTCAAACTCACCGACCTGGGCCAAAGTCCTCTGCTTAACCAACTGAGACACCCAGGTGCCCCAGTTTTCCCCAAAATTTATTAAATGAATTTCTTATTAAAATTATCATAAAGATAAGTATCCCTCACTGTTTTATCAGATTTAGAATAAACTGTTCTATGTCAAGATATTGGCCTCGAGAATAAAATAACACCTAGTGATTTGAAGGAAAACGCTCATAAGTCTGTAAGAATAATGATTCAACTGTTTAAAATGTTTTCTTTTCCATGTATAAAAATACACAAATTAAATGTAAATATGAATAGTGATTTATTACTATTACTGGTTACTATTTATTACTGATATATTAAATGTTTAAAAGAAAGATATGAATTCTATAATATATTATGATTTAACATTTCATTCTGATGTATTCCACATATACAAATACCTTAGAAGCCACTGAATACATTTTTCTTTTATTTTACTTTGAACAGAAGCACAAATTGAAGCATATTTACACTGAATTTTTAAAAGGTATTATTTCATATGCAAACAGTGCCATCTTCTGGCAGCTGAAACTATGTGTATTGACATAAAATTCATTATGGATTGTAATTGTCATTTTCTTGACAAGTTATGTGTATAGCTTATTGAATAAAAACCTTTAATCTAAAATCAGTTGGTTTTTGTAAAAATAACCTTTAAAAACAAGAGTATTAATTAGCATGTCTTCAAACTGATAAAATTTTTAAAAAAGACTAAGAACCCTAGATTCTACCACTAAATCTTCTGACTAGATATTGAATCTTAGACTAACCATGTAGCCACTCAGGACCTCAGTTTCCTCAACTAGTAGATTGTTTAAATCATCAAATTACTTTCAGTTTAAGGTTCCATTTGATTCTAGCTTTAGAAATGTTTATTTCTGGTTTTAGCAGTCTAATATGGACTATAGGCCTGTTTATGACACACTTTTTCATAGGTATCTCTTTTATTAACATGTGTTTGGTTATGTTCTCTGCTTGAATTTTCTTCAGAAATAAATCTTAAGTTATGTTTATACTTCTCACTGTCCAAATAGCTTTCCTCTAAACATCAGAAAGACTTCATTGAATTGTAAATAAAACTAAACTCAAGTAACTGAAAATAAGGGTTTTTCTTTTAAGTTTATTTATTTTGAGAGAAAGAGAGGGAGCATGTGTGTGCCAGAGAAAGAGAGGGGGCACTAGACAGAGAGTGGGGGAAAAGCAGAGTGAGAGGGGGAGAGAGAATCACAAGTAGTCTCCTTGCTGTCAGCACTGAGCCCTACATAGGGCTGGATCTCATGAACTGTGACATCATGACCTGAGCTGAAATCAAGAGTCAGACACTTAACCAACTGAGCCACCCAGGCACCTCCCAAAAGCAAGTTTTTAAAAAACATTCTGTAAAGATAAGATGGTTTAAATAAAATAGGTCAATATCAAACAAAACACTCAAAAATTAATAGGGGGACTCTTGGGTGGCTCAGTGGGGTAAGTGTCTGACTCTTAGTTTCTGCTCAGGTCATGATCTCACGGTTTTTGGAGTTCCAGCCCCACAGCTGGCTCACACTGAGTGTGGAGCCAGCTTTGGATTCTCTGTCTCCCTCTCTCTCTCCCCCTCCCCCACTTACGCTGTCTGTCTCTCTCAAAATAAATAAACTTTTTTATAAAACTATTTTTATCATTTATTCATTTTTGAGAGACAGAGACAGAATGTGAGCAGGGGAGGAGCAAAGAGAGAGAGGGAGACAGAGAATCCAAAGCCATGGGATCATGACCTGTGCCAAAGTTGGACGCCTAACCGACAGAACCACCCAGGCATCCCCAAAATAAATAATTTTTTTAAAAAGTTAAAAAAAATTAATAGGAAATAAATCTCTCCAAAGCTTCTAGAATCTTAAGTGTTATTGTGTTAAATAAATAGAATAGGCTCAGAG
Source organism: Acinonyx jubatus (assembly GCF_027475565.1). NCBI lineage: Eukaryota > Metazoa > Chordata > Mammalia > Carnivora > Felidae > Acinonyx > Acinonyx jubatus. The sequence continues at coordinate 101,863,894 of NC_069382.1, forward strand.
TTTGGGCAGCTCTTCCTAATATCTCCATAGATTTGACCAACACTATCCTGTTGGATTTATCTATACTCCCAATTCTTGCCTCCAAATACCTTGCTCTGATATAGATCTTCTTATTCAAACTTTTACACATCCATCTAGTCCAGGGTCTCAACTTCCTAGGCCTGCATTACTAAAATATCCATTGTGGTCTACTGTTTTTCAAAAAGTAACATAAGGATCATTTGGGATGCTGATTAACATATGTCATCTCCTAGAGCCCATAGAGTAGACTGTCCAAAAGAAATCTAACATGAGTCACACATGTAATTTTAAATGTTCTTGTAGTCAGATTAAAAAGCTAAAATGAAACAAGTGAAATTAATCCAATGCATGTAAAAATATCATTTCAATATGTAATCAGTTGAAAAACATAATATTTTACATTCTTTTTCTTTTATACTAAGTCTTTGAAATCAGGTATTTTTATACTTATAGCATATCTCAATTTGGATAAGTACACTTCAAGTGCCTAAGAGCCATCTGTGGCTAGTGGTTATGGTATTGGACTGCATTAGATTTGGAGAAGGTGGAATAAAAGCCAGGAACGTACATATAACAAAATACCAAAGTGATTCTTTCACACTCTCAAGTATGAGGGCCACCACTCTAGACTGTCTTGTACATAATCCATTCTACAACCACTACTGAAATTTACACCTGAGAAATGCCCCTTTAATTATGTCAGTTCTAAGAAACTACATATCCCTGGTACCTCCAATTTAATCAACTCATGTGGATATTCAAATCTCCCAAAATGTGGCCTCACCTCATTCATCCAATCGGTTCTCCAATTTGAAAATGTCTTGGGCTCTTCCATGAAATTTTCCTAGGGAAATATTAAAATGATCATTCAATCAACAAATATTGATGAAGTACCCATAAAATGTCAACATGGATCCTCCATGGTAAAAGGGAAGATGTAACACAAATCGTTACATAATTATTACAATTCCACTGTTTTCATTGTAACACTGAAAGCAGTGCTCTGAAATAATGCTAATGAGATGCTAATATAGAGCAGAACCTTATAGAGAGGTCAAAGAAAATTTCTAGAATACAGTTACATTTAAATAAAAAAATAAATATAATTAGAAGTCTGAACAGATAGAAATTTCTAGGCAGAGAAAAGCACATTATGAAAAGCCCTGAGGTGGAAAAGTGACTAACAGAAGAGGCAGATTGGGAAAATAATCTGAAAAGGGGCTGCTGAGTTAGGCAGAAGGCTGATAAGGCCAAATTTATGAGACTTCAATCTGTCCCGTCCCTTCCCTTCCCTTCCCTCCCCTTCCCTTCTTTCTTTCATTTATTTAGAGACAGGGGAGAGAGAGAGAGGTGGTGGGGAGGAGCAGAAGTTAAGGGAGAAGAGAGAATCTTGTGACTGTGAGATCATGACCTGAGCTGAAATCAAGAGTCGGACCAACTACCACAACTGCCACGCGGGTGCCGCCTTTATTTTTTCAACTATGCATTTTTAAACAAAACTAGATTACAAAGTCCTCAAAAAGTACAGACCTGGCCTTTTTTTTTCTTTTTCTTTTTTTTTTTTTTTTTGGAAAGAGAGACACAGCGTGAGCCAGGGAAGGGAGAAAAAGCAAAGGAGACAGAGAATCTGAAACAGGCTCCAGGCTGTCAGTGCAGAGCCTGTCTTGGGGCTTGAACCCATGAGCCGTGAGATCATGACTTGAGGCGAAGTAGGACGTTCAAAGAACTGAGCCACCCAGTGCCTCACAGACTTTACCTTCAAAGGTTAATTATTTCTTACATCTCTTCATAGAACACAAAAAATGTATTTAATAAATACTTCTATACATGGAAAACATACATTTTTCTAGCCATTTGAATTCTGGAATCTCCAAAATTATACCAACAATTATTTGCATCTTCAGATAATTTAAAAACTATATTACTATGAAACTGAAGGAAGTCTTACCTGAAGTGCTGAGTATTAATATAAAATTCCTTAGAAAGACAGACAATTTTTATTCGTAGTAAGGTGGGCATCATGCTCTACCAGTCTTATGCCAGAATTCTGACTCTAAGTTCCTGGTGGAAAGAGTGAAAAGTTGGTGATTTAAACACACAGATGAATCCTTAAAAGGGATCTCCATGAAGTCAGAGACTGTAAGTATGAGAAAGCTTATAGAAGAGCTATTTGGCAAAAGCCTCTGGACAACAACTAGCAAAACAAGGAGAACCTCAGACTAAGAAACACAAGGACATTAATTCTGCTAACAGCCAGGGGCTTGGAAGAGAAACCCAGATCTTCAATGAGATTCCACTTGCAGACGCCTTTACTTCAACAGTGTGAGACCCTTAAGCAGAGCACTCTGCTATACCACACCAACTCCGGACCTACACGACTACAATAACAAATGGGTGATATTTTAAACCATTAATTTGTAGTAATTTGTTACAGAACAATAGAAAAGCAACACACTCAGGCACTTCTCATATAATTAAATAGCAAAGTATGTCTGGAACAAAGTTTTTGAGACTTCATTTTACAAATAATTTTGCTAGCTGCTTCAAGGCGGATAAAATTTTTGCCAAAATTGTTTCACAATTGACACGAACATTAATTGTGCACTCTCTGAAATATTTCTCATCCTAATGTAAAGTCATTGAATTTGTGAGTCAAAATTCCCCTGAAAGTTCTTCAGTGTAGATGGGCCTTTTTGGTGCAATGAACTTACTCCTCACCACCTTGCCTGTGGGTGCAAAGTGCGCGGGATGGACGGAGCACAAGCTAGACTGCCAGATGCAGCCTCCAGCCGCTCCTGACCGCCTTACAGTGAGGCCTGGTGGAAGTAGGCTGAGCCTAGGACAGACATAGACACAGGACAAAAAAGGTTGCGGCTCATCCCTTTAACCCTAACCTAATTTCTCGGGAAAAGCCGCTCTCTCATACAGTAATCGGGCTCTCCAAGGCTGTGGCTTGGCTACCGCGCACACGGTTTCTTTACGAACTGCCAAAGCGTCTAGCAAAAGTTTCAAGCGCCCACTAAGGATCACTGGCGCCACTTAAGGTGCAGCTGGCGAACGGTTCATATCGCTTTGAAAATATCTATGAAACTCAGAAATTGTGCTCCCTGGCAGGCCTAAGGAGTGGCAACTAAAACCATATCGCCCGCCTCCTTCCTGGACGCAGTCTAGATTCCCACAACTAGAGGAGCCAGACCGGGACGCTCCAGACCCGGACTACCCGGAAATGCGTGACCACGCCTACCTACTGCGCCTGCGCGAGGAAACAGCTCAGGCGAGAGCAGACAGGCCCGACCCCGCCCCGTGGGGCGGGACCTAGAGGTTTGTCACGCCTGCGCAAAGGACCCGACGGCATGCTGCGTCGTTACTTTTGAAACGAGTGGCGGGGAAGTGTTGTGGAAGTCCCTGCTGTAGCTGTCTGCCGGGTGGAAGCGCGGTCCTTCGCTGTAGGCCTGGCAATGGCGCTGCAGCTCTCCCGGGAGCAAGGCATCACCCTGCGCGGCAGCGCCGAAATCGTGGCTGAGTTTTTCTGTAAGTCTTCCTCGCGCAGGCCGGAGGGCGGGAGAACTGAGGCCAGGCCGCCCGGTAGGCCCATGGCTCGGCCACGGAGGCTGGGTAAGCGCGGGGGCGAGGTTGCGGGGGTGCCGAGAGGCCCGGAATTCAAGCCCTCTCTGCCCCAGCCTCCTGCCCGGCTGGAGAATCTAGGAGGAGGCGCATGCAGGCGCCGTTTCCGGATGCGTTGCTAATGGAGCTGGAGGCCTAGGTACTGCTGAACCGAGGCCTGTCTCTTGTCGTAGCCCCATCACCTGCCGAATTGCTTTAAACTGCTGATCATACGCACTTCCTCACCTGCCCCTCCCACCCCACCACCACCCAGGTCTCAGCGACTTGAGACAGAACACGACCGGGGTGGAGACCGTGTATGTTTTTAAGAACCCGATCTTCACGCTTTGATTCTGGTGTTGGGGTGATGAACTAGACTTTAGGAGGCTCGCTGTTCTGGACCAGGCCACTTGTACCTTCTGATAGAAACCGGCAGGATTTGTGAGGGGAAAAGGAAAAAGAAAAGAGAGGGTTGCCTGGAGCATTGGACCAGTAAAATCAGTTGCTAACTCAGACGCAAAAGCCGATCTTGACATCCTCTAGCCCGAATTTGGACTTGGATTACAGTGAGCTGAAATTTGACGGTAGTAGATTAATATCGTTTGGCGTTTTTCTTTTATTGCCATAAGTGCAGGTATCGCGTTCTTTTACCTAGAAGCAAGATTTTAAGGATTTTTAATTCCACTTTTTACCTATTCTAATTTCAGCGACACACCCATAAACACGTGTCTAGGCATTTACAGTTTTATACCATTAATGAAATCATAGCCACAGCTAAATATGTTTTATTTTACGGAGTTACAAAGTGATAATAACTTTTCTTTAACATTCCTTTTGTTTTCAGCATTTGGTATCAACAGCATTTTATATCAGCGTGGCATATATCCATCTGAAACCTTTACTAGAGTGCAGAAATATGGACTCACCTTGCTTGTAACAACTGATCCTGAGCTCATAAAATACCTAAATAATGTGGTGGAACAACTAAAAGGTATTTAACTGTTGGAAACAATTTTGAGTTTTGCAGGCCTTCTATGACCCTTCCTTCCGGGCATCTTGGTGGTCGTTTTTTCGCTCTGTATATAAAAGTGTAAAACACTACAATCTCAAATATAATGACTCTCAATTGGAAGAAAGCAAAAATATATAAATTGAAAGAAATTCCACTTTTACCCTACATTTTGAGTGAGTTGAATATTTTGATGTTAGGTATCTGATACAGCTTCACAAAACAATCTCCATCAAGTCCCTTAGAAATGATTTTTGCAGTTCATGTGGCCAGATGGAACAAATTAGAATTTAATGTACTTATGATGGTGTTCATTGTCTGAGAAAAATCCACTGTATTTTTAACACAATATATTTTCTGTAGCTGCCTGGAGTTTAAAGCCATCGTTATGTTAGAATAAAGGAAAATAAAATTAGATCCAACCTGGGAATTAAACTTAAAAAAGTACAACTACTAAGTAATAGGACACCCAGTAGAAGTTTCTTATTTTTACCTATTTCCATTTGTTTTTGTTTTTGTTTTTGTTTTTGTTTTTGTTTTTAAATCCTGGGACGCCTGGGGGGCTCAGTTGGTTGAGCATCCGACTTGGGCTCAGTTCATGATCTCAGGGCTCCTGAGTTTGAGCCCTGCAATGGGCTCTGCTGTCAGCACAGAACCCACTACAGATCCTCTGACTCTTGTCTTTCTCTCTTTCAAAAATAAATAAACATTAAAAAAAAAAAAAATCCTGCCTGTAAGTCAGTAAGCCTTTTCCATCTGAACACTCATTGTTTTTCCTTAGCTCAAGAAGTTACTGTATTGGATCACAATACTTATTCTCCATCTATTCCTTTTTTTTTTTTTATCTTGTTTTTCTCCACTTAGGATTCTCATTTCTATTTTTTCTGTGTTGTAAGATGTTTCTCCCTACCTCCCCATTTGACCTCCCAAAATAATAGTTCCAAAAAACACTGCAGTTAGTCACCTATTTTTTTCTTTTTAATTCATAAGCCATCTATGTTTTTTCAAGTAGCTTTATTTTTTAAAATTACATTAATTGTGGGGAGCCTGGGTGGCTCAGTAGGTTAAGTGTCCGACTTCTGCTAAGGTCATGATATCATGGCTTGTAAGTTCAAGCCTGCATCGGGCTCTGTGATGACAGCTCAGAGCCTGGAGTCTGCTTCAGATTCTGTCTTCATCTCTCTGCCCCTCCCCTGCTTGCGCAGTGTTTCTGTTTCTCAAATATAAACAGACATTAAAAATTTTTTAAAAATAGCATTAATTATATTTCTATTGCCTTTAGAACTAAATCATCTGTAATCCTGTATTAGGGCTGCCCTCAGATTATTTAGCCTGAAACCTCTAAGTAAGTATGAATCTATGTCATCTTAATTTGATAGAGAAGCAAGCCTGGCCTAAGCTAATGGTTTTGGGTTTTCTCCTTTAAGATTACACTCAGGACATTTCACCTCAGATGTAGGTAGACCTTTCTATTTAACTTTTCCCATTTATTTTAGTTAACATGGAGGAATTGTTCTTAGAGGCAAATTGTTCTGTCTATTTGAATCCCATCCCTCTTGCCTTCTTAAGGACTTTACCCTATTTCTTCTCTGATATTTTTGACTCCTTTGTTTTGAGTTACTTTCATTGGTTTAGTCAGTCTTTAGTTTTAAAAGAAAATAATTCCACCTACTCCACAATTTTAACTTACTAACCAGTCTCCTTTTCAGAACTAAATTGATAAAAAGTTGTTGATATATGCCAAGGGGTCAGCAATGGTGCCAGGCCATATCTAGCAAGTGGCCTATTTTTGTACAGCCTACAAAGAATATTTTCAAATTTGTAAAGGGTTGTTTTTTAAAAGAGTATGCAACAGAGACCTAGGTGGCCCACATGCCCTCGATACTACTAAATTGTTTTGTCTCTTAAAAAACAACAACAAACTGCTGATTCCTGAGTATACTGCCCCAATATCTAAGATTAATTCAGGGCTCATTCTGAGGCCTTCTTCTCATTATAACCTCTCTAGATCTCTGACATACATAGATAGCTTCACTAATCTTTGTGTAGTTGACTCACAAACGTACATCTAGCCCAACTCTCCTAACTCTGTGCTCATATATTTAAATGAGTCCCTTGATATCTTCATGTGACTATCCCAGTGATATTTCAAACTCAGCATATGAAAAATGGGGCTCCTGGCTGGCTCAGTCAGTGGAGCATGGGACTCTTGATCTTGGGGTTATCTCAGTGAATGTATCAGTAGTCCAACTAGTGATAAAAAACAGAAACTTAGGAGGTATCCCTGAGTCTTTCCTCTTCCTTACTCTCAAGTATTCAATAAATCTTAACAACTTTAATCATGAAATCTCTTGAATGTATCTACTGATCCATCTCTACCAGTTTATCCTTCTATAAGCTTTCATTACTTCTTACTTGAATTACTAATTAATTTTCTTGACCCTAGATCCCCTCTTTACCTCCAGTCTACTTTCCACTTCACCGCCAGAAGGATAGTTTTGAAATATAAATTTAATTACATCACACCCTCCTTCAAACACAATAATGACTTCCCTCATTCTTGAGATATAACTTCTTTAATTTGGCCCACGTGGCCTTGAATGGTTTGACCCCTTATGTGTCCTGCTAAACTTGCCTTCGTTCTCCCCATAACTGCAGTTGTATTGGCTTTTTTTAAGTCCTCTAGTCAGATGCTCTTCCCTTTTTAATATTTAAGACCTATACCCTTTTCTGTATATTTTTGCATATTTAATAGTATTTATTCTTAGAACTAAACTCAAATGAGAACTCCCTGAATGAACCAGATTTTCCTGTATTCACTCTCTGCATCAAATACCGCACCTTCATAGCATTCATCACAATTATAATCTTACATTTATTGGCGCAATGGTTAGATTAATCCTCCACTCCTACATTTTACCTTAGATTAGGATGGAAGTACTGCATGTTCACTACTCTGTTCTCAGCACTCAGTACTGTATCTGGTACAAATACGGAGAATTCAAAAACAGGAGCTAGGTTATTGTGGGGCAAGTTTCCTGTACAGGTTGCAGGAGTTCCAAAATACTAGGGGTAGGAATTTGCAGACAATAGGAAGTGAGACCTGAGAAGAGAACTGTTTTGTGATGCAGTGGATCAAAAAAAGATGCCTTGTTATGTATTCCAGATTGGTTATACAAGTGTTCAGTTCAGAAACTGGTGGTAGTCATCTCAAATATTGAGAGTGGTGAGGTCCTTGAAAGGTGGCAATTTGATATTGAGTGTGACAAGACTGCAAAAGATGACAGGTAAGTATGAATTAAATTACTTCCACTTTTATATATTTTTTGCAAAATTTCTTTTCCTTACTAAAGGAGTTCTAATTATATTGAACTTAGTTTTATATAAGGTAATTTGTTTCTAAGTATGCTTGATTTGACCTAATCCCCTGTGGAAAAGAATAGGGCTCATAAACTGTGCTCACAAAAAAATTGTGCATATCATGGACATAATTGCCTTTAGTCTAAATCCATGAATTACAGACTTTAGTGTTTATGATGCAATATGAGAAGCTACACATGATGGACTAGGTGGGCCATTTAATGAATTGTTTAAAGGTACTTTTAAGACCAGGAAGTATTATCCTAGACTTTTCTCCCAGCTTAACATGCAGCTCTACTGGGGCGCCTGGGTGGCTCAGTCAGTTAAACATCTGACTCTTGATTTCAGCTCAGGTCATGATCTCATGGTTTGTGAGACCAAACCCCATGTCTGGCTTTGCGCTGACAGTGTGGAGCCTGCTTGCGATTCTCTCTCTCTCTCTCTCTCTCTCTCTCTCTCTCTCTCTCTCTCTGTCCCTGCCCCGTTCACGCTGTCTCTCAAAATAAATGAATAAACAAAAAATAAATAAATAAAAGATGCAGCTCTACTGTATTTCATTTAATGCCACAAACTTCCTGCAACACTTCATAAACTGAAGTTTGCGGATCCCCCAAATGGGAAATGCCCATCATTATAGGCTAATTTCTAGCATTGTCTTAAGCATGCTTATCTATAAACTGAGAACTGTTTCTCATAATGAAATATAGATTGTTTCTGAAACCTTTGGTCTATTTTAGAAAAGTTTTAACTTATACAAATAATTTGATGCCCGATTAACGTCTTTTTTGAGGCAGTAGGGAATTAGACATTTAGGCAATACTAAAAATGCCAAAATGATTATACTGATTAAATATTTTAGATACTACTTGTTATCTTTGTTTTAGGAAGTACTGAAGTTTTTCTAATTTGAAGCACTTGACAGGTTTTCTAATCCTCTGCTACTGAATAACTTGATACTAAGATCAGCCCTAAAAACGATTGGGAGGATAAATGAAATAACAGAGATAATACTGTGCCTACTAGGTTAGAGATTCTAAGGATACATATTATACTCCTGTATATTTAAACATTTAAAAAAAAAAAAACCTTTTGAATGCATTACTTATTTGATTTGGGAAATATTTAATCAGTTAAATAATCTTACCAATGTTTTAAATAACTTGTTAAAACTTAAATTAATTGATTTGGTTTCTTTGGTAGTGCACCCAGAGAAAAGTCTCAGAAAGCTATCCAAGATGAAATCCGTTCAGTGATCAGACAGATCACAGCTACAGTGACATTTCTGCCACTGTTGGAAGTTTCTTGTAAGTATTATACAAATTTCACATCCTTTTATTAAATTTTTTCTTAATTATCAGTGTCCTGTAATACAAATGAGAAAAATGTTATAAAGCAAAAGTAATGCTATATGCATCTTATTTAGAAGTGCGGTAAAGGAATGAAAGTAGTCTACACTACTCACTCTAAAATATTTTGATGTAATTCCGTTCATTTTTATTTTCTACACATGTCTATGTATATAATGAAGACTTTTAGCTATAATTGTGTCTTTTTTTTCTAACTTAGTTACTCTTTCATTCATCAAATATATCCTGCATACCTGCTATCTGCCAGACACTGTTCTGGGCACTGGGATACATCAGTCACAAAACCAAGATGTTACTATCTTTTCTATGGCTTACATTCATGCTACCTCGTGATTAATTCTTTCTGCAAATATTTTTAATGGTTTTCTCATTAAAGGAAAAAAAATCAATTTTTTTTCATAAGATAAAGTAAAAGGAGTACAATATTTTCTGTAAAATTTCCATTGAGGAAAAGCAGTTAGCTAACAATTAACTGATTAGAGATCCGACTAAAGTAGCTTTTCTGACACTATAGGTGGTTCAAATGTGAGAGGAACACGGAGAGTAGTTTTACTTTTGAAAAAATAATGGTACTTTAATGATCTTGTCCCCAATTTAGGTTCATTTGATCTACTGATTTATACAGACAAAGACTTGGTTGTACCTGAAAAATGGGAAGAATCAGGACCACAGTTTATTACCAATTCTGAGGAAGTCCGTCTTCGTTCGTTTACTACTACGATCCACAAAGTAAATAGCACAGTGGCCTACAAAATTCCTGTCAATGACTGAGGATAAGGACTGTGATGTACTTGTAATTCTCAGATGTGGTTTTCCTGGAACCGAGTCAACTATAGTTGATACGTTTTGTTTCATTGGTTAACTTTTAGATGGGGAAAACTTAACATTACGCTTTCACTGAACTGTGCATAATTGTTCCATTTTTTGGTACCTGTATGACTTTATACAGGGTTGACCTACATTATTGCACACTATTCAAAAGGGGACTAGGAGATTACATCAGCATTGTTATGTCAATTCCTTTGAGAGTGGTAACCACAGATGGCAAACTTTTGTTATAAAGCTAAATGCCTTCTTAAATCAGACCTTTTTTGGTCAAGTACCTTGACTCAGAATATAGGTAGGGAGATGTTTAAATATAAAATATAGCAAAATAAGTCTGAATATTCAAAGTCTTTGTTTAGATTCTGAAATTACCCAATAAGAATCTGTAAGTAACGAAATATTGCTCCTATTAGGTCCTTTTGCCATTTATTTCATTTGTATAGTTTCCATATTGAAAACATTTCCAATTATTTGATTTTAATTTATATAACCTGAGCCCACAAAGGTATGAATATTTCTACTTCAAATTCCTATGATACAGAACTCTTAAAAAGTTTTTTTTTATGGTTTATAAAATCAAGCTTTAAATGATGATGAAATAAATGTGTACGTTTTAAATTTGTCTTAAAATATTTTTATTTTTATATTGGTGTGAGTGCTTAGTCTAACTCTTTACATGTATTAACTTCCACTATTAAGTAAATACACATAGCATCCATTCATTCAAAAATTATGGTGTGGACCTGTTAATGTGCCAAGTGGCCAGGATGAATGAAACAATCCTGGATGCTCATTTTCATAACAGTGCTATTCACAGTAACCAAGCAGTGGAAGGAACCCAAATGTCCGTCAGATGAATGGGTAAACAAAATGTGATGTATACGTGCAATGAAATAAAATTCAGCTTTAAAAAGGAAGGAGGGGTGCCTGGGTGGGCCTGGCCTGGACTCTGATTCAGTTTTGCTTACTATAGAGGAATGAAAAACAGCATGCTCTAGTTGAGCCTATCAGGGTCTGAAATAGAGCCTCAGAAGGGACTGAACCACACCTGGTCTTCAGGATCCTTCTCCCAGTGTCCCCAGCTGGATAGGGAAATCAAGCTTCCATGATTACAATGTTTACGATAGAGGTAACAATCTCCAGTATTAGTTGACTTTTGCTGCTTGGCAAACAACCATAGAATAATGATAAGCACTTCTTCCCCTGTAAGTCTGGGTCATCTGGGGTGCTTATCTTATCCTCAGGCAAATCTGCAGGCCACATGTCTTACTCAACTAGTGAAGGAGCAATGGCTATCCAGGATTCTTCAAGCTTAGCTTCAGAACTTTAACGCTGACATTTTTTCCCACATTCCACTATATGGGCAAGTCTTATGGCTAAGCCAAACTTCAATAGGGCAGGGAAGTATGCTCCCATGGAGTTGGAGAGAAGGGTGTGTGAAAACCTGATGAAAGTGATACTATACAGCAAAGATCAGAATAGCTATAATCCTATATTGTAACTCCCGTTTTCCACCAGATGTCACTAATGCTGCAATACTCAAGGTGAATTTCTTTTGACTCTAAAAAACTAGACTATTCAGCTTTTCTTATTGGAAATTAACAATGGGATTTCTGGCTACAAAAATATAAAGACATCAGAGGAAGAAAGCACAGCATCTGTTACTTGTTAGGCACTTTACATGAATTCTTTCATTTAATTTTGACGATTTAGTGCACAAGTAGAATTGTGGGTTTAATGAGCAAGCAAACCACTACCTTTAAAAGTTTAGGTGGTCTCTTCTGACCATGACCAAGGAAGCTCAGCTGACCCCTCAGCAAGCACATCAAAAGGAGTTCCTTCACCCTCTTCCGAATGGCTCTTACCTTTCATTTATTTATTTTTTAAGTTTATTTATTTTTGAGAGTGCACGAGTGCAGGAAGGGCAGAGAGAAAGGAGACACAGAGAGAGGAGACAATCCCAAGCAGGCTCCGCGTTGTCAGCACAGAGCCTGATGTGGGGCTCGAACCTACTAACTGAGGTCATGTCCTGAGCTGAGGTAACCACCTGAACCCCCCAGGTGCCCCAGCTCTTAACCTTTTACATCCCTTTAGCCATTGAGTGTCCAGAACAAATTGGTTTTCATTTGTAAAACTCCATGTTTCATTGGGTGTATTTGTATTTACACTTTCCGCAGATGAGTGACCAATGAATGGTAGGAAGCAAAAGATAGAGGGCTTAATCCTCTAACTTAATCTATATAGTTCAAAGAATAAATCAAGTGTGAATTTGCAAGCAGTTGTGAAACAGTTTTCCAGTCAATCAAAAGAATTATTAAGTGATCTCATTTACTCTTTAGGGAATTAATTTTGGGCTAAAGTTGCAAATAATTTCTTATTCCTTTTTCATTAAATATGTGAAATTATAAGTTATTTTGTCCAATGTAACTGATAAAAATTTGTGTTGGCATAACTGTGGAATAGAAATGCTACTAAAGTTCAAACTTTATTAGTTATATGCTCTAAGAACAGATCTTTAAAGATCTTTCCATTCTTCATGAATATGGCTTTTAAAACTAGCAGTATTAACTGATGCTTATTAAAAAAAATCTAGTTGGGAAAGCTACTTAATCTTCATTAGAGTTGACAGTCCTATTCCAATCTGGCAAAAACATTGTAGCCTTAGCAACAAAACTATTAGAAAAGGCCTGGAGAGGAAAATGTCAGGAGTTGACCCTCTGATTACACAAGTCCGTTTATGTTACCATTTCACCTATTTTTTGCCCTTACTATTTGATCTATTTTTATACTAGAGAAACATAATATAATTTCATTTATTTGTATAAAGTCCATTTTCATCTGCGTTTATCTGCACCATTTTGCTATGCAAGCTTGTTTGCACAAAGGAACTTACATCAGATCAAAATCTTTATTGTTTTGACATTTTATCTGTGCTAAAAAAGGCCTCTGAGTATAAGCACGACCACTTGTGCTCCACTTCCATGCAAGGGAAAGATCTCAAGCCTCTTTAAAAACTATCTAGATATGGACATACCCAGTGGATACCTACATACAGATGGGAATTTCTTTATGGATGGCAGTCTCACTGACCAAGTTTAGGAGTTAATGGTCTTAAAGAGTGAGTCTGTGCTGTCCAAAATATTTAATGTCAAAAATACAGTTCTTGGATAACTGTGTACTTAATCATAAAAATTCTTTTTTTTTTTTAAGTTTATTTATTTATTTTGAGAGATGCAGAGACAGCACGAGTCGGGAAGGGGCAGAGAGAGAGAGAGAAATAGAATCCCAAGCAGGCTCCACGCTGCCAGCACAGAGTCCGACGTGGGGCTTGAGTCCGTGAAGCCATGAGATCATGACCTGAGCCAAAATCAAGAGTCAGATGCTTAACCAACTGAGGCACCCCGGCACCCCATGTGTACTTAATCATAATAGCCAATACAACTCTGCAAAAACAGAGTCACAGCTTCCAGGACTGGGAAAGGAAATTTGTGGGTAACGATCATCTACTGAGTGGCAAGCACCAATTGGGTGTGTTATACCTGTTCAACCTGGTTCTTTCTAAGTGAATGGGGGTTGGGGGTTGGTGGGGATGAGGGAAACTTGGGCCACAGCCTATCATCTTAGAAACTGGCGATGGGACGTGGGGAGAGCGAGGAAGCAAGGAAAATGATGAAGGCTGAGTCCCCAAATGAGACCTCTGGAGTAAGGAACAGACCCCCCATACCTTAGTTCGGGGCCATGAAAGGACAGAAGGTGGAGAGAGAAGGACTGGATTCAATACACAAGTTTTACAACTCTGCTGATGCCTTCTGAGTCTCAGGATAACCACTAAGGAAACTTTTCATTCCTACCTAGGCAGGTTGAGTAGGACCCAGCTAGGCAGCAGTTGACCAGAATCAAGATTCTAAGAAAATAAAATACCACGATCACAGTAACAGCCAACGAGTCAGGATTACTCTTTGTCAAGAACAGAAGGATAACAAAGTTTAGCAAAACTTTAAGGAGAGTCTAGATATCACAGATTAGTCAAAAGTTAGTATTCCAAAGAGTTGGGCCATTGCAAAGATAGAACACAAGCGCAAACAAACAATATTCCCGAACACTTAAATTTCAGAGCAGAAACTTTTCTTTTACTCCTTCCTGTCTCAGTAGGATCTGACAGTCGGTTTAAAGAGAGAGACTGCAGCTGGGAAGGAAATGGTGCCAAGAGCTGCAGCTGCAGAAAGTTGTTGTTTTCTTTTAACTTTCGGAGTGTAAAATTAATGCATATGCGAATTTTAAAAACCAAGCAGTAGACAGTGGTACCATGAAAAGTAAATTCTCTACCTGAACTCGTTCCTCCACTCCCCATTTCCACCCCTCTATTTTTAAGTAGTTTTTGTTCAGCGGGTGGTTATCGCCATTCCTCTGAAACATATGTTGATACTTTCATTTCTTGTTTATCAACTTGAGATAGTATCTACTGAAAGATGAGAAACTTATTTCTTTTATCCATCCACTTCTCAGTTTTCCCAGTTGATACTGTTTTGGTTTTTCTGGTGATCATGTATAATCTTAAAGAGTATGCTTCAACTCTATATTTTGTTCCATCAATTTTAGGCAGTATATCTTGATCTTTTTGCTATATTGAAGTGAGAAAGATCTGTGACATTTTCTTCCACGTCTCTCTGCTGCCTCAATAGTCAGACTTCCATTTTTTTTATATTATCAGTGGTAATATTAGTCAGATTCTCTTGTATTGTTGTCTTGTATTGTTGTCTTCCAAGTTTTGTTTATATGTTGATTCTACAAATTAAAACAGCATTTACATTATTCCAATTATTAAATTGCTTCTTACTGAAGAACTGAATAGCTCTACTTATTGACAAAGAAAGGGTAATCTTATGTTATTAAAACTGAAAGATGAATGTTCCAAGTGTCAAGGTCAAATGGCTTCCTTAAACTCCATCTTCAAGACTTTCTATTAAATTTAATTTGGCCAATGATACCTTTAATTTCCAAGAACTCTTTCTCTTTATTTGTTCTTGTTTCATAGCCACCTATTCTTTGGCTTCTTGACTCTGAAGATGTTAGTTTTTTTGTTGTGGGTTGTTGTTGTTTATTGGTTTGTTTGTTTGTTTGTTTTCCCTCTGTTCTCTTACCTGTTTTCTTCAGGAGTTAATTGTTAAATCTGTTCCACTTGGAGCTTCTCATTTTTGTTGTTGGTTTAATCTAAATTTTCTGGGATTTTTTTTCCCGTGTGTGTGAATGATGAAAAAGGTTGGTCAATATTAGTAGCATGATTTTCCACTGTAGTATTTGACTTCTTTCTTGAATGAAATGATGAATGACAGGGTCTATGTACATATGAGCTATTCTAGGGTACTATTTTAGGTACATTTAGATATTTTCTTCATCATGTATTGTTTGAAATTTGGCTTTTAAAAATATTACTTTAAAATATCATATCTTATTTACTAAGTGTTTTGGTGCACCCTCAAATTTTGTGTGCTTGTTTTCACTGTAGTGTCTGCTTTGGGCCAGGGGCCTGAACGGTTACATGTAATTTCCAGATATGGTCAGTAGAGGGCAGCAAAGGGTAGTGGCGTGAGCGCTTTCTGCCAAGGTCTGGGCATCCCTCTTTTCCCTTTCTTTATAGAGGTAAAAGTCAATTCGTGGTAGAAAGTCCAGAGTGCCAGAGTCAAGAGAGAAATTACTTATAGGGATACTGACCCAGGATGGGGATCGAGCTGAGGAGGCACTGGAAAGATTTAGCCACAATTCACAGCTTTGGTATCTATCATAGAGATTAGAACCACTAGACATCTGGAGGAGAACCATTAGCACTTTCACAGTCCTGATCCTACTACTCCCAGTCTGTCTAAAGCCCAAGGTCTCTCTCCTTCAAGTAACAGGAATCTCCTATCCACCTTGAAACTG
Source organism: Acinonyx jubatus (assembly GCF_027475565.1). Classification (NCBI taxonomy): domain Eukaryota; kingdom Metazoa; phylum Chordata; class Mammalia; order Carnivora; family Felidae; genus Acinonyx; species Acinonyx jubatus. Next base: position 101,879,998 of record NC_069382.1, read on the forward strand.
ATGCACACTTCCTGTCTGAGAGTTAATACATGCTATGGGCAGTGGTTACGAGTTCACAACTAGCCATTTCAGGGAGGAGAGATTGAATGGGTTAGGGACACTATAAATATGCAAATGTAGGCAGTTGATGAAAACACATATGTGTCAATTAAGTAATTTGAGAGCCAACCTACATCAGATGTGGCTTAAAATATATTTTCTTTCCTCCTCCAGAAGGGAAACATTGTCTAGGCATGGAAAAACGATATGACTTTGAAATTAGACAAACTTGACTCTATGAATTATTAGGTATGTGGTTCTCAGTTACTGAACTTTATTGAGCTTCAGTTTCTTTATCCATAAAAAATGGAAGTAATGATTTTTATCTCATAAATCTGCTGCAAGGAAATGAGATGATGTCCGTAAACTGCCTGGCAAAGAACTTGGCAGTGTGTAGTTATTCAATCGATATTAACACCTGGTGTCTCTCCCAGGCTTTGGTAATGGCAGAATACATGGATGGACTAGAGGGAATAATGCTTGGTGAAATAAGTCAGAGAGAGACAGAGAAAGACAAATACCATATGATTTCACTTATACATGGAGTTTAAGGAACAAAACAAATGAAGAAAAAAAGACAAACCAAAACACAGACTCTTAACTATAGAAAACAAACTGATGGGTTACCAGAGGGGTAGGGGGATGGGTGAAATGGATGAAGGAGATTAAGGGTATACTTCTCATGATAAGCACTGAGTAACGTAGAGAATTGTTGAAGCACTGTATTGTACAATTCAAACTAGTATAACACTGTATATTAATTTTACTGGAATTGAAATAAAAATAAAATAAAATTTTAAAAGAAAGAAAGTAAATTAAGAAAATAGTCCTGTCTTTGCAAAGTGCTTAAAAATGTAATTATTGGCACAGGGTCACCTTATACTATGTCTTCTATTTGATATTTAAGATGAAAAGTTAAGTGTTCGAGGAAATAAATGAAAACAGACCCTATCAATGTTATTCTGTTTAGAGCTCATTCGTCATATTAAAATAAATAACAATGGTATTTTGGAAGAAATTAAGCTTTAGCTATTCCATGTACAGGTAACTATTACGTGACTAAGGAAAACTCCCTCGATCGTTGTAAGAAAAACTTTTCTCGCCTTTGCGCCACTACAAGGGGGAGATGGTATCAGAACACTACATCTGTTTCAATGAGTTCCTAAAATACTGTCACTCACAATCCTGGTTACATAAAAGAATCACTCAAAAAAAGTTTTTAAAAATACAGGTTTCCCAGAGCTGATGTGTCAGAACCTCTGGGGGGGAAGTGCCTGAAAAGCTCCCTCAAGCAAGTCTAATGCATATCAGAATTGATAAACAGGGACTGGATTCTAGGAGGAGAGAAGTTTTCCTAGTCTTTAAATCTCTAAAATCTCTGAAGGGGAGAAGCAGGAAATGGGACGTAATCTGGGAGTTGGGGAAGGTGCAGAGATAAGTCTGCCTACGTTTCTTACCTTAAATAGATTTTGACAGATGCTCGAGGAAAGGCCAGAAAGTGTTGCCCAATGAGCCTCCATGGGTCTAAATACAGCCAAGCATGCCCAGACTAGCACTTGTTGCCTGTAAAAGTGGTGAGAAGTCTGGATGCCACTATCTACGTGCCAGTTCTCTGCTAGTTTGGTTTTAAGATAAGAGGCCTTACCACAGTCTAAAAGGACCACAAGGACCTGTGCTCTGGCCTCGAGCTACCTCTGCAGGCATGTCTCACTCTCCTGTACCTTCTGCCTGTGTCTCCAATCTAGCAAACTCTTTCGTGTCTCTGAAACGCATATATTTGCATTCTGTCCCTTCAGCTGAAAAACGAACCTTACCCTCCAACATACTTCTCTTGTCTCCTCTTCCCTTCCCCCTTCCTTCCCCTTCCCTGTCCTCTCACTGAGTAATTCCAAATTGTTCTTTAAAGCTCCATTCCAAAGAGCGCTTGCTTGCCCTCTTCACAATTGAAATCAGGTGGGTCGAGTCCCTCTTTTAATTTCTCATTTCACTCTTTTTCTCTGTGGTACTTTCCAGAGTCTGGTGTTACACAGTTATTGTTGGGACTCTGTTTAATTTCTGCTCCCCTGCCCCCTCATTTAAATCCAGGTTTTGTGAAAGTTGGGCCTGGGTCCCTATTGCCCAGACCTATCAAGTGCCTTTCTCCTAGTACAGGTTCAAACACTAGCTGTTGAATGAATGAAGTAAATGAGAGACAGACTATTTTAGGTCATGCTTTTTCCCCCTCCATCGGTGCCAGAAAACTATTTCATTCACTCATTCAATAAAATGTTTGCATTGCTCCAATGTACCAATGCTCGTGAGAAGTAAATGATAAATCAGATATAGACTTTTCCCTTGGGGTCCATAGAGTCTAGTGGGGAATAAAAGACATGTATTCAAATACCTGTTATAAGACCCTGTAAGGGAAACCATAAACTTTGTCAGTAGGATCAAATTGCAGTCTTCCACAGTTGTCAAAGGAAAGAGACTGTCCCTGTGAGAAGACATTGGGGGAGGAGGAGCTTACAGGAAACTGTGTGACCTCCTGAGTCAGCTGGATTTGAATGCCTCATGTTACATCATGGCTGCCTGGATTTAAAGTATCTAACCTGTCTGTGCAGCAGCCTCCTCACCTGTAAAATGGTCAGTTTTCTAGTGGAAAGGGAACACCATCTTTCATAAAATGTTTTTGAAATTTAGAACTACAGGTTCTTATGGCACTCAAGATGTCCAGATGGCAAATACACACATGAAAAGATGTTTAGCATCATTAGCATCATTAGAGAGGGCAGGGGGAGGGGATACAGGGTTCAAAGAACCCGGAGACCTGAGCAGCCCCCAGCAGCTGGGGAGGGGTCTCATGGCAGGTGGAGGTTTGCTATAGCTCTGACTCCAGCAACCAGTTGTAATACCAGTCGTGACGTGGGATGCTTACCCTGTGCCCTGCAGACCTTAGCTGTGCCCTTGAGTACCCCGTTGTCCTAGTGAAGCAGCTGAATTAATGATAGCCAAAACCTGGAAACGATCCAGAACTCCTTCACCAATTGGCTAAGCAAACTGTGATACATCCATATCATGGCATACTACTAAGAGACACAAAGAAATGAACTATGCCTCCAGCCATCTGGATGAATCTCCAATTACGTTGAATGGAAGGAAGCAAATCTAAAAATGTTACACACTATATGATCCCCATTTTTATAACATTCTTGGACTGGCACAGTTACAGAAATGGAGAACGGATTTGTGATTTCCAGGGATTAAAGAGGTGGTGGGCATGGAAGGAAGTCTGTGTGGCCGTAAAAAGGTGACACGAAGGACCCTTATGGTGATGGAAGTGTTCTGTATCTTGATTGTATCAATGTTAATATCCTAGTTATGATACTGTACTATAGTTTAGAGAGATATTACCATTAGGGGGAAATGAGTAAAAAACTGATGCAATCTCTCTGTATTATTTCTTACAGCCGGATATGAATCCACAGTTAGCTCAAAATAAAAAATCAAAAGGTAGAGGCCAAATCAGGGAAACAAGTGTGTCAGTTTGTCAGTTATGACCTAAGCCTTAGAACCGTGACATCATAATGGCAGTGATCTTGACTACTGTGGAATCCTCAGGCTTCAAGCATTTTACAGTACTCCGCCACGTGCTGTAGACTCACTTCGATTTTCAGTGCCAAGAACTGAAGAAAAATGGATGTTCACGTCAATCAGAAAGCATGCTGAACTTTTAGGTGGCCATTCAAGGCTTCACCTTATAAGGTAGTCTTTTAATATACTATTTTTGATCATCAAAACAGACTGACAGTAACTGGAAGTGTTGTGCTCTTTTGTTTCTTCTAACGCATATGGACTAATTCGTAACTTCAGCACTGATTTCATGAAAAGCTACTCATGTTCATAAGATTCAGTGCTGCTGAGCAGAAGGGAGGCAGCTTTACATTCTGGGGGGAAGACACTTTCTTGGCTCCATGAGAGAAAATTTTCTGGTCTGTGAAATAATCTATCCTATTTATGAAAGAATTTTTGTGTTCTGTACAATTTAGCTGTTTTACCCATGATGACCAGAAAGTCCTGTCAGAGTCATAGCTCAGCCAAGTAGTAGCTAAACTCTTATGTTTAGAAACTTTTTGATGTTTCCGTGATTTTTGCTGGTGTTTGAGAATTTCCCCCAAAGTTTGAATGTTGATTAAGATAAGACTGGGGTCAATTTTCCAGGATCTTCAGTTATCTACATTTTATGTTAACATGAAGCCAAGTTGTACTTAATTCTTCACAAACATCATTTTGTTTTATATTAGGCCACAAATTGTCTTGTTTTTTGGTAGTGGTCTACCAAAAAACTCTCTACCTTTGGCCTCTTGGTTCTCCCCTCCCAAATAACAGCTCGTGATTAGCTCTGTGGCTTTCTCCTCCCCACCTCTAAAAGTTGGCATGCCCCAAGGGCTTTGTCCTTGAAACTGTCTCCATCTGTATCAACTCCCCAAGTGATCTTATCTCTTTTGATAGCTTCCTATAACTTGGTGATTCCTGAGTTTGAGCTCTGGAGTCTTGCTTTGGAGGTTGAGACTAATTTTTAGTGTTGTGTGAACCCTGACATTTAGCATAAAACTATATTGTATGTATTTGACTCAGTAACTAGCTGCGCCATGGTGTTTGATGTATTTGCAGGGAAAGCTCTTCTGTTGACATGGACGCCCACAGCGAAAACACTACATCATCTGAGGGTGCCACCCATACCCTGCTTATCCATGGCCCTGTTGAACTCAAGCAAGGCTGGAGGAGGCAGAAACGGCACCTCTTCCTGTTCAATGATTTGTTGCTGATGTCTAATACGGAGTATGTATACTATGCTATACACCTTTCTGATTATCATAAAGTTACATTTCCATTAGCCTTTACTGTAAGAAAACATTATGTTTTTCTTTTGTTTTTGCAAGTGTTTTGATCCTTCATTCATTCAATTATGGAAGTCTTGTTTTGTACTGTGCCCCTGTAGAGAAGACAGTTGAGAACGTGACAGGTGGTGTCTCTCTTGCCTGGGACCTACAGATAAATGATAAAAATAAGAGGGGGGGATGTATAGATTGTGATTAGTGCTTCCGGCAGAAGGGTGCCACGTGGAGAAGGTGGGAAGGTATTAGTGAGGGGCTGTCTAGGAGGGCCTCTCCAAGATGGCAGCATTTAAACTAGATTAGATGAGAAGCAGTCACATTCCTAGACAAGATGACTGAAACTTCTAGGATGATGGGACTAAGCGGGCCTAAGTGGGTGCCACCTGGTCCCTTGGGGGGAGAGGCTCAGGGAAGGTGGATTTGACTGGAGCCTAAAGTATGGAGCATGAGATCAGATGTATTCAGGGATCCAGTCACACAGGGTCTACACAGGCCATGGCAAAGGGTAGAAATATTATCCCAAAAGATTTTTTGTTTAATGTTTTTATTTATTTTTTGAGAGAGAGAGAGAGAGTACATGCATGTGTGTGGGTGCGTGTGTGTGTGCGTGTGTGCATGTGTGAGAGAGAAAGAGAGAGCAAGCAGGGGAGGGGCAGAGTGAGAGAAGGGGACAGAGGATCCTATGCAGGCTCTGTGATGACAGTAGAGAGCCCAATGCAGGGCTCGAAGTCACGAACTGCAAGATCATGGCCTGAGCCAAAGTCTGGCACTTAACCATCTGAGCCACCCAGGCACCCTGACAGTATATATTTTTATTTAAGGTTGAAAATAACTTTTAAATATTTCTGATGCAAGCTTATGTTTTGTTTTTGGTTTGTCTCTTGTAGGAAAAAACTGTATAACTATTTTTATCTGGGACGCCTCAGTGGCCCCGTTGGTTAAGCATCCGACTCTTGATTTCAGCTCAGGTCATGATCTCACAGTCATGAGATCAAACCCTGAGCCAGGCTCTGTGCTGGGCATGGAGCCTCCTTAAGATTCTCTCTTTCCCTCTCCTTCTGCCCCACTTGTGTTTGTGCACTCTCTCTCTCTCTCTCTCTCTCTCTCAAAAAAAAAAAAAATAATGTATTGTGTATTTTTGTTCAGCCCTCAAATACTTTTTGAAGTAAGCAAGACATAAACGAATAATTAACTGTAACAATAACCATAAAATTATATGTAATAATAAGTCACAAATCTAACAATAATAAATGAATTAAGGGTTTTCTTTAAGTACTTTAAAATACATACTCTCTACTTAATACTCAACATTCAGAAAAATGGCTAGGGAAAGTGTTTTGAGGGTCTTCCTAGGCCAGACTTTGCTCAACACACGCTTCGTAAAAGCCCATGTAACCATTTGCTGGGCTGTGCACAGAGGGTAGTAGAGATGAAGGAGGCACACCGTGCCCTGGAGCAACGAGCCCTGGTGTCTCACAAGCACAGCTGCCCCCATCACATTTATGAAACAAACTAACAGACGTCTTGTGTGGGTATCTTTCTTTCTAGTTATAAAAACACCTTTAAGATAAAAAATCAAATACCACTGAGCACCATGTGGATAACCAACTGTACGGACAAAGTGGGAGATACCAGTATCAATGCTGAGAGGTCCTTCATCTTGGGCTGGCCCACGGTGAACTTTGTGGCCACCTTCAGGTAAGACTTACAGCTTGGTCTTGTATTTACATGGGTTAGAAAGGAAAACATTTTAACCTGATTGTATATCAAGCCAGTGACTCACTTTTGAACCTCCATCAATGACACTTGTTTGCCTTGTACTTTCTCCAAAAAGGTTTTTATGTGCAAATGTAAGGAATAAGATAACATAGAGTGGGGACTACTGGAGTCACTTCCTTTGGTTTTGATCAGTGGTCTTTCAAGTGGGCTCTAGGAGCCACTTGAGGAGTTGGGTGTTCTGGGTATGTGGAAAGAGAATCAAGAGAGTGTGGTTCTAGGGCCTCACTCCAATATCCTGCCCCCTAATTCCCAGGGAGTTCTCTGTGTTTGTAAATCACAGGAATGTTTCTCTTGAGCAAGTACTATTAAATAGTCCAGTTAAATTTGAAAAATTGCTTTTATATTCCCAAGTTAATCCATTTAAAAATAAGATGTAATTACTACAAATAAATTAATTATGCCATCGAATATGAGATTGCCTGAATTGCCGTGTACAGATTATCTTAGCTGGTATCTATAGAGAGGTGACAGTCTAAAGCAAAAGTTTGATTTCATGGAGTAGGGATTAGTTGTGCAAGACACATTTTCAGGCTGACATGAGGATGGGGAATGTGGCATCCCGAGAGACATTCCTGGTTTTACAGGGGTCATGCAACATTTACATCTGTTGTTTGAAACAACCACACCCCAAGTCTCATTCTTGCTTTACACAATGAGTGTTCATCACATGAACACATCACCCTTCTTTCTTCTCCTCGCCACAATCTCCACCAAAATCTCACGTGTCATCATAAAGATGAGACAACGAAAATGTTTACAAGTTGTTAATTTATTAAATTCCATAATGCAGCTGTTGACATAATGAAAAATTTTCAAAACTTACTGGGAAGAAATGTGGATGTATATCATCTCTGCATGTCTTCTTTTCCATGACATATTTCTGAAAAGATTATCAGTTCCTATTGCTTAATGGCCTCTCCATGTTGCAAATGGAAGGAAATAGTTTCAGTTGATAATATGTAAAGTCTTTGATTAGGGAATTTCCAAGAAACTTTTTTTTCCTAATGAGAGAGAAAATGCGGAAGCCAGGTTTGCACGTTAGGTTAGTTAAAAAGCTGTATAAATATATATAAGGCATTTATAAGAATGCCTGGCACCTAGTGCTTTTGTTACTTGTTATTATTACTGTTCTGCAGATTGGCATACATATTTAGAAGCTATGTCCATGCAGGTTGGGATGCTAAATGGGTGTTCCATTTTTCTGATGAAACAGGTCTTGAAAATGGTGATGGAGGGAGTGGGGAGCAGTGTTGCTGGTAGGAGTATAAAATGTGGCAGCCACTGTGGATAGTTTGATGGTTCCTCAATAAGTTAAACAGAATTATCATATGACCCAGCAATGCCACTTCCAGATATATACCCAAGAGCAATTAAAAACATGTTCATACAAAAATTGATACACAAACGTTCATAGCAGCATTGTCGATAATAAGCAAAAAAAAAAAAAAAAAAAGGAAACAACCCAAGTGTGTATCAGCAAATAAACAAAATGTGGCATAAGAGCTGGAGACAGTGGGAAATGGAGAGCGACTACTTAATGGACACTGGGTTTGCTTTTGGGTGATTAAAATGTTCCAGAACTAGTCAGTCATGATGGTTGCACAATAGTGAGAAGGTACTAAAGGTCACTAATGTTCAATGTTATGTGTAATTTACCACAATAAAAAAAAAAAATGCTAGTAAGTGATAAGTCCACATATGAATGGGGTTTAAAACATTCGCATTTTTTTGCTACTAAATCCTAGGGAAACTTTAGCACAGAAAATAACCTTTAGTAATTTAGCCGTAGATGGACTGATTTTGCTCAGAGGATCATAGTAATGAAGAATAAGTTTTCTAGGAACTAATTTAACATATTACAATATGCTAATATGTATAAAGAAATAAAATATTATGGGTGTTTTTTCCTAAAAAGATATTCTTATTTCTAGGCCAAGATAGTTCCATCCAAATGCCAAATTTCTTAAGTACGATTTAATTTGAATGATAATGTTTCTTTATATTTGAATAGCACTTGCAGGGGCAGGAACACTCTGAGGTAAAATTAACTTTTTCCAGTTCTGGAAACTGAAACTCAGAGTGGTTAAGCAACACACCCATGATCGCATAGCTTGCATCACATAGTTACAATTAAGCGTTTAGATTAGAAACCAACCTTTCTTCCCCTTTAGGATCTATTTCCCATTATTGTAATACTGCTCATAAATGAGCAGGGTCCATCAAAAGCTCGACTGTGAGGAGAGTACAACTTACACATGCAACCACATCAATAATAACTGGCTGCTGCTATTTTTGTCTGAATGGTGATCTTAATAGTTTGAGTTTGATTTTTATTCCCATTTCTTAAATTGCAGGTCTTCCGAACTAAAGGAAAAATGGTGCTCTTTTCTTCAAAGGTATTTTGTCAGTATACATATTTTAAATCTTTAACCCATGATAAAAGAATGCAAATTTCTTCAAAATCATGCCCTCAAACTCTTCTCCTTCTCCTTAGTATTATTAGACTATTCCAAATAATTTCTTATTTAGATTTACCCTGGCTGCCACTGCAGATAATGTGCTCTCATTTCTATGTATATTTTGCTTATTTTTGATGAAGTTCTGGTTATCACTCTCATCTTCCCCTTCTTTCCAACCTAATGATTGGAGCTAGCGTTATTCTCAAAACATACATTTCCTTAAGTGCAGATTACTCACTGATTGTCAAAGCAACTGCTAATTCCTGCCCTGGAGCCCAGGAAGGGGCTGGGCCCTCCAGTCTAGGTAGGAAAGCTTTGACCATTGGATCTGCTGCTCAGATCTCACATCATGACAGCGATCTGTTGTTTTCTGAGTCATGTCTCATTTTCCTGAAATATTTTTGCATGTTTTCTTCCAGCCCATAATTTGATTTGGCTATTTATTTATATGCTTTTTTTTTAATGTTTATTTATTTTGAGAAAGAGAGAGAGAGAGACAGTGAGTGGGGAGGGGCCAAGAGGGAGGGAGAGAGAGCATCCCCTGAGCAGGTTCCATGCTGTCAGCACAGAGCCCAATGCAGGGCTTGATCTCATAAACCATGAGATCATGACCTGAGCCAAAATCAAGAGTCGGATGCTTAACCAACTGAGCCACCCAGGTGCCCCTACATGCTTTTAAAAAATGACACAGTATGTTGAAAATATTAGCAACATAGATTGATTTGAAAGTAAGCTAATAGCTAATTCATCCTACTCAATTTGGGTTATTATTGAATTTGATTAGGTACATCAATCTAGCCAAAGAGAAGGACCAGCCAAAAAGCATTCCCCTCCAAATCTTCACTGGAGACATCGAGAACTGTGGCGGTGTAAGTGTTTTTAAGACTAAAAATTAAATTCCAAGTTCCTGATTCAGACAGAATGAAAGAGATGGAGATGGAGGGGTAGATAGGGAGGGAGGGAAGGAAAAAAAAATGAGGTAGAAAGGAGAAAAGAAAAGAGAGGAAGAGAGAGTATTTAAAAAAGTGCCATGTGGGAAAATGGATTTCCCTGTCTACACGTATGTCTTTGTATACATAAAAAGTGAATCTTAGGTAATATGAAGCAAGAGGAATCCATGCTAGCTACAGTGCATAAGCACGGAAAAATATTGCATGTTAAATGCCCATAATATTTCTCTGAATCCTTCTAATAGCAATTACAGTGGCTTCTAGTAAAGTGATTTTCACACGCAGGTATATCTTACTAGAATTAAAACATTTTGTTCCAATGGTCATTACTTATGTACAGAATGGTTTGGATTGTTTCCACAGTTCTTTTTTCCCCATGATGTTTTATTTGGTATAATTGTAAACTTACAGAAAAGTTGCAAAAATAAAAATAGTACAAAAAACACCCCCTGTACTCTTTACCTGGATTCACCTATCAGTAACACTTTACTCCATTTGCTTTACCATTTCTTTTCTTTCTCTGTCTCTATTATGTGTATGTATACACTTATTTTTGAGGCTCATACAAACACCATGGCCCTTTATCCTTAAACCTAAGTATTTCCTAAGAATAAGGGTATTCTCTTCTATTACCACCCTGTAGTTATCACCTTTAGTAAATGTAACATTGGTATAATGCGTTACCACGCCATTAGTGTTCCCATTTTGTCAGTTGACCTTGATAACGTCTCCTTTCTAGTACAGGATCCACTCAAGAGTCAGGTATTACATTCAGTCGTTATGTCAAATGCAGGGGAGCTTTGAAAGGTCTTTCGTTCCAAGGAATATCAGGATTGACTTGAGCTCAGAGGGATGACACTTTTAAGGGATCAGCAGATTTCTATCTCACTTTTTTTATGCTACTGGAGAAAAAAAAAAATCACCAATTGCCCCAGTTATTTGTATAAAGTTTGATTTCTGAAATTGTAGTGCAGTAGCGAAGACATTTACAATGATATTTTTGGGTATTTTTAAATGACACTTTTTTTTCTGTAACACTTTACAGTAGCTCGAGATCACACAAAATAGTATTTGAAGGTGGAAAAAGACGTAGTTGAAGACAGTTACTTCCTGGCCAAAGGAAAGGCCATGCAAATATTTTGATCTGTTTCCAAGCACCAGACAGATGCACTGAATGGAGAGGAGAGCAGAGACACAGCAGAGCACATTCTCGTCTCTGCCCGCTTTGATTTCAACTGTGGGAGTGGGTTACACTCAGAATGCTTCATGGAAAATTACTTTGAAATTTTTTAAAAATCAACTTATGTATAATTTACACAAAAGAAACATTTCTAATGGTCTTCATTCATTCCTAAGATCCAAGTTTCCCCCTAACACAGTTTCATTTCATCCTAGAGAAACGATCCTCAGCATTTCTTGTTGTGCAGATGTGGTGTAGGCAGATTTCCTTCTTTTATCTGGAAATGGCTTTATTTCACCTTTACTCTTGAGAGATGGATTTGGGGATACAAATTGTTTGCAAATTGTTTCCTTTCAGCCCTTTCAAGGTTTTGCACTCTCTTTTCGTTTCTGTGCTTTCTGATGAGTAGTCTGGGGTCATTCAAACACCAATCCTCTGAAGGTGATTTGTCATTTTTCTTTATCCACTTTCAAGATTTTCTCTTTATTTTTGGTTTTTCGTAGTGTGGCTACGAAGTATCAAAGCATGGTTTTCTTGAATCTGTCCTATTTGGCATATTCTGAACTTCTTGAATTTATAAACTTGTCTTTCTTTAGTCATTATTACCTCAAATATTTTCTTCCCCATTTTCTTTCTTCTCTTCTTCCGAGATTTCAATTATATGTGTATTAGACCCTTTCATACTGTTCACAGGTCCCTCAGACTCTTAATTTTTTTCAATCTTTCCTTCCCCTTTTCTTCCTCAGACTGGATAATTTCTATTATCTATTTTCCAAAATCACTGACTGCCATTTGTCGTCCCCATTATACGATGTTCCCTAGCCAGTAAATTTTTTCTTTAATATATTTTTCAGATAAAAAAATTTCTATTTTTAAATATATTCAATTTCTATGCTAAGATGCATCCCTTTTTGTGTATTATGAGCATATTTTCATTTGTATCATTGAGCATTATTGTAATTGCTGTTTTTGCCTAACAGTCTGAATATCTAGATCACCTCAGAGTTGGCTTTAGCTCTTGAGAATTGATCACATTTTCCTGGTTTTTCATATGAGAAAAGAAGGCAACATTTCCCTTTCTTTTAAATAATTTCAAAAAACAGTTTATTTCTTTAAAAGTTATTTGTTCATAAAGAGCTCTATCTACTGAAATTTGTGTTTTGGAGAACATATGACATGCAGGAAAATTTACATACATCCTTGGAATTACTATTTTGAACACAGTGTGTTCCTTATGCCTTGAAAACCATTATCTGGCAGACCAAATAAATTAAGGAGTGATATTAGCATTTCAAGAGATCTTTTTTTTTTTTTTTACATTAAAAAGATTTCATGGGAGACTTGTTAAGTTGTATTGAAAGGTTTTCAGACATCTTAAAAAATAGCAGAACCATTACTTCTAATTAAATCTCAAGCTAAGACCCAGTCAGACTTTTGAATCCTCCTAGATAATTTAGCATAGGAAGCCCCTTACATCCCTGACTTTGAGTGCTCTGATCTCTGCTGCTGGGTTCTAAACATTTTTTTATACTCCTTAAAGCTACAGGTAGTTTGAAATCAATGAATGCTTTTGTTTATAAAAGTCTGATTATCAACTTTCATGGCCATCTGACATATCAAATAATTGCATTCCATTCATAAGAAGAAAAATACAATGAAAGACCAAGTAATGAATTATGAAAGGGTTTCTTTTAACTCTGTTCTTAGTATTTTTAAGGCCTATGAGTGTCCACTTGTGCTGTTTGCCTTCTTTAAGCACTCTTTATCAAAGGACATAGGCCTCATTGCCTAATAATATTATATATTGTCTTATTGGTTACATATTGTCTTATTTTAAAAAGAATTTTTTTAACATTTATTTATTTATTTATTTATTTATTTATTTATTTTTTTGAGAGACAGAGCATGAGCTGGGGAAGGGGACAGAGAGAGAGGGGGAATCACAGATTCCGAAGCAGTCTCCAGGCTCCAAGCTGTCAGCACAGAGCCCGATGCAGGGCTCGAACCCATGAACCATGAGATCATGACCTGATCGGAAGTTGGCCGCCTAACCAACTGAGCCAGCCAGGCGCCCCTCATATTGTCTTATTTTAAAATGTCTTTTGGAATTCAGATAGTCTTATAGATAATATCTCAGCATCCCATTAATCCCTTTCAGGTAATTTTCTGTAAACTGTTTTCCTAGTTTTGTAGAGCAGTTTCTCAATGTAAGGTATGGTAGAGAGCTATTATAAATAATAACCCACTCACTGGCAGAGTTGGGAATGGAATGTAAATTTCTAAACTTTTCAATCTCATCTCCTAGACTCCTTGGTTTTATTTGTCTCAACAGATTTCAACAATGAAAACCTTAGTAACTATGATGCCTGACACAAAGAAAGTACTGACCAAATAGTAATTTTTTAAAAATGTCTTTTATAGCTAGTTCTTATTCTGATTTTAATGAAACTGAGTGTGTAATTGCAAATGAATAAAGCCATACTATATAAAAACACAACTCAGGAAGAGAGAAAAACATCCAGCTCCTCTTTTTTAAACTATCCACTCTGCTCCATTTTGGAACTAGCTTTATGGAGCTGAGGATCAGCCCATGCATCTTCTTGGGATTCTCAGTCTTTTGTTTGTTTGTTTTGTTGCTTAAGCTGCTGTATTTTGTGTGCCACAAATCCGTTAAGAGAAATATATGTTTTACTGCTTCCCACTAGCTTCATGTTATATAAAGAAATGAAAACATAATTAAGAGTGTATGCTCTTCATGTGCTTTATTTTGTCATTACCTGAAAGCAAGCTTTGCCTTTAGAATATGGGTAATAATTTGACAATAATTAGTCACATGGTTTCAATTTTTTTCAATTTATAGCAATTTTTCTTTATTTCTTTTCTATAGTCCGTAACTGTAACAGTGGCAAATTCAGACACAGCGAATGACATTATCAACATGTCACTACCAATGCTAGGAATAACTGTAAGTTGCCTGCAAACTATTTTTAGTTAAAAACCAACCTTGACCTTTGAGATTTGTGTGTGTGTATGTGAGTGTGTGTTGTGCATCTCCCATTATAAAGCAGCTGATTATTAAAGATATCATAGCCATATTTTGCCCCCCACCCCAAATTGAGAAATTGAAGGCAGTGAAGCTATATACATGGGCGCTCTTCTGGTATTTCCATTTTCAATTTTGTGCAAATTCAAAATCAGAGCAAAAAATTGGGCTATAATTTTAGAGTGCTAATAACAACATGCAGTTCACTGTAGACATTCTATACATAGACAGTAAAATATTTCAAAATTTCTAAATATTTCCTTCTCTAGTGGACTCTTCTTTCTGTGTCATCTTTCCTGATTCCTCCCCATCACTATTTACCCTGGTCATCACCCAAGGACTCAATCTCAGTTTAATGAGTCTTAAATTACATGTTTTGCTGTAAATGTTGACATGAAGATCACATGGCTAGAAGCTACATCCCCTTGATATAGGTCCTAAGGATGAGACTGCTAATGCCCCTTCGGAACTGGTAAAGAAGACAAGTTCTGACTGAGACCATGGATCTGGGGGCATCTGTGTACACATCACTTTCATCCAGTTTTGTTTCAGCTCCTTACGTTTTGATGGGGCTAGTATGAGTTGCTGATTTTTTTTTTTTGATGAAAGAAATGGGTACATATATATTTTTTAATTTTTGTAATGTTTATTTTTGAGAGAGAGAGAGAGAGAGAGAGAGAGAGAGAGAGAGAACATGAGCAGGGGAAGGGCAGAGAGAGGGAGACACAGACTCTGAAGCAGGCTCCAGGCTCTGAGCTGTCAGCACAGAGCTCGACATGGGCTGGAACTCATAAACCACAAGATCATGACCTAAGTTGAAGTGGGATGCTTAACCGACTGAGTCACCCAGGCACCCCAGGGTATATTTGAGGGGATGCTTTGTAAGGGAAAAGAGAGGGTGACAGTCAGGTTGACAAAACTGAGGGAGCACTTATAAAGCACAGCTTCTTATATAAAATCCTCTGTAAATGTGAAAGTGTCTTGTTATTGTGACATGACATAATTACAAGATTTGTATTGAAATTCTATCTGAACCAATGGTATAATAAAGGCCCTTAAAAATTCAGGGCAACCAGAATTTGGCATAAGAACTCAATTATTTCTGTAAAAACAAAATTTAATAATACATTTGAAATAAAATTGAATTGATATGTAGTGAGTAAAACACATCTCTACATTGATTTCTAACAATGCTTATGATTGTATATCATACACATCTCTGTATGATATATACACCCTGCATAAGAATTAAATCTTGGAAAGAGAGTGAGTGGTTTTAGAGATGAAGTTGGGAAGACTGATTAATGATATTGTTCATTTTATTTCATGTTTATGATTTTCCTTTGCTTGAAGTGACCCATCTCACTAGACAACAATTTCCATTTTAATGAAGAACTGGGGTTATTTGTCTTATGTATGTCTGATTTAAGGGATTCCAACAGAGTGTTTCTGAACCCCACCTTAAGAGAAAAGATTCTTATTAGCTCTTACTTCCTATTTGCAATACAATTTTGAGCTGATTTAGCTGTGTGCGTGTGTGTGTGTATGTGTGTGTGCTTGTGATTCTTTCCATACCTCTGACCCTCCTCAAGGCAAGGCCATGATTTTTAATCAGAAGTCAAAGACAAGCATAGTACCTATCATCAACAACTCCATTTCAAACATATTTTACTTTATCCTCCTAGAAGACTCTTTAAAATAGTTCAGCAATCTTTATAATTTAGACTTGTTAGTTTCAAGTGGGATTTCCAATATTATTGGGCAATAATTCTTCACAGAGTAATTGTTTTCTGCATCTGATTTGTTCTCTAGGTTAGAGTTCTTGTCCCTTCTCTCCCTGTAGTGGGGCTTGACTTCACTTCCTATCTCCTCAAAGCTTCTTGGGCATTTGTCTGCTCAGGGCTGTTGAGCTATTATGGCCTTTCAAGTTACTTTGCTCAGGAATCATCATGGCAGGGTGTGTGGCTCTCTGGACAATATGCTTGTCTGCGCAGGGACATTTGGAGGCAAAAGCCAACATTATCCAAGGAGTCTAGAGACAGCAGAAGGCAGGACTTCTGAGATTAGACTTTTCCTCCTTGGTGAAGGGGCACAACTGTGGTTTCTTATGCCAAGGGCCACCCACAAAGTGAGGGCTGGATTGTACTGTGGTTCTCCAGCCTTTATCAAGAAATGACAAGAATCTGAGAAGGTCTACTGGAGGCTGTGAGGGGAACAAGTTAACAAGTGTTGTTAACTCAAAAATTGCAGCTACCTCCATAGACCAAATAGCATTTATACTGGCCCTAATTCTTTCTTTTTCAAAACATAGAAATGCTAAGAAAATGTGTTCTTCAAGTACTGTGAAAGATTTGTTGTGATGCATAATCTTTTTGTTTCCAAGGGCTCTGAGAAAGACTATCAGCTGTGGGTCAGTTCTGGCAAAGGAGAAGCCCCACAACCACTAATTGGTAAGTGTCAGGGACAATCTAAGATGGGATTGAGTAGGTTCAGAATTGTAACTCTAAGTCTCAAGGTAATGATTGTTCTGTCTTTAGCTTAAATACCCTTAAAAGTGAAAATCACATGCAGTATTCACTCATACATTTATCAAATAATTCCTGGGCACTTACTCTTTAGCAGGCACTGATAACATGTCTTCATTCAGCAGCTTATGGTCTAGTTGGGGAGAGAAATGTAAATTTTTCTTCTCTATCGTTTTTTTACCTGACAAATAGACATGTATTGAAAGTTTTTGTTTATTTTTTATTTACTCACTTATTTACCCACTTACTTAGGTATGAAATCAAAATGGATTGGAATTTCTTTTTCCCATACATTTATTTTTCATATTTCAGTCTTGAATTCCATTTCCTAACTACTAAGTAGCCTCTATTTTGAGAGTCCTCTAAAATCCAGTCATGTCTCTGAATCCAGGTATAAATATGTACCAAACACTTGTCCTGTGCCCATAAGTTTTTCAGCATAATAAAGAAAATGAGATAATCACATTTAAACTCGTCCAGTCTTCACTGACTAAACCACCTGTACTTTGCTGTTTCTCAAGTTTTTTCCAGCATGGTTCTTAAGGTTGTTGATAAACACATTGCACCTCTCCTAAAATAGTGATTAGCATGAGTGATCTAAAAAAGAAAAAAAGAAAAGGAAAAAAAAATCTTTGGATTAGCAAATTTATTCAGTGTTTACCAGAAATAGAAAAATTAAAACAAGAAGACAGGATCTGTAGCAGACCTTGAAGTACAGTAATGTATAGTAATAGTGACAATGATTTCTGCTTGAAATCTTAGAGCATTCCCTCTTATATGCATTTTTTATCCTTTTAATAGTCCTGTGAGGCTATTACTCTTTTTCAAGTGATCTAAAGAATATCTTCAACTGACCTGGAAATCTAAACAAACAAATTTTTTCTATGAAACATATATTCTCAGAGAATCACCAACCACATAGCTGACTCCACCATTTAATGTTTTTGTGTTAACGTTGACATCTTGCAAAAGTCGTTCAGCAATAAAAGGGGAAAAAATTAAATACTTAAATATATTTATCTTAATAAAGTGCATTGATTTAGATAAAACAATGTAGATGATAACTTTTGAGACTTGGAACAGCTTCACGCATGAAGGCAGCTCTAAGGAATCCGAAGAGCCTGTCATTCATGATGATCCTTTAGCAGCATTTGAAACGTCTTTCTTAACATGCTCTCAATTCTCAATTGCGGATTAACTCCTGGCTATCTTGGTGATTTGGTTGTACTGCTGTCATAGAAGCTTCTTTTGCCTTAAAGGAGGGAAGTCACTGTGGTTCTCGTGAACCGAGCATTGATGTTTCATCTGTGCCAGATGAAAAGGAGCAGCAAAAGCTCCCCAAGTTACATACAATAATAAATCAGAAATGACAGAAAGAGAACTTTCATTCTATTCTTAAAAACTGAAATCTGTATCACAGCACAGGGTCTTTTGAAAGTTCTATGGAGAGGAAACAATTTAAAACATGAAAGAGCAAAACAAATCACTTGGCAGGCAACTGTTCATGATTTGGGGTGTGGTTTTCCACTTTGTAAACACCATTTTGCACTTTGCTGCTGAGTTTCCAACACAGTACAGCCTTCCCTCTGATCCTTGCTTGCAGGACAGCCCTGGTAGGGAGGGTGGCAGTGGGAGGGAAGCACAAAGCATAAAGGCCACCCATCCCATCCCATCACCCTTGAGTAGCTCTGGCTCTAGAACTGACAAAAGGAAATGAAAAATCTGTTTGACTGATATCATGTGTGAGAGAATAGTGACCATTGCAAGTCTTAATACTGTGGCCAACTGGGGCACCTGGGTAGCTCAGTGGATTAAGTGTCAGACTTCAGCTCAGGTCATGATCTCGTGGTTTATGAGTTCGAGCCCCGCGTCGGGCTCTGTGCTGACAGCTCAGAGCCTGGAGCCTGCTTTGGATTCTGTGTCTCCCTCTCTCTCTACCCCTCCCCCGCTCATACTCTCTTTCTCTCTCTCTCTCTCTCTCTCTCTCTTTCTCAGGAAATGAATAAATGTTAAAAAAAAATTTTAAATACTATGTTCAATTGTTCAAAAAATATTAATCACCAATTTTTATTAATATATTTACTCATTTCCTTATAAGTTTGTGGGTAAGCATTTCAAAGGATGAGTGTAAGACTCAGAGGGGTCAAGTAGTTTGCCTAAGGTGTACAGATCTAGTTAGTGTCAAGGGAGAAACTAGAAGGCCTTAAATATTCTCAGATGGAAACAGCAAAAGCCAACATTGTGCAGAGCAATGCACTGATGAATCTATGTATTCCAAGCAAAGGAACATGATTTAACTTTTCTTTTCTCTTTTTAAAATCTTCTCCTTGAGCACCTGATTTCTGCAGCGTGTCCCCCATAAGAGGGTATATGGGTATATGGGTATATGGGAGAGGAATCCCCAGGAGAATAGCAGCATATACCAATGTGATGCATACACTCATGTTAAGGTAGGTTTGATGACAGCCATCAGCACCAGCCTGAATTTACATTTAGACTTTTCTCCATTTAGGACATGAACATCCCTATGGAATTAAAATGAGCCATCTTCCATCTACTCCACTGCTGCCACAGGGACCAGAGGCCTCCATCTCTCCTTCCACCCTCCAGGAGCCCCTCCTTCCAAAGGAGGGGTTCCCAGAGATGCAAGGCCAGTTCATCCTGAAGCCCAGGCACCCAGTGCAGAACCAGCAAGGGAGAGGTGAGCCCCTTCCCTTCCTTCAAGTGCCTTCTTTTAGCTCATATCTCCACTCTTGAACACAAATTCATGACACAGAGCTTATTCTCCGTGTGGGGGTGGGGAGGGACAGTATAGGCAAGAACCCAATACCCACCCAGAATCAGGCTTAGAGAAACTCCAAAAGGTCTGAAATCAAGACCTGACTCACTTCTCGGAAGGCCGTTTGTTTTAATTCTTCTAGGTAGACCCTTACTCTTTTCTCTGTATCCCCAGAGCACTTTCCACATAGTATTGTGTGTGTACACATCTGTGTGGCTTCTTAGAGCACAAGATTTTTATGGTCTAGAAACATGTTTTCCCTATTCCAGGGTTTTGTCTAGTATCTCAGGCCATCACAGTGGGTGTGATGTCTAGTCTATGTGGCTTAAACACACCTGGAACAGAAGAACTTCAGTGGAGTAAAGAGTTACAGAATTGAATTGCATTTATTCTGGGCTTAGGCTGAAGTGGCCTTGGGTTCTAGTTAGAACTGAACTCTTCATTCTACCCCCACTTGCCATGTCTGTTTCAGACCCATGTCAAGACTGGAACTAGATGATCTTTATGGTTAGGGCTTTTTAATCTTCTGTCTTACTATTTTTCCCTACCATGCCAATATTCTCTCATTGATATTTCATTCTCTGATGAAAATGTGATATTAACCTGAGAAGCACTGGGGTCAAAAAAGGAAGTATTTTTATTGTTATTATCATTATTCTATAACCTCAAAGTTTCAAAAATTTTATTTTTTAATATTCATACTCTAACTCGATCATTAGGAAGTGCTAACCCAAATCTTGCCAGTACTGTTTGAGAAAGGATAGATTTCTATCGAGTTAGCTTGTTTAATCATTCCCATATTTTTCATGTCTATAGCATATATTTTTATTAGTCACAGAGGCAACATGAACTCTAACACCAAATAATGTACATTACAAAAGGTCCAGCTAAGCCCAAAAATGTCTTTGAGAAAGTATAGGACTTCAGATATACTTGCTTTTTTGTTTTTAAATGTTTGTTTATTTTGAGAGAGAGAGAAAGAGAGAGACAGAGAGTGACATGAATGGGGGAGGGGCAAGGGGAAAGGGGAAGAGAGAATCACAAGCAGGCTCCACGCTGTCAGTGCAGAACCCCACATGGAGTTCAGTCCCATGAACCATGAAATGACCTGAGCCAAAATCAAGAGTCAGATGCTTAGCCACTCAGACTCCCCATGTATTTGCTTTCTGTATATACTCATGGAGTAGCCAGATTTATGGCTTTGTATTAAGGGATACGACACTCTTCTTAAAAGCATTCTTAATTAAAGCTCAATAATGGAATAT
The DNA here is from genome assembly GCF_027475565.1 of Acinonyx jubatus. Classification (NCBI taxonomy): domain Eukaryota; kingdom Metazoa; phylum Chordata; class Mammalia; order Carnivora; family Felidae; genus Acinonyx; species Acinonyx jubatus. Next base: position 101,900,891 of record NC_069382.1, read on the forward strand.
ATTTGGATAGTTTTCCAAAAAATAAAACTAGGGTAAGAGTAGGGAAACCAGGTTGCATACAACAACTCAATTTATATATTAACTTGTATCTTAAGCAAACGTTTGTACGTTTTGATGTACAGGAATCTCCTTCCAGATTTAAGAATGTATTTGCTTTCTTCCTTCACTCCTTTTAAAATGTCAGGGGTATGGACTTCAGGGTGGGAAGAGAGAGCCTTAGTTAGGCAAAGTGGTGGCATTCCTTCATGATTGCATACCTTCTAGAGGTTGCAAAATGAAACCGAGAATGGGAGTGAGGTCTCCTTTGGGGGGAAGAGACTGATATCTAGACTGCCCTAGGCCCTCTCAGCAAGGAAATTACTTTTATTAAGGCTGCCATGAGCCAAGCCTTGTGCTGAGTAGTACATTATGTTTAGTTCAATGAGTTGTAGGTAGCATCATTTACGTTAAATTTCAGCAACCCGAAGCTTAAAGATTTTTGAGCAACTTGCCTAAGTGGCAGAACCAGGACACTTCTGGTTCTTAGATCTGGTCTCTCTGATCAAGCACCGTGAGTGTTGCCACCCGTGTAAGTGGACATGGTGATGCCCTCACTACATCCCAGAGAAGCCAGTGGATGGGTGTTTAAGGGTATTTGGTGAAATGTTGCTCATCTGTTTATCCAAGTTGTAACTTGACTTTTCTCTGGACTTTTAAAGAGCTCAGTTATTTAAGCAGATTATTTAAACAAATGTTAAGGTACCTTATAAGGAAAACATTGATAGCTGAGCAGTAGAAACTTTGAACTCAGCTTTTCCATTGCTGATCACCTTTTCTTTGTAAAGCTCTTCTTCTGCATGCCTTTGATAGGGAGTGTTGGATAATTAAAAACCATCTCCAGGTAGCTTGGTGGGGTGTCACAAAAAACACAGCCACCTGGGGGCGCCTGGGTGGCTCAGTCGACTAAGTGGCTGACTCTTGATTTCGGCTCAGGGTCATGATCTTACAGTTCGGAAGATCGAGCCCCAAGCTGGGCTCTGTGCAGGCAGCGTGGAGCCTGCTTGGAGTTCTTTCTCTTCCCTCTCCCTGCAGCTCCCCCTGCTCACATGCACTTGCATACACACACTCTTTCTCTCTCTTTCACAAAATAAACTTGAAAGAAAGAAAGAAACAAACAAACAAACACAGCCACCTGGATAATCTTCCCACATAGCCAGCGTGTAAAGACTACTTCCCATGGACCCCCTCTCCTACCCCCCGCCCCCGCATAAAGCCATCCATGGAGATGGCTCAGCATAGAGGAGCCTCAGGCTGGCTGAGAAGTGGGGTCAGGCAGATTGTGTCATGAAAGGCAGATCCTTTTGATCAGAGACAGTGGAACATTCAGAAAACCAAAGAGGAAATCTAAGTCTGGGAGAAGACTTACTGTGAAAGCAGATGATTACCAAACTCTGCTTGATTTGAATACTCAATCTTTTTAGCTTTTAAAACTGGATCTGACACTTGAATCCACTGATCATACTTAACAAGAGGACACTAACAACTACAGGCTAAGTGCCCCATGATGCAGTATAATAAGTAGTAAATGGTACCAGAAGTATTGACCCTGAGTCTGATCAAGTCTCCAGTTTTAACTATCAGTTTGCTGGATATGGGGAAGAACACAGTAGCACCATAAGGATGGTATTAGCCAATTTCAGAATGTGGAGAATACTACACAAATGACTCAATTTCCCTCTTCTAGCCATAGCAATGAACATGCAGTAAAACATAAATGGAAAAAATTAAGGTTAATTAACTTCTACTACTACTACTCTCATTTCTTCCTTAGGTTCAGGCCAGAAGACAGTTAAAAGGAATCCTTTCATAAACTGGGCCCTTAGGTGGGGCCCCAGAGCTTGCCAGGACAGCCAGTGCACAGCTTCACCTTCTGCAAAGCCAGCACAGCTCTTCGGAGTTTCCCTCATGGATGTGTGTGATAATGACCACCTGCCCTCCCCCATTCTGGTAGGTCTCATTTTGGTCTCTTGTTAGCCCTCCTGAGGAGGGGGAGCCCTGAGAGGCCAAGTGTTCTCATCCAAATCTACAACCAAATGGAAAAATAATTAGCCAGTTCCTGGATTTGGCTGAGAAGCTTTGTTTCTATTACTTCGAAGAATAAAATCTGATTTAGGTACTGCAAAGTCATGAGGCAAATACAACAGGAAAAGATAACTCTTGTCCATTCTCCTTGTTTCCACAAAGACCCACATAGGCCTGTTCAGACCAGCCAAAATATGGACTGTGTGCATGAATCTCTGAGAGTCTATCTCATCTTCACATTCTCTTTTCATTGCCTTCCTGAGCTCATGTTAGTCTCCTTCAGCTGAGTCTACTCAATCGTACAACTCAAAATATCTCACAAAGCATAGTGACTCATCTTCTGGCAAATATGAATCTGTTAATACTAATAGAATATGTCAAATGAAAGCCACAGACTTCAGCCTGTCCTATCTCAAATTGGTGTACTGAATTGTCAATGTTAACATTTATTGAGTATCCAGGGTTTCTCTGAGCACTATACTAGATGTAGGGAATGTTATGCTACATATGAAGAAATTTATGATGTTACTTACATGCTAGGTACTACCCCAGTCCCTGCATTACAGCAAATTTAGGGGGTAGCTATGAATATCATCATCCCAACTCACAAATGAATTAGAAAAGCCTCAGTAAAAATGTATGTGCCCTGGGTCACACACCAGATAAGTAGCATAATAGAGTTCAGATCCTTTGGATTACCTGGCTCCAGCCCCTATTATCTTTCTACACTGCAGACAGAGGACATGAAGGTACAACTAAAGGCAATGAAAGACTCATGGGAAGGGAATGTAATCAGAGAAGGAGGAGAGAGTTTTTGAGCCTGATTTTAAAAGAGGGAAAGAAGGAGAAGAAGTAGGAATGGAGTATACAGTCACTTAAAGAGGAATAAGCAAATGGAAAATGAGCGTGGCAAAGAGATTCCCACACTTGGGGAATAGCATGTATGTAAGGGAACAATGGAAGAAGAATGGCGGGGTAGGAGAGAGAAGGGTGATTCTACAAAGGCCTTGACACAGAGACTAACTTTTTAAAAGTATAAATTCACTGAAAAGGAAAAAATCTGATTAAAACAAGTGTTTAAAATGGTTTAGTGTATGACTGTAAAGTGTATTTTTGGGTAGACAATATATTTAAAGACGCTGAAAAAACAAATCCAAATTTACTTTAGTCCTTCCAGCTCTAAAACACGGTACGGTCACATTCCCTAGCTCTTTCAAAAAGGAGGCAAGCTTGTGTTCTGAACTTATGGATATGAAATGTCATGTACTTTTCATTTCTTTCTATAGGATATGCTTTGCTTTATCAATCAAAAAGGGCCATTCACAGAAGGCATCTTCAGAAAATCAGCCAATATGAAATCATGCAGAATCCTGAAGGAGAAACTAAATTCTGGGGACAAAGTGAACTTGGACAGTGAATCTGTTCTTGTGGTAGCATCTGTCTTAAAGGTAGGGAAAGTTCTAGCATTATCTACACATGAGTAACTGAAGCTATTATTGGTGTCCTTCATCATGATTGCCCAAGAACCATAATAGGCATAATAGATTAAGTATCTGACAAACTGAAATACACGTCACAAAGTCAAAATTTAAAGAAGCTACTTTAGGAGTTAAAAACCCCATATTTCATCACACCCCACCCTCCCCACCTTCACTCCTGAAGACACCATGCAAAGTACTAATACTAATAATAATAAATTTCAAAAATATACGCTTACACACACAGAATATTTACCAAAGCAAATGTCCTGCTTTTGATGACTTTCTCACCACCCTCATAACAATGAAGGCAAAGTTTCCAAAAGAAAATTCATATTAAACATTTGAAAATAAGTTTATGATCAAAAAAGGCTCAATGAGGCCACCAAAATGTCTGTCCACTTAATCACTCTTTCCCATGTTTTTTAATGTGTTGTACTTTAAAAGCATAGGAACGACTTTACCAATTGTGCCTTTCACCTTTACCATCCTTGGCATCCTTTGTTAATATTTGTCATGTTTTATCCACCATCCCAAGGTTAAAACTACATGATAACCATTTCCTGCCACATGCCTCTTCTTATAAATCTAACTTTTAAACTGGGTGCAATAGACAAAATTAGTTTGGAATTCTGAAAATTCAATGGATTTACACAAAAAATAGATTAATTTTGAAATGCTACAGCTAAATCACAAGTATCCAGTTACATTTCTATAAGAGGAATAATAGAACAGAGAATGAACTTAATCCATCTTGACACTTGTTAACAGCTCTGAACAAAAATATGTTAATGTAGTAATGACTACAAACAAGTTACTAAAATTATCTTAGAATCTCAGTCACGTTTGGTCTTTCCTGATCCCCCATTAATGTTTGACCATATGATAAATAGAAATAGTCCAGAAATGACTTAGCTACCACAACTACACTGGGGCCATAGTAATATATACCAGTAATATACATAGAGGCATCAAGAAACAGGGGAAAGAATGATGATACACCAGGTATGCAAATAGTAAGATGAGTGTTGCTTTGCTTTTCTACCAAGAGTTTGTAGATTCTTTCCTATTTCCATGTTATAAGCACAGACTAGGAAGGGGGTGGCCACTTATGGATATGGTTCATAGACATGTCTAAAGTTTTTTCTTCCTAAAGTTGACTGATCTTGGTGGAGAATCAGGCTTTGCAACCTCGACCTTCATAATATCATGTCAAACTAACTGGAGAGTTGGCCTAAACTAGAAAGGACTATATCACAAGGATGACAATGAGTTTGCCATTAGACTGTCTCCTTTTATACAGTTAAGAAAAGGAAAAATGATGCAAGTATGAGAGTAGCATTCTCCCAAGGAGCACATACACCTCAAGTCAGAAGACTTAGTTCTTTCTTGATATGTATGCAAGAGCACACATGTTTTTTGGTTTTTTGTTTGTTTCAGTACTTTTCTTGCTAGAATTAGGAGCTAGCACTGTGTCTAAAGAGCTAGCACTGTGCTATTTGCTATTTGCAAAAATGGGTATGTGTATTTCTGTACAAGAAGCAAATAGAATTTAAGATGGTCTATCTCTGGACCTGTCACTTTGTAGTAGTTTGTTAAAATGTACACAAAAGAGTAAATTACAGATGATAGAAGGGAGCTTTATCTTCATTTCTACCAAAGCCTAGGCTCTGCTTTTATGCTCTTAAGTTTTAGTTGGGAAAAAATCCAAGCACTGCTTGTGTGTGTGCAAGTCAATGGAGAGTGAGAACCGAGCTCTGTGTGGGTCACAGTTTGGGTATCTGTGAAGGAATGGGGACTGAACTCAATTTTTCAACTAAATGTTTTCCAGTATATATTTTCTATAAGAATTATATTTATTTACTTATTTATTTTTATGTACATAAGGATTTTCTTCGAAATATCCCAGGAAGCATATTTTCATCCGATCTCTATGACAAATGGCTTGCTGTTGCTGATCAAGGGAATGAGGAGGAGAAAGTAACTGCAGCCCAGAGGTAATGATGTAGTAATTACTCTACTCTGGGCATGTCTGAAAAATACAACCAACGTACTATTAGAAAAATATTGGCTTATAGTTTATAGCTTTGTCCACTAAAATAATGCCAAAGAGTTTCAATTCTTCACACCCATGGAGGCCAACTTAAAAACAGAGGCATGCCTTAATGCTATTATTGAATTCTTATGTTTCTCCTGATCTTATTAATGTGGAATCCCTGACCATGTTATACCTTCTGAATATATGAAACTGGTAGACAAAATCCACTGAGCTAAAAGGGCTGCTCCAGCATCAACTGCCAGTGATACGAACTTCAGTTTGTCAAACATTTAACCAGAGAAGTTTTATCTGGTTCAGGAACTGAATTCAGTGAAACATTATTGTATACGTTCATGCCTGGCACTCCGTTACAGTGGGTTGTGTTCTAGATACACAATGAAGTACTCTGCTCCCTGTCTTTATATTTCCAACTTCCTAAGTGAAATGACTTGCCTTATTTAAAAGTGCATTTTTCTAACTTTAGGCTGTTAGACCAGCTGCCAAGAGTGAATGTTGTTCTTTTGCAATACCTTTTTGGAGTGTTATACAATATTGAGCAGCATTCCTCATCCAATCAGATGACAGCTTACAATTTATCAGTGTGTATAGCCCCAAGCATTCTTTGTTCATCTAATTCTTGCAGCTCGGGATTAGAAAGCAACTTCATAAAAAAGGTAATGAGAGCTTTCATTTTTATCCTCTGCTGAGTAGAGTCCCTACTTTGAACCTGAAATTTGCAGTAGCAACTCTGATGGATCAGTTTTGTAAAGTGCACATTTTTGTCATGCTGCCCTGAAGTGGCAGGGTCCATTGTCTTGCTCTGGTGGGGTATGGCAAGGGGTGTTGTTAAGTGGGGAACTCAGAGCAGTTTAGTGGCTTTGTCCCCATCCAGGAGACTAAACACTAGATTGCCTGAACAAACCAGAGAGGAGTGCCATGATACAACAGAAAAGAGCCTGGGCTTTGGAGTTTGACAAGTCAAGGTTCAACTTTTAGCCTAATCCTTGAGGGACATGTAACCTTGGGCAAAGCCATGGTTTCCTCAGCACACAATGGTGACCACATCCAGCTCCTCTGGTCATTACTGGCACATCTTAGGTGGCTTGGGCAACATGAGCACCCATGGCTCCAAATACATCGGCCTTCCTCTGCCAGTTGTGGTTCATTTAGAAAAATACATGGCTACTGTTTTGCATCTGCTATGTCATAAGGAAACTGGTAAAAGATTCCAGAATATCCTAATGGAGCCACAACATGCTTAATAAGATCACAGCTCTTCCCCAAGCTCACCCAGAAAGTGAGCGTGAAGCAAGGTGATACATGAGGAAGTACTGCAGTTAGACAGACAGCCATGTTTTCTCTCCAGCTGCATGAGTTTTCCTTCACACACACACACAAAAAACGCAGAAGTCACTGCTTCCTAAGTTTAAGATACTTTTTCATTTAAGAAGTGAATTTCATAAGTTTTTGTCAATGCTTTATTGTTTTATTTTTTTAAGGCTTATTTATTTATTTTGAGAGAAAGAGAGAGAAAGAGAGCAAGGCAGGAGCAAAGAGAGAGAGGGAGAGAGAGAATCCCAAGCAGGCTCCTCACTAGCAGTGCAGAGCCTGACTGGGGCTCAAGCCCACAAACTGAACCATGAGATCATGACCTGAGTCAAAATCAAGAGTCAGACGTTTAACCGACCGAGCCACCCAGGCACCCCTGTCTATGTTTTATAAATTTTAGTAAGATGTTATATATGTCAGTTACAGCTCAATAAAACTGTAAACAAATTTTTTTGAAAAGAAAAATTTAATAAGGTAGGTTATACTTTGAAAATTATCCTAGTTTTCAAGATGTAACCATTGATATCAAAATGTTAGCTATTAAACAAGGTCACAAATTATAACTTTAGCCCACTTTTGAACAGCATTTTAAAATCTGTACCCAAATTATACTGGAAAGTATCACAGTTATTACTTAGAGAACTCTGCTTTCTATATATTTTTATCAACTCTGAATTTTTCCTCAGAATTCTTTCACATTTTTTGTTAGAATCCAAGATTCACATACAAAATGTGACTTGTAACTATGCCATATGAAAAAAAAGTGCCTCATTTTTGTCTTTTTGTGTTACAGGTTTCTCTTGTACAATTTCTCATTGAAAACTGCCTCAAGATATTTGGGGAAGACATCACTTCCCTCTTGGGAGAGAGCTCAACGAGCTGTGATAACAGCGAGAATGCTGCAGGTACCGTGAATAATTTAATTGGCTTTGGTAAGAAACAGACAGCAAGGTTGTCAGGGTTCATGGGAGATGCTTAGCCAGTGCTGTTCTAGAGCCCAGAGCACATCCCCAGGGCAATGATTTCCATCTGCGCCTTCTTCCGAAGTCTGGTTCACAGGTCAAGGGAGGTCTCACCTTGTTGTGAGACCAAAGAAAGGATAAGATGAGGTCTCTGGCTTCAAGAAGTTTCTACTGTGGATCATGATAGCATTAGGAGACATGATGGTATGATATAGTGTTTGGGAATTTTTTCAAACAAAATTTTAAATGGGTCCCGTATATATATATTATATTTTTATATATGTAGTTATGTATAATACATAATTATGTATTTATATTTATAATACACAAAATATAAAAATATTTATATATTTTACACATATATACATGTGTATATATATGTGTAATATATATGTAGATATAAAATAGATGTGATTTGGTCAAAACCAGAGTGAGTGGCACGGAGCACTGCCTGTTTTATTCCCTCCTCTTTCCTTTTTCTGCCCAGTGATCGCTGGGGCACCACAGGATTCCAGTGCTCTTTGAAACAGGTTGGAAATAACTGGCATCATTGAGAAAAAAGGACTTGACTTGATGCTAAACAGCCTTTCCAAAGTATAAATTCCTGTGCCCCTGTTTACCAACTATGTTACCTTTGGCCAATTATACTAGCTCAGTATCAGTTTATTCATCTCTAAAATGTGGATGGGGGCACCTGGTGACTCGGTTGAGCATCCGACTTTGGCTCAGGTCATGATCTCATGGTTCATGAGTTCGAGCCCCACTTTGGGCTCGCTACTGTCAGTCTGTCAGCACGGAGCCCAATTCGGATCCTCTGTCCCCCTCTCTCTGCCCCTGCCCCCTTTGGCTCTCCCCAAAATAAAATAAATATTTAAAAAATAAATAAGTAAAGTGTGTATGAAAATAATGTCTAAATCCTAGAACTGTTCTAAAGATTAAGTAAGATAATGGATGCAAAATAAATTTGTAAATAAGGAATTAACAGGGCTAGAAGTTCCCCTGAGACCAGAGCTAGTATTATTTTGAGCCTAGTGAGTCACAGCTACCTGGCGGCAGTCCATTTTATAAGACTGCTTAATTTTATATATATTTCTTATATTTCTTTAGGAACATACATGTCTTCAGTAATTACGATGAGTCTAGTGCCAGGTCTGAGAATGTACTTATATAAGACAACTGTGTGTTTTTTATTTCATCAGTGACAGCACAACAACCTCTTGAATCCAAGCCAGCGGCAGTGATAGTGATTTACAAAAAGGCACAACTGCAGGATAATACCAAGACTTCATCTGGCATGGATCCACATAGCCACCTGTCTACAGTTCTCAAAGTCACTGAAGACTAGAATTTCCATAATGACACTTGATCCTTCCTTTTCCTCTATTTCATATAAAATAGGAAATATAAAGAACTCTTTTTCCAATGAATGAAAAATGAGCCCCTTCCAAGGCCCCAGTTTATCCCGTTTAAGTTTTTCTTTTCCTTGATCCCATTTATCCCTATTGAGGTAAGCTTCCCACAAAATATCTTTTCTATCTTCAATGCCTACCACATCATATTATATATTTATTGTATTGTTTTGCATTGTATAGTTTTATATTAATACAATAAAAATCACTCCCTAACTCAGTGGATCAAATGACCGTTTTTATTTACTTATGATTCATATTATGAATTCCATGTATCTAATGGATTCATATTAACACTTCAGTGGAGGCCATCTGAGCAGTTATGTCTCCTCTAAGGTCACTTGTACACTTGAACTAAGCTTGCAGTTCATCCTGAGTTAACTTATGTGTCTGTATATTGGTGTTGACTCTCATGTGGTTCCCATGTCTCCAACAAGCTAGCCTGGCCTGCATATGATAGAAAACGAGCTTCCAGAAGCAAGAAGCTAATGTGGGAGAGGACTGTGCAAAGGATCATGCAGAAGACAATGATTTTCAAGGCAAAGAGGCATTATTTATTGAGATCACACATGAGCATCAAAACTCAAGGCAGCACCACTACCACTCACATCCTTTTATCCGTCAGCTTTTTTTTTTCAATCTTTATTTTTGAGAGAGAGAGAGAGCGTGAACAGGGGAGGGACAGACAGGCAGACACAGAATCTGAAGTGGGCTCCAGGCTCTGAGCTGTCAGCACAAAGCATGATGCAGGGCTCGAACTCCCGGACCGCGAGATCATGACCTGAGCCGAAGTTGGATGCTTAACCGACTGAGCCACTCAGGCACCCCTATCCATCAGCTTTTAATCAATTCTGTACACTGGAATTTCCTAAAGGGCATTCCAAGTGTAGTAGGAAGTATCTTTGAAATAATTGATTTTTACCTCAAGTATTCCTTGAGTATATCCTTCCCCCTGTCCCAAGCTGTCTTAAGAGACATTTCCTTAGGGAATAGAACCCTAGCAGAATATGAGGAAAAGGGAGCTCTTTGTTTCTTCTGAAATTTTAAAAATATAGCTTTTTAGGAAACAAAAACGACTCATGGCATAGAGTAAAAGATTTGTGTGGAAATCTCATGGGAAAAGCCCCAAACCATTAGATACATGGACATCAGCCCAATTTCCTAGAAACCTAAAGAAAGCAGGAAGCACTCATAGAATAGCTAAATTTCATGATAAGAAAGATGGGGCCTGTATATTCACACAGTTTCTTGTATATAAACATGGAACAGATCAGTAAGTGGTATTCCCATCAATCTCAGAATACTATGAAAGAAATAGAACCACTGGATTTGAAAGACATGTCTCAGCAACAATAGTACAAATCCGCTCCCCAGGACCAGATAGCATTTAGGACATCACAGCAGATACTAGCATATATCAATGACACTGAGCACCAGATACACACCACCCCACCATTTCACAGCCTCCTAAAACCTTGGCACTGGAAGACCCTAAAACACAGACACTCACAGAGGAAATTAAGAGATCCTAAATTTCTACCAATCTGGGAACAAAGGACCAAACTAGATACGAAGTGAGTTACTTAAAAATACAAAACTGTACACTTCTTAACATATTGGTCAATGTATAGACCGAGATTAGTCCCAACACATATAGAATAATTGATCCATGCATTGTTTTCCCAGAAAGGGTTCTTGGTCAAATAAGGTTGGGAAATGCTGGATTTTCCTTTTGGCAGTCAAATGTCCATTAACATATTAAAGTCTTAGAGAAGACCCACAGTAAAAGCAAAAACAAAAACAAAAAAACAGCATTTTCCACATTTATTTGATAGTACTTGACCCTTTTGGAGTAACTCCATTAATTAATGATGCTGGGAACATACATTAATAAACATTGCACTAGGGTCAGCTGGGTGGCTTGGTTGAGTGTCAACTCGTGATTTCAGCTCAGGTGATGATCGCAAGGTCGTGACATAGAGCCCTGCATCAGGCTCTGCACTAAGCGTGGAGCTTGCTTGGAATTCTCTTTCTCCCTCTCTGTCTGCTCCTTCCCCCACCCCCCCCCCACTCTCTCTCTCTCTCAAAATAAACATTCAAAAATAAACAAATAAAAATTGCTCTAAATTTGTTTCTCCTTAAGTCACAGATTTTATCATTTCACTCATCTACTAAGAAACCATCAATGGACTTCAAATAATCTTTAGATTTTTTCTTTTTTTCAGAAAAATGTCCTTTCAAAGAGCCTCCACAATGCAACCTCCTCTAGTGATCAGTTTTGTCTTTACTCTTTCCCTCTGTAAATCCTTTGCTTTAGCTAGGTCAGACACTTCACTGGTCCCTGAGCAAGTCACACTCATTTTTCTAACTATAATTCTCACCTCTCCCTCATCTCTACATTTCCACACACTAGCTAGGTAGCGATTTGGGGTCTCCACTCCCAGAAATTTCACAAAGCCTTCCTGATTTCAAATTAATTGTTCTTTTATAACACATGAGCACTTGACCCTACTACATTGGCTCATATGCTGCTTTGCACCATCAGGATTTATGCTGGTAGGTTCATATATCATCCAGCCAATCCAAATTCCTGTGGTAAACAACTGTATTTTGTGTTAGTTTTATATTACTTTTAGGGACACCTGGGTGACTCAGTCGGTTAAGTATCGACTCTTGATTTCAGCTCTCTTATGGTTCGTGAGATTGAGCCCCACGTCAGACTGTGCCGAGTGTGGAGCCTACTTGGGGTTCACTCTCTCCCTTTCTCTCTCTGTCCCTTTCCCACTCATGTTCTTTCTCTCAAAAATAAAAATAAATATTACTTTTTTAAGAAGTTTATTTATGTTGAGGGGGTGAGAGTACATGCAGGCTCACGCGAATGAGGTAAGGGCAGAGAGAAAGGGAGAGAGAGAATCCCAAGCAGGCTCTGCCCTGTCAGTGCAGAGTCCAGTGCAGGGCTTAAACTCATGAACCCTGAGATCATGACCCGAGCTGAAATCCCAAGTCAGATGCTTAGCGGACTGAGCCACCCAGGTGCCCCAATATTATATAACTGTTAATGCCTGGGTTTATGTCTACTCAAAAAATGAATGAATGAATATGTTCAATTCTCTAAGTGTAGAGATTTTACATAGATTGGTAACAACTGCAGATTTTTAAACTGAAGAGGTAGAACACAGCACATATGAAATTTCAGTGGGTGGCAATAAGACATCAGTTTGACTAATTTTTTTTTAGCTATGACTTCACAGCCTTATTCACAAGTTCTGAGATATACTATTTTTACTCATTATGCAAAAATGTGATATTGATGTAATATGTTTAAGAATAATTGCATGTTTGTATGAAATCTCTTTTAAACATCAATAATCCAGAATAAAAGGGGCAAAAAAACATGAGTAGGTAATGTATCTGTGAGTTTTTAAGCCCAGGAAGATATAAAAAACATTGAAAAGAAGAGATACAAACAACAGGAAATAAAGAAAAGCTGAAATTTAACTGATTTGTCAAATGCAACTCATAGAGGAGATTCTTGACATGGGGAAATAGTTCATAAATGTTAGTTTTTCCCTCAGGGTACTCAAACATAATATCTCTCTGAGAACAGCAATTTCTTTCTTTTTTTTATTTTTTTATTTTTTTTTAAACATTTATTTATCATTGAGAGACAGAGAGAGATAGAGCGTGAGCAGGGGAGGGGTAGAGAGAGGGGGAGACACAGAATCTGAAGCAGGCTCCAGGCTCCAAGCTGTCAGCACAGAGCCCTATGCGGGGCTCAAACTCACAAACTGTGAGATCATGACCTGAGTTGAAGTCGGTTGCCCAACCAACTGAGCCACCCAGGCACCCCACAGCAATTTATTTCTTAATTTTGAGGAAAGACCCTAGAAATGCCAATAAACTGTAAAATGACTTACCTGCCTAATCTAGAATGAGTACAAGGCAATTAGACTTCTGATATTGGCCTTTACCATACCTGGAAGTAAGATCTGTGTCATCATCAGTCAGTCTGCACTTAGTGATGTAATTAAGGTCAAACATCTCCAAAAGTAAAATAAAGGGACTTAGGATGACTATCTTATTCCAGAAAGAAAGCTACTCACAGGCTATCAATATCAGAAAACGATTCTCATGGATGGTCAGGGTTAATTATCATGATAAAATAAATGGAATATATATAAAATCATTCAATTTTTATTCCAAAAAAGCAACATGTAAGAATTCAGTAAATGGAGTATAAGTACAAGAAGCCACCTTTTTTCAGTGAGCACCAAGCAATACCTTTTATATTTTTCTATAATTGTTTCCATGCTAGCTGAATCATCCAGTAAATACTCGAAAGATTTACAGTGGATGGTGACTCTATTTTCCAGTTTTGTTTTCTTTTGCTTATCCATAGCATAATTGGTGCTAGGAAAAAAAATTGGTTTCTTTATGGTCTTGGGCCTAAATATCAGTATTAATTTAATTGGCTTAGTTTTTTAAAGAATGAAATCATTCTTTTGTCAAGTAAAAGAAATGACTAGAAAACCAAATTGTAAATGGAAAGTTATAACTTCCTAAAATGGAAAAAGAGAAACTGCTTTCTAAGAATGGGAGTTTTTCCAAAATGTAAAGGTATAAAACTAGTTGGGAAAGAAAAAACAAAACAAAAACAACACTGTCTTCAGGATAATGGTTACCTCTGTGGAAGGAAGGGAAAGAATGGGATAGAGGAAAGGTGACAAACTTCAAGCACACATAATATTAATTTATTTTTTTAATATAATTTATTGTCAAACTGGCTAACATACAGTTTCTTGACAGATTTGAAAATGCTAACATTTTGCCATGTGTTTCACATTTCTTAAGATCTTAAGAAAATGTTATAGGTAACTTTATTATGTAAATATCCACACATACCCATGCATACACACACACACACACACACACACACACACACACACAATTTGTATATATAAACATACAAAACATTTTGAAATGAAGTAAACTACAGAAATTTTTATCATTCGACAATTTTCTTTTTAACATGTTTTTGTGATTCCACTATACTGATACATGTTGACCTGGTTCACCCAATCTAGTCACTGGATAGTATTCCATTATGTGATAATGCACTTATGTATGTACACATCTATCTTTATCAAACTTTCTAGAGGCTTGCCTAGTTTATTAGCTTTCAAGTAAATAGATTTTAAAAATTATCGCCACTGATGTTTTTCCTAAGTTATTAATTTGTGTTTTGTTTTTATAGTTCTGTTGCTTCAACTTTCTTACTGTTTTGATTTTCTTCATCTTGCTTCTTGGATTAAATGCTATATTTACTTGTAGTAAATGTATTTAAGACTTCATAACTTCTAAGTACTGACTGCTTTAGCTATATCTCACAAATTTATTTTTAGTATTTTAGTTTTTTGATAAAACTATTAGTTTATGACTTTCCTTGTGAAGTATTTTTGAACCCATTCATTGTTTAAGCTTTTGGTTTTTTTTCAGTTTTCTATCTGTAGGATATTACTATTTGTAATAATTAATTTCTAATTCAATTGCATAGTAATCAAATAATATGGCTTGAATAATTTTGACTCTTTGTGACTGAATTACACAGTTAATTTTATAAATATTTTAAATGTTGCATGGACACTCTAGGAGAATGTGTATTTTCTGTTGGGTTCTCTTTTGAGTGCAGGGATATGTAAATTCACAATTATGTTATATGTGTTATTCAAATTCTCTATATATTCTCCAAATATATAGTTTCTGAGAGAGGTGTTAAATTTGGCTATTATGTTTATATGAACTTCTTGATTTTATTTTGTAATTCTGACATTTTGTAGTTGTTGGCTTTTGGTGTTTTATAGTTTAAGTCTATATTGTTAGACACATATAAATTTATAATTTCTATAGCCTTTTCATAAATTGTAGCTTATTTGATTTATTTATACTAATGCTTTGACTTCATATTCTATTTTGACAGATATTGTTGTACCAGCTCTTTTAAGGTTCATATTCTTAGTATATTTCATTTTTTTCCTTTTTATATTTTCTGTTTTAGGGTGTGTGTGTGTGTGTGTGTGCATATGTGCGTGTGTAGCAGTGTTTCTTATAAGCAGTATATGACTGATTTTTTATATTCATGCTGATAATTTCTGATTTTTAATATTCATTTAACCTATTTATTGTCATTATAACGTGCTTAGAGTTACACTGACCACCTTATTTTGTTTTTAAGTTTATTTATTTTGAGAGAGAGTACAAGTGGGGAAGGGTCAGAGAAAGAGACGGAGAGAGAGAATCCCAAGCAGGCCCCACACTGTCAGTTCAGAGCCTGACGCAGGGCTCAATCTCACAAACCGTGAAATCATGACCTGAGCCAAAATCAAGAGTTGGATACTTACTTAACTGACTGAGCCACTCAGGCACCCCGGTAGTCACCTGATTTCATATTTTTGTTTCATCAGAGATTTCTCTTGGTTTCTTTTTTCTTCCTTTCCTGATTTTTGTTGGATTGGTAAATTATAGTTTAGTGTTTTCTCTATCAATTTTTGTTTATATATGTTAAAATTTATCAGCCATTATCTCTTTGACTATGTTGCTCCAATATTCCTCTATTATCTTTTCCAGAATCCTATTAAAATTTTATGAAAAAATGATTCTCAAAGAATACTCCATATAAGCAACTCTTTCCATTTTTCTTCTTACGCTGCATTCTGGGTAAAATTATCAGTTTTGTCTTCCATTTTATTGATTCTTTATCTTTGGTCATTCTAGAGTTTATACTTTCAGTTTCATGTCTTTTCCTTCTTTTTTTTTTATGCCTATATGTTTTCTGGGATTACTAATTAGATCTTTTTCCTATTTCATATAGTTTTATATATTTTTTCAATACATATCATTCATTCATTTTCCTCTCAGATTTTGGTACCACGAAGTGGGGTGCCACTGTGATAAATACCTAAAAAAGGTCAAAGCAACTTTAGAAGTGGGTAGTGGGTAGAGGCTGGTGGAGTTTGGATGGGCATGCTGAAAAAAGCCTGCATTACTATGAAGGGACTATTGGTAGAAATATAGATGGTGAAGGTGATTCTGGTAAGTGTTCAGAAATAAAAGTGGAGAGCTTCAGTGATAGACTATATTTTCTTGGAGAATACATAACTAGTCAGAAACTGTTAGAAATATGGGTGTTGAAGGTCTTTCGGAGAGATCTCCGATGCAAATGAGGAACGTGTTACTGGAAACTGGAAGAAAGAAGATCCTTGTTATAAAGTGGCAAAGAACTTGGCTGACTAGTGTTCTGGTGTTTTCTGGAAGGTCAAACTTGTAAGCAATAAAATCAGGTATTTACCTGAGGAGATTTCTCAGGAGAGTTTTAAAGAAGATCGGTTCTTCCTGACTGCTTATAATAAACTGCAAGAAGAGAGAAATGAGTTGAAGAAGGTATTAAACAAAAAGAAATCAGAACTTGAAGATGTGGAAAATTCTCATTTCCCCCAAACCAGGTTGTCATTTCCACTCCAGCATTGTGCTCATGCTGTTGCTGCTCTGAGATGGCTCCCTTCTTGTCCTCTTCCCTGTCCAAACCCAACCTATTGAGTGTCTGCTTCCCAACAAAGTCTGTCTTGATTTGTTCAGTCTTGTTGCCATTTTCTCTTGTGAATATCTATAGCCTTGTAATCATTTTCACATAACTTTTATAAAATGTAGTATTTAAGGCATGTCTTTTTATTAAATTTTACACTTTCTGAAATTGAAGCGCCCCTTTCTTTATGTATATATGTATATGTTCTTCAGTGATTCTCTGTCCACTCCTAAATGCTTTTAAATGGATACCACATGTATAATCCATGGGTTATAGAAAATGAGGAAGTAGGAAAACTTGACTTCTCCATGCTTCTCAGATGGACCTCCATGGCACTTCTGGAGCTACCAAAAGATGGCTGATGTGGTGGGAGATGTAAGTAAACCAGAGGAGACCTGCTGTAGTCACTCCTACAACTTTGAACGAGCAGCTCAATTCTTTTTTTTTTTTTAGTAAATTTTGCTTTATTATTTTATTTATGGATCTGAACAAAAAGTTTTGTGAACCTGAAAATATTAGCATAAACGCGAAGTACGTTTTAGCTTTGTCTCTCTCACTTAGACCACAGGATTCTGCACCCAAAGGGACAGGCACAGTTATGGCTAGATAAATGGGTCAGCTTGTTCTTGATTGGTTTGTGTGCAAACATGCAGACTACATCCACAGTGATCATTCCTCTTAATCCTTTCAAACAACCCTGTGCCAATCTCCTAAATGTTAGTTCCTGTCTGTGTCCTCATTTTCTTAAAAAATGTTGCCTTACGTCTCCCAGAATAAACACGAATTATAGCTCTAGTATGTCTTTATAGACGGCAAGTTTTAAATTTCTTTCCAAAGCACATGCATAGATTTTAAATGGCTATAATTTAAGATCAGAAGGTATTCTCCTTAAGATAAGATTAGAATTTGGAAGGAGAAAAACACAACCTTTATTTAGAAACTTTTTATTTTGAACGTAAAATTCTGTTCCTGCAGAATTTCAAGTTATACATCTAGTTTGGATGCAAGAAGTAAATGTTGGAAAACTGGAAGTAGGTGAGGTTTAAAAAGACTACATGGTGAGTGAGTTTACACTGTTATCTACTTCTTCCCTTTACTGGGGAGGCCAGGGAGAGAGAGAACAGCATACATTTTATTGTAAGAAATTGGCTCATGCAATCATGGAGGCTGGCGGGGCAAGCTAGCAGACTAGAAATCAGGTACAGTCTTGAGCCTAAATTCCACAGGCTGGTCAGGAAGATGAGCAATCCAGGCAAGATTTCTGTGTTGCAGTCTTGAGGCTGAACTCCTTCTCTGGGAAACCAGTCTTTGCTCTTAAGGCCTTTAACTGATTAGATAAGGCTCACCCACACTAAGGAGGGTAATCTGCTTTACTCAAAGCCTACTAATTTAAGTCTTAATCACATTTAAAAATTATCTTCACAACAACATCTAGACTAGTGTTTGACGAAACTACTGGATACCACGGCCCAGGCAAGTTGACACATAAAATTAACCACTCTGCTCTCTCACATCTTTTCCTCAGTCACCTCTATTCAGTTTCACCTTACTCCACCAAATAAAATGCAAATGACTTCAGCTTTGTAAGGGTCTACAGTTTGGTGCAGACCTGAAATCCCTGAACTAATCAAGACTTCGGAGAGCTCTCTAGATAACAAAACCACAAAGACCAAATCGCCAGCATCTTTGTGTGTCAGAGGCTTTCCTGCATGGTAGGTTTGGTGGAAGACACAATGAGTGAGAGAAGTGGAATCTGTGAGGCAGGTTGATCTCAAAATGTTAATACAGATTTGTCAATGAGTTGACATTATAGATGGTGTACCATTTGTGTCATTATTGCCAGAAGTAAATTTTCGTGAAGTCTTTAAAGCAGTCCTTTGGCCAGATACGTTATGTCAAGTCTGATGGGGTGTGGGAAAATAAGGGTGGATCTGAACTGCTCTTTAATCCTACATTTGGAATTGCAGTGGTCATCTCCCAGATTTGTTTACAGCAGAACTGGGGTATACAGCACATTTCAAGCATTCAAAATGACATTTGAATGCATCCAAATGAACGCAAATGGCTGTATAAAGTAAGCACTAAAAAATGAGATTAACCAGTGCTATGCCTTATGAGTGCTTGCATGTTTTTCTTCTAGCACCATGGTAATAAAAAAACTTATTTATAGAGTTCTTGGTGGTTTAAAAGCAGCATGCATGCATTTCCACATTTGATTCTCCCTCCCAATAGCACTATGGCCAAAATATTGTTGTTCCACACACATGAAGGACATGAAGGACAAATAATAAATACTGGGGTCAGAACTAGATCACAGCTTTTTCCACTACATCATCTAGTCTGTTAAGCATTCTTAACTGCTGTTCTGGGAAATAAAAATCATTATGTTTCTAGAGTAAATTATGAACCAACAGCACTGACTACTTGTTTTAGAGGTAGGGGTTCTTACAGAAAAAAAAAAAAAAGCAACTATTTGAAACATTACTATGAAAGCCTCTCACTGTGAAATGTCAGAGAAAAAAGTTAAATTTACATGAATATCATTGATTTAAAATGTAACATTAAAAAAAGCTGGAAGTAAAAAGAAATGGTGTTTTCTAGTTATGATAATAAGGGAAGTAATTTTCTTTTGTGCCTCTTAATTACACTGGAAAATAACAACAACAAAAAAAACCCTGCAATTCGAATTTAACTGGATCTTTGAAGAAGTGGAGGAGGGAGGAGATTCATTTGTGGATTCTGAGGACCAGTCTGATCTTTCCTTCTTCCACAGAGATCAAAAGATTTATTGTTACTTGAGAAGGAAAAGCAGAATTCAATTACACATGAGAAGAAGGACGCTGGAAACAAAGTAGCTGCCTTTTCAATACTTCCTAATTGGGTATCCTGTCTCCAACTAGATATTATTTTAACTGATTCTTCAAAATCTTAATTCCAATAATTAAGCTATTCAGACATCGGAAGGATGTTAACAGAGTCCAATAAGAGCAACAGGATTCAAAGTCACTGCAAATGACTACAGTGGCAAAGAGGAATCAGAATTGACGAAGGAACTGTAAAAGAGGAAACTTTTTTCCTGACCCTCCAAGGTTAATCTGCAAGGCCTCACATGAGTTCATTTATCCTTCACAGGCCAGACAATAGGTCTCAGAAATTTCAGAACTTGTTCTCTCCATATAAATCCATCCTTCGTTTTAGGCACAAAACCTAATTATTCTCATTCTGTCATCAGCAGCACTGTGACTTCTGGGCCCTGCCCAGCTCAGGAAATTTGCTGATTGAAAATATATTTAAGAGCCTGAATTGTGTGGAAAATATTCTTAACTTTCCCAAAATCAAACTCATCATGCATAATACAGTAACTTCTAAAGTTGTTGGCTTTTTTTTCTTTTATAAAAAAGCACAACTGGGGTGTCTGGGTGGCTCAGTAGGTTGAATATCCATCCGACTTTTGATTTTGGCTCAGGTTACAATGTCACAGTCATGAGATAGAGTCCTGGGTTAGGCTCTGCTCACTGAGCATGCAGCCTACTTGGGATTTTCTTCTTCCTTCTCTCTCTGCCCCTCCCTCACATGCACGCTCTATCTCTCCCAAAATTCATAAACTTTTTTAAAAGAAAGAAAAACCATGGTGTGCCTGCGTGGCTCAGCCAGTTAAGTGTCTGACTTCGGCCCAGGTTATGAGCTTGCAGTTCGTAGGTTTGAGCCCTGCATCGGGCTCTGTACTGACAGCTCGGAGTTTGGAGCCTGCTTCGGATTCTGTGTCTCCCTCTCTCTCTGCCCATCCCCTGTTCAGGCTCTGTCTCTGTCTCTCTCTTTCTCTCCCTCTTTCTCAAAAATAAATAAATATTTAAAAAGTTTTTTAAAAAAAGCACAACCATGACAAAAGTAAGTGATAAAGCCTCAACTGTATTTAATTTCCATGACATGAACCATGAAACAGTCTCTGTTTCTGAGAGGATCATAAGTTCTATGGAACGTAACAAGAAGGCAAATCTTAGAGGAGTCTCTACTACTTAGAGCAGTACAGACGTTTAAAATTTGGGCCATGTATTTAATTGTGTTTTAAATTGCAATTGTTACTCATTCTCGGTCTTTCACCCTTTGCTTATCTCAGCTGACAAGCATATTCTCAATAGTCTTCATCTTTTTCTACATATATGAAATACCAACCATATAGAGGTGAAAATCAGGAAGGAAATTAGCATTCCCTGAACACCAGTCACTATCTTTTATAGTGCCACATTTTATTTATTTCAGAGCTTCTATCAATATTGCCTGGAATGACCTTGCTCTTTTGTTGAGTTGTTCATGGTTGATTTTCCCTGAACAGAATGTAAGTTCCATGAAAGCAGAGACCTTCTCTGTCATTTGCTCTTCTAGATCCTGAGCACCAAGAGGTGTGCTTGGCACACAGTAGGTGTTTATGTTTTTTAATAAACTCCAGGCCTAAACTAGACACACTGTGGACATTACCTCCTATAGTTCTCAAAGTCATCTTGAAAGGTAAATATCGTTATCCCTCTTGCACAATGAGGAATCAAGTAACACGTCAAAAATCAAACAGTTACGAATTTAGGTCTGATATGTGTTCATGGTTTGGGGACCATGTTCTAAGGAATGTTGCCCAAAGTGGGCCTTGGCTGTAAGCAAAATGATCATGGGAAGTAAACAAAGTGGCATTAAGTAACAATAGCCTTAGACCATAAAAATTAGTCCCTTTAAAACTTCTTTGCAATTAATTTTATTACATTAAGGGCAAAATCTCAGATTGGTGCCAGTGACGTATTCAATGGTTTCTCAGTAATTGTTACTCTCCCTCTTTATTTCACTGAAGGGCAGGTAAGAATATAAAGCAGAGTGTCATTTGCAGCATATCAATGTTTTCACAACTTATTTAAGGCAAGTGGTTCTCCTTGCCCATTTGCAATAGTTATACAGTGCCTTCATCAATAAAATTTTAGATAAGAATCCTGAATTTATTTAAGGAAAATATTAAGTAATATTTTAACAGCACAGGCGATATATTTGGCAAAAATTGTGGAGGTGGCACACGATGTCTGGTTTAGAAAACCCTGCTCTAAAGCAAATTTACAAGGCCCTGAAACAGAAACTAGCAATAGAAAGTATTGCTGCAATAGGGAAACTCAAGACACATAACATAATTATCTCCAAAATGTTTTTAAAAGTGATGCGCTTAGGGGCGCCTGGGTGGCTAAGTCCGTTAAGCACCTGACTTTGGCTCAGGTTATGACCTCATGGTTCGTGGGTTCGAGCCCCGTGTTGGACTCTGTGCTGACCGCTCAGAGCCTGGAGCCTGCTTTGGATTCTGTGTCTCCCTCTCTCTCTGCCCCTCCCCTGCTCATGTTCTGTCTTTCTCTCTCAAAAAAAAAAAAAATAATAATAATAATAAACATTAAAAAAAGTGATGTGCTTAAAATACAAAAAACTAACTTGACATAACTGGGGAAAATACCACATATAATTGCTGGGTGTACAATTAAGTTATAGCCCCTGACTAGTGGTGCCAAAAATACGGTGGTAGACATATAAAAGTAATCAGAATACAAGTTAGGAAATAATGTCCAAAAGAAGAAAAAAACACAGGTGATGTGAGAAATCATAGTTCTACAGTGTTGATTACCTCCCGTTATCATTAAATTTGTTCATTATAGTTAATAGTTATATTAATTATACATTTTGTTTAAAGTTATAATATATAACATATAAATATTATAAATTAATTTACTTAATAATGTGCGTGCTCAGAATAATAATGAATATCCTTGCCGATTCTAATATATAAAAAGAGAAATAAGAACTGATAGCTTGTAATCTCATTTTAGATGGGTATACAAATAAGAAATATTCCCACTTTCAAAATTGCTGGGCACTCTGTCTTATTATTTCAAGAAAAGCCTCAGTGGGTTTGGCAAACACGACCCGCTAAATTGCCAGCCATTTAAAAGTAATCAAACTCATAACCCTGGTAAATCTTCCACGTCTTTAATACAGCACCACGTTTGTGCTTCATTAAGATAGGGTGCTGCCCAAGAAACTGTCATCACTGAATATGCTCTCACAAAAACCTTTAACAATGAAGGGACTGGTTTTCCTCTTATATTCTTTATGCTGACATCTGTTTATAGGGAGTATTAGAGTAAATTCACGTGTTCCAAAAGCTTGGGCTTTCCGGAAGGCCACCTGTCAGTCGCTTGCTACTTTCTGCAAACAGCTTTCAAATGTATAAGCTTCACAGGACATCTGCTGCTCTCTTCTTCAGAAAAGGCTATCTGGTAACGTGGAGAACCGGGACCTGACAGCACAGACACAACATTCCAATTCTGATTTTTCCCATTTATTTAAGCAAGTGGCTTCATTTCTCTAGGCCTCAATTTCTCCATCTGCAAATTGGGTGAAAGAATCTCATTAAGTGATTTTGAAAATGAAGTGAAATAAAGCAAAAGAATATTCAGCGGGGTATCTGGCACATTAGACCTCAATTACCATCAACTACTATCAGCCTGTGTTAGGAAGTATACAATGTTTCCTCTGGGCTTTCCAGAGCCCTCCAGGAAACATGAGCCTTTTAATCTTACTGTCTTGTGCTTGTACCTACTTCAGTGCTTCAGGCAAGCTTCACACACGTGATTTTGGGCTGTTTCCTCAGCTCCTACAAGTTCTCTCTCTCTCTCTCCCGCTCTGCCTCCCTTGCCAGAAGAGTGAATCTTGAAGCACTACTTCCGTCAGCGACTCAAATCTCTTTCCTTCTGCTCTACAACCAAAGAGAAAGCCTGTGTTAAAATTCAAAACAGGGACTTTTTGATTTCTCCAGAGAGGTGACCTTCACCATGTCTTCTGCAGGCAGTCCCGAACATCCTTCTCATTTGCCATTCTTTTCTTTAGCTGGCTAAGAGTAACATTTAATAAGCTTGTCCTAATCTTTTTATAGCCACTAATTGCTGCTCCCTGGAAACTTTCACATTTTGTTTCTGACAAACATTTGCCCAAACAAAACATAAAGAAAATGTTTGAACTCAGCCTGTGCTATTTTTGCATACCATTTCTTCATAGTCAAGTGCTATGATAAAGCTGATGTATGAGTTCAGTGAGATAGAGTATATAAGGCCCTTGGACTCATTCACCTATGTATAGAACAAAATGTTTTAATTCTTTAGATTATCTATTCAGAGGAAGAATCATTCCCAAATGTTATGTTTTCACAGTTGTGTATGCTGAGTATGAATGTTCTTTTCTGTGGCCCTGCCAGTCTGGCTGAAGCTGACTGATTCAACAGCCAATTGGCTTCCTGAGAGCCAACTGGAACTGAGAGACCACAGAACTCTTACTCGTTACCTTGGCATTTACTTATCCTGAGGCTCGATTGTTCAAATCTCCTTGGATTCTCAACACACCCCAGTACCCTTATTATAAATTACCTCTTTTGGCTTAAGCAAGCACAAGTGGAGATCTGCTACATATAACCCAAAAAATCCAAATTTAAAACTGAAATTAAAAAAAAATTTTAAGGATATTAATTAAGCTTGTCAGCAATATATTAGACTTTTGTATGACTTAGTACATATTTTTTTTTTACTATAAAACTCACTACTTGTTTCAACAGCCAACAGGTAAGGTTAACTACCTCTAAAAATATCAGTAAAGAAAAACTCTCTTATTCAGTAAATTTCTCAAAGTAATGAGACCTATAAAACACACACACACGGCATTTCAGATTTTTTCATTATAGCCTTACCACAATTATCTTCTTATTAAAATGACCTTAACCTTTGAATTAAAATAATAGGAGTTTCTTTTTTTTCTTTTTCAGGAATTCTTTTTTTTTCCAATATATGAAATTTATTGTCAAATTGGTTTCCCTACAACACCCAGTGCTCATCCCAAAAGGTGCCCTCCTCTATACCCATCACCCACCCTCCCCTCCGTCCCACCCCCCATCGACCCTCAGTTTGTTCTCAGTTTTTAAGAGGAGTTTCTTATGATACTCAATATTCAATATTCTTGTGATATTAGTACTATATGTTAGCGCTAGAATTTTAAGTGGTGATACGATGCACTTTTGCAAATGTGTATCATTTATTTTGGCAGCAGATTTTAAGCAAAGTTTTACTAGGAAGTCACAGTAGCTGTTTTACTTCTTTTTGTAATATATATGTTAGGAAATTCATCCCCACTATGCTTCCTCAGGTTCTTCTTCGACTTTTACACATACCCTTCTAACATACCACACTTTCTTATCTCTGCACTTTTTCTATGATGTTGATGCTATTTAAAATTCTATCTCCACGTCTCCCCCCAAAGCTAATTTGCAAGGAAAACTTGTATTTATCCCTCAGGGCCCTATTTAAACATCACCACCTGTGGCAAGCATTCTCTGTGAGCTTTCTGTCTATACCTCTTTGAGCAGAACCAATTTTTTACTTCCATTTATTTTTTATCATATCACTTTGTAAAAACATCCAGTATTTTTATGATCTGCTGCTTTATTAGTAATTTCAGGTCTGTCACCCCAAGTTACCTGTGAATCCCTTTATAGCAACAAACTTGATCTTGTTCATAATTGTGTTTTGCTAGCACATTGGACCATTTCTCATTGATAACTGACATTTAATACATGTTTGTTATTGTAAACAAGAAATTTCAGTTCAGAAAAATGTGAGGAAAATTTCAGGTGGTCCTAGAGTAATGGGGTTGAGCGTTATTAAAATGTTCTTAAATACAGTATTAGGGCCCTTTATGGTTTCAATGTATTTTTTTCAATTTATGATTTTATTAAGGTTTGCCAAGAGTTTTTCAAAGTAGTTTTATCGATTTCTATTTTAAGCAAGTGTATGAGAGTTCCAGTTGTTCCATACCTTACCAACATTTAGTGTTTTCATATTATATTTACATACACACACATACACACACACACACATATTGCTTAATTTGATTTGACATTTTATTTAGCATTGTGTTTCTAATATGTATAAGTGAAGTTGGATTATATTAATTCATTTCTGTTCTTAATTTGATCATCTTCTTCATTCTACTTTCTTTGTGTACACTCTTGCTTTTTTCTAATTTCTTATACTGAATGCTTAGGTTCATACAGATTTAATACTTTCTGTATTTGTATATATACATGTGTGTATATGTATGTATGTATACATATATTTATATATTATATACCATTAGATGTATATCTTAGTATATTAATAGCATTCTTATTATATAGTATCAATCTTTTATATATTCTTATTAATATCTACTTTTTTCTGTATTGTGTATATTAATATATTATATAATTAGTATATTAATATTGGCTATGTTAATATCAGGCAAAATATATCTTAAGGTAGAATTATTTTCTGATGAAGTTTAATACCTAGTGATATATATTTAATATAGGAATATATAATATATATCTAATATATGATATATATCATATATAATCTAATATACAATATTATGTAACATATATAATGTTATATATTATATATTATATTATATGACATATAATATTATCTGCATTATATATTTACATATATTATATATAATTATTTATATAATTAGTATAATTATAATTTTATATGTCACATAATATATATTATATGTTGTATGTCATACATAACATATATAACTTACATGTATATAATATATTATATATTGTATGTATATAATATATTATATATTGTATGTATATAATATATAAGGTATGCTATAATATATAATGTTATATATAATATATATTATATGACATATATGTCATGTAATATGTTATAGTATTAATATAATTATATTTATGTTATATAATATGTTTTACAAGATATATACTATATATTATATGACACAATATTATTATACACATTATGTATTTATATGATATCTATGATATATATTATATATCACCTATGATATATATCATATAATATAGTATATAAAGACATATAGTATACATATACTACACATGTATAGTATATAATAACAAAATATATCATAAATCTTATTATGTATAATATGTATCTAATATATGTATATTGATTATATAAGTATATAATATATAAGAAGTTTAAGATCTAATGATATATATCTAATACACACATAAACACATATTAGGCTTATATATGTGAAAAACAGATTATAAGACTATACATTTTATATATATTTATATATAATTTATTATATTACATACATGTATAATGTATAATTGATATATATTATAACCTTAGGACCTGGTACTAATATTATATTGGATTAATTAATGCATAATTTTTTACTATTTGGATAATTTCCACATAAAATAGAATACTGAAATATTGATCACTAATTTTTGCTTATTATTTACATATATTATGAAATGCTTTTCTTTTGCATTATATTATTGAACATTTACATTTTTACCACTTTATTAAAGGGTAAATGGTGTGTATAGCTATCGGTTGTCATTTTATGTGTACTCATGAAATTTGCTGGTATGTAAGCATGACTATGTGGGAAACAGTTCTCACTTACCTCTCGATTTTCTCTGAAAAGTAAGTTGATATTTTGATTAAAGGTGAGTGTTGATGCTACCCTGGAAACAATGGTTTCAAAAAAAACTAAATGTGTATGCAAAGCAATGGACTGTGTTCTTATTTATCAGTAAGAAAAGAAGATAGTTTTGTCTTAAAGCAAAGATTCTGTACAGAAAGTTAAAGGAGACGGTGGAAGAAAAAAACATGTATAGACAGAGAAAGTTTAGAAGATTTGCAGAAAATAAATTTTGTCTTAGTTTATAATAACGGCATATAATGAGTCTGAAGAGAAGAAATGAAAGCCATGAAAATGTTGGCAAAGTAGGCTCAACTTTCTTAATTTATAAAATAAAAAAAACTCATGAATTCTTTACTGCGAAAATATTACATTAATAGAGGACTAGACATAGTTTTTCTTTGTTAAGATAACAAACTGGCATAAGAGTATTCAGTCTGATCTTAAAAATAGGTAGTAAGGTAGTAAGCCTACCTAGGTGGCTCAGTCGGTTAAGCATCTGACTCTCCATCTCAGCCCAGGTCATGATCTCACGGTTGGTGGGTTTGAGCCCATCATTGGGCTCTGTGCTGAGAGCACAGAGCCTACTTCAGATTCTCTCTCTCACTCTCTCTCTGCCCCTCCTCTGTTCATGCTCTCCTCTCTCTCTCTCTCTGAAAATAAATTTTTAAAAAAATTTTAAATAAAATAAAATAAAATTAACATTAAAAAAGAAGTCTTTTTAAGAAAAAAAAAGAATTAGTAAAAGTTATTTGTTACCATCTGTGTAATCTGCCCAGATAGGTGAGATTTTTTTCTCACCAGATTAATTTTGCTTATGCTACTGTGTTATGCCCTGATTGCTTAAAACAAACAAACAACAACAACAAAAAAAAAAACCCAGAAGTTCCTTACTTCTGAGAGAGCTAAGACTGTTTACACTTATCCTAACTTCTGCTTATGTTCATTTATAAATATTGTGCTGTCATTTCAATTAGCAAGAAACTAAGCTATGACTGTTCATTGTTCTCAGGTACCTATGCATCCAAGTTAAAAATCAAATGACCGGGGTGCCTGCGTGGCTCAGTTAGTGAAGCACCTGACTTAGGCTCAGGTCATGATTTCACAGCTTGTAAGTTCCAGCCCCGCATCGGGCGCTGTGCTGACAGCTCGGAGCCTGGAGCCTGGAGCCTGGAGCCTGCTTTGGATTCTGTGTCTCCCTCCCTCTCTCTGCCCCTTCCCCACTCACACTCTGTCTCTCTCTCTCTCAAAAAATAAATAAACATTAAAATTTTTTTTTTAAAAATCAAGTGACCAATCTCCTCTGCTAATGCTTTTGAATTTGTCATCTCAAAGTCAGCCACAAAATTCAGCAAAATCAAAGGTAAATTAATAAACAAACTCAAGATGTCTTTTTAAACCATTTTGTTTTCTTTTTTTTCCTTGCCTTACAAAGGAAACACTACTGAAAGTAATTTTTTAAGTATATTCCATATTTCATAATTAGCTCAATACCATCATAAAAGCTGCAAGGGAAGAATTGTGAAATCAGAGTCGTTTCACCTGTATTGGTTGTCACATTCTGGTAAAAATGTTATTATTCTAAATATATTTCAGAGATCATATACTTTTTAGGAAAGTACTCACATATCATACATAATATCTTAGTACCCAAAACAGAAACTGATTTAATCCTTATGTAACATGTGTATATTATAACCAAGAAGAGGATTTTACTTTCCTCCATTCTGATATTGTTGGTTACTGATATAATTAAACACAGTCATTCATCCTTATCCTTAACTTATAATTCTGACTTCCTTTCCTGTTTGTCCAAAAGCTCTGACATGAGGCAGAGGCCAAACATTGAGTCCTCTACAAGGTAGAACAGTTTCAGAGCCTCACGAAAAGGATTGTACCAGGAACTCTAATGATGCTTCACAAAATGGACTCACAATACAGCACAAAAGCAGCAGTTCAAAAAGACACCTGGAAAGAGATTGATTTCCTGATCTCCCAACTTGTGCTGGGGGTGTAGGATCTTTAGGAGACTTCTCCAAGAACAAAAGAGCTGGTGGGTGCAATTTCCATCCCCTCACCCCCCCGCCCCCAGCCTAGAAACTTGGACACCTTCAGGACGCAGCACGAATACTTTCTACTTAGCTTGCTAGCGTGGCATGATCACCCCACCCCCACATTCTCTTGCGGACCTGCCTGCTTCAACATACCCTCAGCAGAGGTCAATCCAAAGCTGTGTCACAAGTCTGGCAGCATGCAAGCAGCCCCAACAGGGGCCAGCACCACTCCAAAATGACTCCTGTTCCAGGGGAGAAGAGAAGAAAACCACACACACCAGTTTGACTGTGGCCCCAACAGCAGACTGGGGGTGGACGTCTGGTCTGAGTACAGGTCCCCTCAACCAATGAAAGCTTCTAGGGACAACACAAGAAAAGTCCCTTGAATTTCATGAGACTAAGTTCTGGCAAACTGTTGGTCTGAGTAAACTTAAGCCTATGGTGGCCCATTAACAACACAGGGACCAAAACCTGCCCAAAACAGGCAGAGAGAGCCATTGCAGATGACTGGACTAAAGGTAAACATGGCTCAGCCACAACAGTAGGGCACATACAACACACATAGGAGACACCTCTGAGGCATCAGGTTCTGATGAATAGGGGATAATGACTACAGGGCACTACAGAAACTTTTCTTCATAATACCACTACTTTCAAGAGCAAGAGATGTAGCTGACATCCTAACACATAGAAGCAGACACAGAGAATTAGACAAAATGAAGAGATAGAGGAATATGCCCCAAATGATAGTACAAAATCACACCAAGAGAGCTAAATGAAATGGAGATAACTAATATGCCTGATAGAGAATTTAGAGTAATGTTCATACGATACTCACTAAACTTGAGGAAAGCGTGGAAGAACTCTGTGAGACCCTCAACAGATAGAAAATAAAAAAGAACTAATCCAAGATAAAGAACTCAATAACTGAAATTAAAAATACACGAGATGAGGGGCACCTGGGTGGCTCAGTCGGTTAAGCATCCAACTCTTGGTTTTGGCTCAGGTCATGATCTCACAGTTCATGGGATCAAGCACTGCATTGGGCTCTGTGCTGCCAGTGTGGATGGAGTCGGCTTGGGATTCTCTCTCTCTCCCTCTCTCTCTCTGTCCCTTCCCCACTTTTTCCTCTCTCTCTCTCTCTTTCTCTCTCTCTCTCTCTCATAAATAAACTTTTAAGAAATACACTAGATGAAATAAATAGTAAACTAGAGGAGGCAGAGGAATGGATCAGTGACCTGAAGGACAGAGTAAGAGAAGGCAATCAAGCTGAATAGGTGAGAGCAAAAATAATAACACAAAATTAAAATAGACTTAGGTAGCTCAATAACACACCATCAACTGTAATAACATTTGCAAAATAGGGATCCCAAAAGAAGAAAAGAGAGAGAAAGGGGAAGAAAGTGCATTTGAAGAAATAATAACTGAAAAGTTCCCAAATCTGAAATCCAGATTTAAGAGGCATAAGAGAATCCCCAACAAAATCAACCCAAGGAGGTCTACACCAAGACACACAGCAATTAAGATGGCAAAAAAATAGTGATAAAGAGAATTTTAAAAGCCGTAAGAGAAAAGAAAGACAGTTACATACAAGGGAAAACCCCTAAACTATAAGCTGATGGTCAGCAAAAACTTTGCAGGCCAGAAGGGAGTGGCATGATGTATATTTGAAGTACTGAAAGAAAGAAACCTGCGACCAAGAATATTCTATCCAGCAAGGCTATCATTCAGAATAAAAGGAAAGATAAAGACTTTGCCAGACAAACAAAAGTTAAAGAATTTATCACAACTAAACCTGTCTTATAAGAAATGTTAAAGGGGATTCGTTGAGTGAAAAGGAAAAACCATAAGCAGGAGCAAGAAAAGTAGAAAGCACAAAAGCAATAAAATCAAGTATATCTACAAAAAGCACTCAAGGGATTCACAAAATAAAAAGATGCCAAGTATGTCACCGTATACCTTAAATGTGGGGGGAGAGAGGAGAAAAATTTAGCACTTTTAGAATGGGTTCAAACTTAAGGGGACCATCAATTTAATAGAGACTGCTATATGTATAAAATGTTATAGGTAAACGTAATAGTAACCATAAATCAAAAAACTGGTAATAGATATGCAAAAAATAAAGAGAAAGGAATCCAATTATATCACTAAAGAAAGCCAGCAAACTATGAGAGAGAGGAGATATCTTCCCTCTAGACCTACTTTGTTGACGATTTTTATCATGAATGGATATACTTTGTCAAATGCTTTTTCTGCATCTATTAAAATTATTATATGGATTTTATCCTTTCTTTTATTTTTGTCATGTATGACATTGATTGATTTGCAAATATTAAACCACCATTGCATCCCAGGAATAAATCCTACTTGATTGTGGTGAATGATTTTTTTAAATGTATTGTTGGATTCTGTTTGCTAATATTTTGTTAAGGATTTTTGCATCTATGTTCCTCAGAGATATTGGCCTGTAGTAGTTCTCTCTCTGTCTCTTTTTTTTTTTCTTTTCTTTTCTTTCTCTTTCTCTCTTTTTTTTTTTTTTGTAGTTTCTTTATCTGGTTTTGGTATCAGGGTAATACTGGTCTCATAGAATGAATTTGGAATTTTTCTTCCTCTTCTATTTTTTGGAATAGTTTGAGAAGAATAGGTATTAACTCTTTAAATGGTAGAATCTGCCTGTGAAAGCCATCTGGCCTTGGACTTTTGTTTGTTGGGAGTTTTTTGATTACTGATTCCATTTCATGATAATCAGTCTATTCAAAATTTCCATTTTTTTCTCATTCAGTCTCCTCAGGTTTTGATGGCTAAATGTTTATCAATTTTGTTGATCTTTAAAAACAAACAAACAAACAAACAAAAAAACCAGCTCCTGGTCTCATTAAGCAAAACCTCTGAGGAGGCAACTTTTGAATACATATTTAAAGAATGAGAGATGATATTCTATGTGAAGACCTGGGCAAAGTATATTCTAAGCAGAAGGAATAGCAAATATCTCTGAAGCAGCAACACGTTGAGGGAAGAGCAAGAAATCTGTTATGGCTGAGGCAGAGTAACAAAAAGGAGTAAGTAGCAGGTTAAGTTCATTAGGATGAGATCATAAGGTAAGCAGATCATAAGATGAGATCATAAGATGAGATCATAAGGAGCAGGTAAGGATGAGATCATATAGGGCCCTGTTTACCGTGGTAAGAAATTAGAATTGTATTCTAATTTTACTAAGCAAGATTTAAACAAAGGAGTAACGATGCAATATAAATTTTAATAACATCATGTAGGCTGTTATGTGGAGAACATACTGCAGAAAAACCAAGAGTAGAAACAGGGAGACAAGTTAGGTAGTCTAAATAAAAAATGATTATGAACTGAGCCAGAGTGTCAGCTGAGTAGATGATGAAAAGTAATTATATTAAAAATGCATTTTGAATATAGACCTAGAATGGTCCATTCTAGCCATAAAGAGGCCAAGACATGAAGAGCCCCATCCCAAAGAAGAAGAATCTTGAACTCAGTTCTCTTCTCCTGGCTTACAGGACAGCTTTGTTTTCATAGTAGATTAAGGACCAGCTTAATAGGAGCAGAATTTCCAAAATATCTGGGTTGGCCAGTGTGTCCTCAAAGCTGGGATAAGTGTTCCCATAGCTGCATATTTGACTGAGTGACTAACATTGCTTCTAGGAGTACCAAGAAAGCAGTTCTTTTTCCTATCATTTGTCCAGGAGGATCCATTATTAATACCTTATCTTTTTCAAACACCTTGTTAATTGGCAGAGTAAATGATTTTGTAAAAAAAAATAATTTTCCTTTTCTTGGTAATGAGAAACTCTTTTCATGTTACCCAAGCATAATACTTATCATTTACTAGTGTTTACATGTCAGACTATACTAGATTCCTTACATATATTATTTCATTTATTCATCTCAATATACCTATAAAGTAGGTATGGTCATGACCCTATTTTTTTTTGTTTTACACATGAGGTAACTGAAGCCCAGAAAATATAACTAATCCACCCACAGCCACTTGGCCCATTATGGTAAGGGCCAATATTCAAATCCAGAACTTTTTCCTACGTCCTTGCCCTTAACCTTTATCATATGCATAGGCAAGAGTATGCTGTGGATAGAAAGAGGAGACCAGTATAAACTATGAGAGACAGAAGAATATTCTAGCTTCCACCTTTCACTCACATGTTCATCCAAGACCATTATACTTAAAAAATCTTCCATTTTAGATCTGTGGGGGTCTTCTGGGGATTCTTTTACCTACTAGAAACCTTTCCCTACAATGGTGATTTTTTTTAATAAAAGAGCATGATAGAGAATAGTTTCCCCCATCCCCCTTCCATGTCTAGGCAAACGCATTTCTTTTTACAGCTCTCTTGAATCTTGGGTAAAAGAAAGAGACCCTGAGCCAGTAAAACTAGTGTTCTTTCCAACACCCGCTGCCACTGTATGAGAACTAAGGATGATCAGGGGAGGAGATCCAACTCAAGCTGCATCACATGCTTCACTAGACTGGCATTGTTCCAGAGCAAATAAATTACTTGACTATAGAAGGAACAGTTATAACGGGATTTCAACTAAATAATAACAATAATAATAGCAAAAATTAGTAATATTAACAACTATGGATTTATTTGCTTACTAACTTGTCCAGAAATGTGAGGTCCACAGCTCTGATGTGTCTGTTGTCCAATGCTTGGTCTATGGTATATATAGATCAAAAACTCTTCCCTGAAAATCCATCTGAAATTTACATACAATGAGATTCACAGAACCGTTTTTTATTGTCCATTTGGTCAGGAACTAATTGCTATATTAAAATCACCCTCTGTCAGCTACTTTAAAAAAATGTATGCTGGTTTCTTATTTAATTAAACTTACACATTTTATTTTCCTTGGATATGAAATTCTAACTCAATATTTAACTTTAACTCAAGCCTTACTTTTTTAAATATAAATTAGAACACATCAGTCTTGTAAAAATATTATTTCTGATTATCTGCTAGTACATTCCTCTCCTTTCCTTCATCTGACAAGTGAATCATATAATAACTCAATCTTTATGAAAAGATATGTGATGATACACATATAGAATACTCTATATGTTGTTTCTATTGCATAATTCATCTTATTGTTTGCATCCATCAAAATACAGCATTCATGTAAAGTTTCTCTAATAATTTTTTTTGCTCCCTATGAACAGACATACACAAAATGAAGTAACTGCCTTGCAACATGTAATTGGGCTGACTTATTTATTTGTATGTGGGGACTTATACACTGATTTATCTCCAAAGAGCAATTGAAGTAATTTTTTAAGATGGAAAACATAAACATTTTAATATGAAGACGAGAGGGAAGGTTTTAATTAAGGAGAAGTCTGATATATTTTTCTGGCGATGACAACATAGACATTGTTAAATTTCTTTGTGAGAACAATGGGAGAAAAGATAGGAGGGTGCTTTTATAAAGTCATTGTTCTTATTACTCAAGTCAATGAGCTGTTAAGGACAAGCTTAATTATGACCTCTGTTCACCATCTTGATACTTAATAATGCACCAGATGCACTTTTCTTGTTTTGTCAATTGCCTGATCTGTCAGTTGACTGAGCATTCCCTGCCAAATGTGTGACTGTCTTCCATCTCTGGAGGAGATGGATGGTTTACCCACATCTAACCTCCAGGTCAGAGCCAACTCATTTTCTTCCCAAAATATCTTGTTCCCTGGGACAGGTTCCATCAGAAATTAGGCTGGAAATTTGCTTGCTTACTCACCACATCTGAGGTCAGAAGAAACATAGGAAAAATACCTCATCTTGATAAATGATTGAGATATATCAGATGACAGAATAATTTTAAAAGTTAAACAGTTATTTTTGACATGGAGGCTTTCCAGAAGGTTCACTAGCTCCAGGAACTAATGAAATGATTGTGTCCTGCACAGATACACCAAAGGAGCACAACGAATTCAAGTTCTGCTCTGCAGCCAACAATTCCTTAAAAGTCTTCCATTTATTTCTCAGAAATGATGATCTCAAGTTGAATAAATAATTGTATTTTTTAAGATATAATGAGAGATTATAAAAAGGAATATTTTAGATTCTTATAAATGAATGGAAAGATGTAAATAATTACTTTTTAATTTTAAACTATCCTTTTACTAATGATATATACAATTCTCCAATTTTCAAAGAGTAAACATTAATAGTAAATTCCAAATTTACTTATCAATTGAATTACCCTTCAGCTATTTTAGGTGCTCATCATTTTTTATGTTTGGTTTTCACAGGAAAATTTAGGCAACACTTTAGGTAAGCAATAGCTTACAATTTTTTGTTTTGTTTTGCTTTGGTTAGGTAAAGTATTCTTTTCTTAAAACTCAAGAATTAGTCTTCAGTACTGTACTGACAAATATGGCTTAGGTAACATATACAATTATTTTCGGCTTTCAGAGTAAAAGACCTTTGTTCTTCAGCAGAAACACACACACACACACACACACACACACACACATCTACAACTTGAAAACTGAGCTTCTGTTAGGCCTCTTTGCCATCTGTCTGTAGAAGAAATCAGTAATTTGATAGGCTTTGTCACATAGACTAACCATCTGCAATCCTGGTAACAGTGTTTAAGCTATGAGATCCCAGTAGGAAATCTGTCCAAATGTGCTTCCTCAGGTCACCCAGTGCTTTATGTTTTCAAATATTTTAAAAGTAAATAAAAAGGAAACTTTGGTTATACTGGGAGAAATTTCCTTTTCAAGCAGAATGATCCAAGAAAGCACTTGGAAAGATTATATCCAAATGCATACAATTTGACATTGTGATTTCTGGAAAAATATGAAGTTAGTTGAAGATATCAATCCATAAATAGGGATTATGAAAAGTTATGTTCAATAAATATAGAAGTTGACTTTGGTACATTCCTAGAATTAATACAATTTTGGATATAATATTAGACAATTATAATTCTTTAGAATTAACATAAGTTAACATATTTATTTCAGTAAATTAAAAAAAATTAAGGTTCATTTATTTTTGAGAGACAGAAAGAGAGAGAGAGAGCATAAGTGGGGGAAGGGCAGAGAGAGGGAGACACAGAATCTGAAGCAGGCTCCAGGCTCTGAGCTATCAGCACAGAGCCTGATGTGGCGTTCAAACCCACAAACCATGAGATCATGACCTGAGCTGAAGTCAGAAGCTTAACTGACTGAGCCACCCAGGTGTCCCATCAGAGTTACTTTTTTTTTTTTTAATTTAAAAAAAAAAATTTTTTTTTCAACTTTTATTTATTTTTGGGACAGAGAGAGACAGAGCATGAACAGGGAGGGGCAGAGAGGGAGGGAGACACAGAATCGGAAACAGGCTCCAGGCTCTGAGCCATCAGCCCAGAGCCTGACGCGGGGCTCGAACTCACGGACCGCGAGATCGTGACCTGGTTGAAGTCGGACGCTTAACCGACTGCGCCACCCAGGCGCCCCATCATCATCAGAGTTACTTTTAATAAATTTAGTCCCAGAGCTGAAATAAGGCTGTCTATGCTGCATTATTAAATATACATCTAACACAAGCAGGATGTGCTATAGAACAAAATTAGAAGATGACTTCATGAAGCGTTCCATGGCAAAAGTCATTTCTACAAATTATAGAAAGAACTATTAGTCTCCTCTCATAAATATACAGTAAGAATATTTAGTTGGTTTAAGCTGTGAAAGACATACTCACACAAAGGCTATCCATTAAATATTTAATTAATTATAAGGTGTAGTTTACAGAGGTACATTTTTTTTAAATTTTTTTTTTGTTAACGTTTATTTATTTTTGAGACAGAGAGAGACAGAGCATGAACGGGGGAGGGTCAGAGAGAGGAAGACACAGAATCTGAAACAGGCTCCAGGCTCCGAGCTGTCAGCACAGAGCCCGACGCGGGGCTCGAACTCACGGACTGTGAGATCATGACCTGAGCCGAAGTCGGCCGCTCAACCGACTGAGCCACCCAGGCGCCCCCAGAGGTACATTTTTATGTCCAGTATCTAATTCAATATTATAAAGATTCCTTACTGTTCTTTAATCTTATAAAATTTAATATTCAAGAATGGGTTTGATCTCACTGTTTGTTATTCATAAAAACAGGAAACACAGATAGTTGCAAATAATCCAAACATGTTCTTTATATTATTAGGCATTACAGAGTTACTGAAGCATCCGTGGGTTCAACAATCCTGCTTTCTAACTGGAGGCAATCACCATGGACCAGTAGATACCTATATCCAGTAGACAACGTAAG
This sequence comes from Acinonyx jubatus, assembly GCF_027475565.1. NCBI lineage: Eukaryota > Metazoa > Chordata > Mammalia > Carnivora > Felidae > Acinonyx > Acinonyx jubatus. The sequence continues at coordinate 101,938,623 of NC_069382.1, forward strand.
GTGGAGTGGAAAGTAAACACCTGCTCTTCAGGATTAGCACTCACTAGCCCGGGAGCCCTTCCTAGCAATTCTCTGACCCCTTGCACTCTGCATCTGGACTTTACTCCTCCCTCACTTCAGCGAAGTTTCCTGAAGGTTACTCTTTGTCTCCTTAAACTTTTTACATAAAACTCTCTTCTCCCAACCAGATTCCCTATTAAATCTTCTTGGGCATCTTGTCCAAATGTCACTTACATCTCAGAATGATAGTCTGTATCTTGTCTCTCCTAGATTGAAAGTTCCTCGAGGGTATACACTGTCTTTTATGCCTCGTTGGGATCCCATGTAACCCTACAAAGTATTTTGATAATTAAACACTCAAGTTTACATTAAGTTGATCCTATGGTTATCCAATTTCAACAAATTCATTGGACTGTATCAGAAAAAGGCAGGAGATTTTAATTTACACAATGTGTTGGAGTTGGCTACCTGAAGAGTTGTGTGGATAAAGTCTGCACGGCAGTATCTGCCGTGTCTGTAGGACATGGGAATGATGGCACACGTGCAAATATTTGTGCCCCAAGACTAAATGAGCTTAGCATGAATCCAGTGCAAAAAGTTGCAGCTTCTCATCTAAAGTTTTCAAAAGATTTTGCAGAAGTTGTCTTTGCATGAACTTCTATCGGATCGTATGTGCTCCTGGTCTTGTTCTGCTCCTGTACGGGTCAAATGAATATTTATTTCCTTTAGACCAGTGATGCCATTTTCTGCTCAGGAGTCTGGGAAATGGGCTGAGTGTAGCCCAGAATAAATGCTTACTTTGGGGGTGCAGGTGTTTAGGATTTCATAATACTATCCTTTATCCTTTATAATTATCCCCACTCCTAATCTGTAATGATAGGCCATGTTTAGCCATGAAGAATGTTCAGCCTCCACAGAAGACTGACTCTCCATTGTTTCATATTTTAGTAGTAACAGTCACAACAATGAGAATTTCCTGATTCAGAAAAGGAGAATAAAATTCTCCAATTTTCAAAGAATAAAAATTAATACTAAATCCCATATCTTCTTACCAAGTGAATCACCCTTCAGCCACTTTGGGTGCTTACCATTGTTTTTATTAATTCCTTGCTTCAGGCTTAATTTTATAATATTTAATAGCAATTATTGATATTTTTTATGACTTCTCATAAAACTGGAGGCTGAAGCAAGTGGCCTCACTTGCAAAAATTCCAAAAGTAAAATAAACAGTACTTTGCTCATCCCAGTACTTCCTAATCCCACATACACTAAAGGAACCTGAGTGTCACTAAATGTGGAGCTTGGGCCCTCATCTCTCCATCTCACATCTTCCAACGGCACCAACAGTTAAAGCCAATCTTGATAAAAGTTCTTTAATAGTGTGTTCTCATCTCATCACAAAACACCATACATTACACTGAAAAGCTAAGAAGTCAGCCAAGTTACATTGGCCTTTCATCACTGTCTTAAATCTTGTAAGTTTAGATTTCAGAAGACCAAACAGTTCTCCATTTGGAATTATAAAGCATTATGAAACTAACACCATTACCTAAGAAAGCAAAAGCCAACGTAATAATTGCCTACCTGTGCCAAATGACGCACAGGTGCTTTAATTTCACTCGATTTACTTTCAGGACCTCTCAGCTGCTATTTCTCAGTAGTTGCTGAGAAACACAGTTTTTACTGTATCTACAGAGCATTTAAAAAAGGGTGTAATTTTCCTCTACAACATGGAGTGTAGAGAAACTAATCAAAATCAGGCTCTTTACTAATGTAAGAGTGATACAAACCAAATTAAACATAGAAAGTTTTATTCTTGGAGAAATAATCATTTATGAGCTATAGGGAACAAACACATAAAAAGTATAAAAAGTAACTGCAGAAATCTAAAATATTAACAGCACAAACAAATGGGTTAGCCCATATTGTGAAATGGTAAATGGACTGAACAAAATATTATGTTCCATTTTCTCTTATATACCCTCATCAAAGATAATATTGTGCAAATTTTATATGGGCTATTTTATTGTTCCCACTTGTAAAGAAGACTTCTGCACACTTTTCATGCCCTTTTTTTTTTCTTTTTGATAGGCATAAAGTTTCATATATACATTTTGTTTATTTCTCTGTCAATAGTTTCTGCAGGTCAGTGTAACAATAAAATGATCTATTTGATCTTTTTAAAAATGTGCTGCTTTTTGACAGAACTTTTAAAGAAAATTTTTATTTCATTTGTTTATGAGAGAGTTGGCACTAGAAATTTAGAAAGATTAAGCACACTTTATTCAATGTACTGACGTGATTTTATTTATCTTCTGGTTCACTGGGGTATGAGCCATTTAATTACTCCATTGAGGTGATCCTGTGGATGGGACGACAAATACCTTTTTAAACAAACATCTCATTATTGCTTATTAGCTTTAAGAGGAGAGTACAAAACTGAAGGCAGAACTAAATTACTTTTTCAACATATACATTAAGAAGTAATTGTACATCATATCCTTTAGAGTCTTTCTAGTTTCATGGTCCTGTTGTTATACATATGCAACATATGGTTTCTCTTCTAAAAGAGCTTAACTCTAAGACACACAAATACTTACAAATTTCTGCCGGCACCATCCCAGTCACGCCATGTCTCTCCCACTTAAATGCTTACATCAGGTTAACTTTTACCTGAATTTGAGAATGTTGGTACTTTGTATGCATGTGATGTTAATTTCATAGAAAATTACTTTACATTCTCTGTAGTAGAATGGGGAAGGGGATAGGAGAAGTGGCAAACATCTTTTCCGAAACTGGATTCAAGCTCACCTGCATCTTGAAACTTACCAGTCTTGGGAACTTACTTGTATGAAGTGACCTCAATTTTCTCTGTTGAGGACCTATCAGGTCAATTTGATTTGGAGTCGAATACATTTTGCAAGTGAATATTTGCAAATGTAAATGATTCCATAAAATGTAAAGTTATACCAGATATGGAGGGAATTTTTCAGCAGGAGATGAAATACACTTTGATATAACTACCATAACGTTTGTACATTGGTTTCATCTTTTTCAACTTTAACAGAATTTATCTTAATAGCTATGGCTTTTACCTTTCCGAGAAGATTGAGTAATTATTGGGGCTCCTGGGTGGCTCAGTCAGTTGAGCATCCAACTTTGGCTCAGGTCATGATCTCGTGGTTTATGGGTTTGAGCCCCGTGTCGGGCTCTGTGCTGACAGATTCTGCTTCAGATTCTGTGTCTCCCTCTCTCCCTGCCCCTACCCCTCTTGCACTCTGTCTCTCTCTCTCTCTCAAAAAATAAATAAACATTTAAAAAGTTTTTTTAAAGATTGAGTGATTATTGATAATAAAAATGTTAGAAACTATCACTATTCTATAAAAAATGTAACTTGCTTTAGGTATATTTTGCACATGCATGAGATGCTTTGCCTGTCCCCCTTTTTTTTTTACCATTGTTTTAATGCTAGGGATACTTTGATAGTGTGTTTATGGATGTAAATATTTAAACAAGAATTATATCTGCATTGGAATTTTGTTAGAAAATATTCTTCAGGTATAAATTACTTTCTATAAACATTTTACATGAAGCTTTTCTTTGATTAATCGATTTGTTTTTCATACTCACTTTTACACTTTATAGCTTTTGACTTTTTGAATGTGTTTTTGCAGCCATAAATCTATCAAATTAGAATTTCTCTGTTCAAATTTTGTAGTTTTGCTGTGTGCTGTCTTTAATGTCAATTTAAATTTTTTTGGCTTATTTTTACTATTAATTTATTTTTTATTCTTAAAATAAAAAATTTTATTTTATTTTTTGTATTTTTACTATTTTACTATTAATTTGTTAATAGTAAATTAATTCTACTTAATTTTTATTGAGTAAAAATTATTACTATTTATTTATTTTTACTATTACTATTCACTGTGAATCCTTTCATACAACTGAAGATTTCCATATTTATCCAGGATAAACATACTATAATACTATTTAATACAATCTACCCATTCTAATATAGGCTTTGGAAAAAACTGTTTTCATTGTGACATGAAATATTGGTATGTCTTAGATCGACTCTTTTTAGAGTCAATGAAAGTAACTTAATTTTCCATACACTTATGTTCACTTTGGATATAATGTACAAACTTATCATTTAGACCATTTAGACCAGAATAATTCAAAAGCAAGTTAGAGTTTGCAAATAATGGCAAAGGGCTCCTAATGATACAAATCCTTAGGGAGGGGTTAATGTCTTTGAGAGGGTGTGGACAGAAACAAATAGGACAAACCCTGAGAAAATAATTGAGAGGTAGAATGATAAGTTAAAAATTCTGGGAAAGAAATTAAGAGGGACAGAGAAAGATAATAATAACTACTATTTGATGATAAGAAATGGTAAATTACGTATGCATTAGATTTCTTTAAATGTTTTGTTTTAAGTTTTTATTTATTTATTTTGAGAGAGAGACAGAGACAGAGACAGAGCATGAGTAGGGAGGGGAAGAAAGAGGGAGAGACAGAATCCTAAGCCAGCTCTGCACTGTCAGCATAGAGCCTAATGTGAGGCTTGAACCCACGAAGCCATGAGATCATGACCTGAGCCAAAACCAAGAGTTGGATGCATAACCAACTGAGCCACCTGGAGCCCCTAAAGAGATTTTTGTTGTTACTTGTTGCTTGCTTTTTAAAGTAAAACATTTCACAGTTGATATGTATACAGGAAAGTTAATAGATGTACATTATTTTGATAAACCATCTCCAAAAAATTTTCTACATGTTTGAAAAAAGACTTAAGACTTGCGCTGGGGAAAACATTTTAAAGTTTATCTGCATTTTAAGTTCTGGTCATGATAGAATAATGCCATAAACAACTGTGGAACTGGAAAAACTATGTAAAGCAATTGTTTTCAGGCATTAGACAACAGAAAAACACTGGAAATAATCCTTCAGAGAAGAGAAAGCATGAAGTAAGCTACACATTCACTCTGATTCTCTCCTGGGAAGTCCTATTCCCAAAATGAAGTGGAGGGAAGCAGAGTACAACAAGAAAGCAGCAATCATGAAGAAAGCAGAAATCAGTGTTTGGGGCTGCCAAGGTAACTGGAATTTTCTGGGAAGGTACCAGAGAGGAGAAACATGTTCAGAGAAGGAACATCAGAAATCTTCATAGAGAGCCACTAGAGACAGTTTGGACCAAATACTATTTTATGGTATATATGGAGCAACATTTTACAAGGACTGGAGCATAACAGTTACTGGGTGACTGTGAGTTGAATGATTCTGGAGATAACATGGCACTGGGAAAAACTGGAGTTTTCAACTATTCACAGTGGAAAGAACTTGCTGAACATCTTGGGCATTCAGCTGAGAGCATAGAAGGATATACTTCAGGAAGGTTACACTAACACTGTTCCAATACAACTAAGTAGAGTCTTTTTTTTTTTCAATGTTTATTTATTTCTGAGGGGAGGCGGTGCAAAGAGAGAGGGAAACATAGAATCCAAAATAGGCTCCAGGCTCTGAGCTATCAGCACAGAGCCTGACGCAGGACTCCAGCCCACAAACTGTGAGATGATGACCTGAACAGAAGTCAGACACTTAACTGACTGAGCCACCCAGGCACCCCCAACTAAATAGAGTCTTAAACCAAGCATCAATAGGATCAAGCTGATCCTCTAGTAAACTAACTACCCAGTACTACAAAACTCAATGATCTTTACAGGAAGACAAGAAATCTAGATTCTCAATAGCATGGCATCCACAATTCCCTGCAGACAATAAAAAAATACTAGATGTGTGATGACCCAACAAAACATAACAATCTAACTATGAAAACACCAGATGAAAGATACAATCTCACAGAGGGTCTCGATTTTGAAATTGGAAAAATAAGGTCTTTAAAAGAGTTATTATACATAAATGAAGAGATAAAGATGTACAAATCAAAAGAGTAAAGGGTCAATCATCAAGAAATCATAATGCTCTTTTACATATACCTAGTAACAGAGTTTCAAACTACATGAAGAAAAATTGACAGAATTAAAGGGAAACACTGACAAATCCACAATTATAGTTAGATATCATAACACTTCTGGCTCACTAACTGATAGAATAAGTAAACTGAAAAATCACAAAGAATATAGAAGAATTTAATGACATTATCAACTAATTTAATCTAAAAATTTTTTAATGTTTATTTATTTTTGAGAGAAAGAGAGAGAGAGAGAGAGAGACAGAGCAAGTGGGGGAGAGGCAGAGAGAGAGGGAGACACAGAATGTGAAGCAGGCTCCACGCTCTGAGCTGTCAGCACAGAGCCCGCCATGGGGCTCGAACCCATGGACCGAGAGATCATGACCTGAGCCAAGGTCAAATGCGCAACCGACAGAGCCACCAAGGTGCCCCTCAACCAATTTAATCTAATTGCCATGCATGGAATACTACACCCAGCACCTTGAAAATACATACTCTGTCAAAGTTGACATGTAACAGTCACCAAGACAGATCATGTACTAGTAGGGCAAAAAAAAAAAAAAAAAAAAAGAAAAAGAAGTCTTAATAAACGTACTAGAATTGAAATCATGTAGAATGTGCTCTCTAACCAGACTAAAACTAAATTTAAAATTAATTAACCCAAACCTATAATGATGATACCAAATTTTTTTTAATTAAGCAATACATTTCTAAATAATCCATGGTTTCAAAAAGTAAACACAGAATAATTAGGAAATATTTTGACTTGAATGATAATGAAACCACAAGAGGTTCAAATTTGTGTGATACTGGCTAAAGTAGTAAAGGGAAATATACAGCTCTATATTAGAAGAGAAGAAGACCAAAGGCTATAAAAACAAGACTGAACTTTTATTTGCACTTAGCAAATAAATAAAAGAAAATAATAAATATAACAGCAGAAATCAATGAAAGAGAATACAATCAAATGGTAAATGTGATCAACAAAGTCAAAGTTGATTTTTTGAAAAGATTAATAAAATTGATAAACCCATAACTAGAGTGATCAAAAATAAAAGAGGGAAAACCAAATATTAATATTAGGAATGCAAGAGCATATAACTAGGAAAATGCAGACAAATAATAGGGTAATATTATTTGAAAAAAATAAGGTAAAATTATTTGAAAACAAACAATAAGGTAATATTACTTGAAATTTACACTGAAAAACTAAACAACTCAGATTAAATGTAAAAATTCCTTTGGAGAAAACACAAATTGCTAAAAGATATAAGTTAGAGAATTTGAATATCCCAATATCTGTGTGAGTTTGTAAATAAAATCCTTTCCTTAAAGAAAAGTCCAGGCCAGTCTAGACTGATGAATTCTACCAGCACATAGGACGAAATACATTTTTTTTTCTTTTTTTTTCAAAAAATACAGGAAGAAGGGGAAGGAACACTTTCCAATTCATTTAATGAGGTTAGAATAAGCTTGATACCAAAACCAGGTAAAAACATTACAAATAAAATATTTTACAGACCAATATCTCTCATGAGCATAGACAGAAAAACCTCTAACAAAGTATTAATAATTTAAGTCTAGCATTGTATAAAATATATATATATCATAACCAGGGCGTGTGGGTGGCTCAGTCAGTTAATCGACCAACTTCAGCTCAAGTTGTGATCTCATGGTTTGTGAGTTAAAGCCCTGCGTAGGGCTCTGTGCTGACAGCTCAGAGCCTGGAGCCTGCTTCACATTCTGCGTCTCCCTCTCTCCGTCTACCCTTCCCCTGCTCATGCTCTGTCTCTCTCTCTCAAAAATAAACAAACATTAAAAAAAAAATTTTTAAATATATCATAACCAAGTAAAGTTTCTCAAAGGAAAGCAAGGCTGGTTCAACACTAGAAAACTAACTAATATAAACATTTTTACTAAAGAAAAATTATATAATCATCTCAATAGGTACAGAAAAAGGATTTGAAAAATATTCAACACTGATTCACGATAAAAAAAAATTTTAGCACATTATATTCGATGGGAAAAGACTAAATGCTTTTGCCTTAGGATTGGAAACAAGAAAGGAAGTCCATTCTCACCACACCTATTCAACATTTTTGTTGAGGTCCCAACCAATATATCAATGAAAAAAAAAAAGAAAGAAAGAAAGAAAAAAGAAAACATAAATATTAGAAAGAAGAAGCTAAAATTCTCTCAATTTATATATGATACAATTGCTAATATAGAAAATACCAAGGAATCTATATAATGACTAGAACTGTTAAGTGAATTTATCAAGGTTACAGGATACCAATACAGGTCAAATACAAAACTAAGTTATTTTTCTACGTTTTAGCAATGAATAATTAGAAAATAAAATTTATTTATTTTTTTAACGTTTATTTATTTTTGAGACAGAGAGAGACAGAGCATGAACGGGGGAGGGTCAGAGAGAGGGAGACACAGAATCTGAAACGGGCTTCAGGCTCTGAGCTGTCAGCACAGAGCCCCATGCGGGGCTCGAACTCACGGACCACGAGATCATGACCTGAGCGAAGTTGGCCGCTTAAGCGACTGAGCCACCCAGGCGCCCCTAGAAACTAAAATTTAAAACCATCCTATACACAATAACAAAAAATTAAAATATAAAAATATACTTAGGAATAAATTTAAGCTAATGAATACCTGATGTAATAAAGAGATAAATACCATACCTATGAATTGGAAAACTCAGTATTATTAAGATGCTATTGTTCCCTAAATTCATTTGTAAATTTAGTGCAGCCTCAATCAACCCCAGCAGGCATTTTTTAAGTTTGTTTTGTGTTTAGAAACTGGTAAGTTCATTCTAAAATGTACTGGAAATGCAAAATATCTAGAAAAACCAATTTAAAAAAGAAGAAGAACAAGACTGGAGAATTTACACTACTTGATTTCAAGAAATACCATAAATTTATAGTAATCAAACTATTGTAGTATTGGTGTAAGGACAGACAAATTGACAAAGGAAAAGCAGACAAATTCTAGAAATAAACTAAGATTTATATAGTCAATTGATTTTTTTTTTTAACGTTTATTTATTTTTGAGACAGAGAGAGACAGAGCATGAACGGGGGAGGGTCAGAGAGAGGGAGACACAGAATCTGAAACGGGCTCCGGGCTCTGAGCTGTCAGCACAGAGCCCGACGCAGGGCTCGAACTCACGGACCGCGAGATCATGACCTGGGCCGAAGTCGGCGCTCAACCGACTGAGCCACCCAGGTGCCCCAAGTCAATTGATTTTTGACAAAGGCACTGAAAGTATTCAACGAGGGAAATAAAATCTTTCAATAAATGATGCTGGAACAAACAGGAATCTATATGAAAAAAATTAACAAGATTTTATCCCACACAAAAATTAAACTTTAAATCATAAACCTAAAAGCAAAGCTAAAACATTAATACATCTAGGAAAATGACAGGAGAACTTCTGTGCCAGTGTGAGTTAGGCAAATACTTTTTATGACACAGAAAGCACTAACTGAAAAAAATGATAAACTGATTTCATTCAAATTAAAAACATCTACTCATCAGAGACACTACTAAAAATATTCATAAACAAGTCACAGACCAGGAGAACATATTTGCAAAATATATATTAGACAAAAGACTTTCTTCCAGAATATATAAAGAAGTGCTACAAATGACACAATAAGACAACTTAATTTGAAAAAAAATAGCAAAAGATCAAAGAGATACTTCACAAAGGAAAAATCTACAAATGGCCAGTAAGATATGAAAGGTGCTTACCATCATTAATCACCAGGGTAATTAAGATTAAAACCAAATGCAATACCACTACGCACATACTAGGGTGGCTCAACTGAACACAATGACAATACCAAATGCTGGTGGGGATGTAAACAACCAGAACCCTCACACACTGCTAATGGGAGGGTAAAATGTTAAACTTTGGAGAACAATACTGAGGTTTCTTATCAGTTAATTAAATACCCACCTATGTCCCAAAGATTCCCTAGATATTTACCCTAGATTAAGGCAAATGTATGCCCACAACAATATGTATAAGAGTATTAATAGTTAATTTATTCTTAAATTGTTATGCAGTTAATATTTGTAATTCATATTATTTATTCACAATGAGTCCCAAATGGAAACAATCCAAATGTATGTCAAAAGGAAAATGAATAAACAAATTGTGGTTATCTTTAGGCAACAGAACACTGTTTAGCAACACAAAGGAACTGCTGATGTATGCAGCAACATGGATGAATCTCCAAAACATTATGTTGAACAAGAAAAACCAGACAAAATTACATACATTTACTGTATAATTTCATTTATATGAAAATATAGAATAGGCAAACTACTCTATGGTTTTAGACTTGGAAATGATAGTTTCCCGTGGGAAAGGGGATTGACTGGAAAGGGACATGAAGGAACTTTCTGGGATGAAGGAAAACTTCTGTACCTCGAAAATGGTGTGGATTAGAGTTATGTCAATTTGTCAAAACTCTTCAAACTATACACTTTAGGTCTGGGCATTTCACTATATGCAAATCTTATATCAATAATTTTTTTTTAAAGGAAAATACATATACCCATGGTTTACTCTCAGAACACAATTCTTTCTGAAAAACTAACATTGTTGGAGCGCCTGGGGGGCTCAGTCATCTAAGCGTCCGACTTCAGCTCAGGTCATGATCTCGGGGTTTATGAGGTTGAGCCCCACATCAGGCTCTGTGCTAAGAGTTCACAGCCTGGAGCCTACTTTGGACTCTGTGTCTTCCTTTCTCTCTGCCCCTCCTACTCTCTCAATCTCTCTCTCTCTCAAAAACAAATAAAACATTTTTTTTTAAAAATTTAAAAACTAGCAATGTCATTGAACACTCAGACAAGGTGTTTTTTTCATTTCTGTCAAGGTTTTTGGTTTTGCATTAATACCTGGTCTTGACCATATTTCATACAATTATGAAATATATTTGTAACATTACTAATTTTTCTCTGTATTATTAGACTTTTGTCTCACTTTTTAAACCACTTGATAAACAATAAACCATACTTGTTGAGCATCTGGTCAGTAATAATGTGGTTGTTTTTAGTGGGGATTAGTCCCTTTCCTGAGGCACTAACTCCTTCCTGTATATCATGCAGCTTAGTAATAAACTGTCATTTAAACACAACTTCTTGTATCCTTGAACTTGGACAACTCTTTTCATTGCTGCATTTTGGTCTGCTCAGTGCCCGCAATCTGAACTAGCATCTCTTTGTTGTATTTCTCATTTATTCAATACCTATTTATCACACAGTTACCATGTGTCAGGTGGTGGGTGACTGTATGCAAGGCAGTAAGCATTTAATGCTTTAAAAAATAAGCAAATAAATTCCCGTTCCTTTTTGAGTTTACAGTCTGGAGTATTGTTTTCAGACTGTAGTCAAGTAATCACACAGGTACATGTACAATTAGAACTATGAATCAGTCCAACTTAAGCACTGGGAAGAAAAGTGGTACATGACAATATTTAGGCAGATCTCACAGCACAAGTGGATTCTGCCTAAGAAGATATATTTTGAACTGACGTTAAGAGGATCTGTAAGATCTAACGAGGGAACACAACTGACATGGTGGATGGAATGGGTTTCAGGCAGATGCAGTGGCATGTTCAAAGGCGTTAAAGCAGGAGAGAGCATGGCACTGTACGAGAGACAAAGAAGGCCAGGATAGCTGGAGTACAGAGAGTACAGGACAAGATAAAATTAGAGAGGCAGGCATGCTAAATATTTTAGCCATTGTTCCTAAAATGTTCCAGGCCACCAAAGGGTTTTAAGAATGAGTTGGAGAGAAGAAATAGTTTTGTTTTGTTTTGTTTAACAGTTTTGGGTTTTTAAAATATCACTGTAGGGGCACCTGCGTGGCTCAGTAAGTTAAGCGTCTGACTTTGGCTCAGGTCATGATCTCCAGGTTTATGAGTTCAAGCCCCACATGGGGCTTTGTGCTGACAGCTCAGAGCCTGGAGCCTGCTTCAGATTCTGTGTCTTCCTCTCTCTCTGCCCCTCCCTGACTTGTGCATGCTCTCTCTCTCTCTTTCTCTCTCTCTCAAAAAAAAAAAAAGAAAAAGAAAAAAGAAAAGGAAAGGAAATATCACTATAGAGGTCACAATTTATCAAGGTTGTTTCACAAACAACCCATTAAGCCCATTAAGCCTTTCCTCTCGAATTGAGGTGTTTCTCTCCCTTTTGAACAGCATAGCCATTTATTGTATCCCTTGTAGAATCCTTGCAATAATCTTGTCTTGTACTATTGCTCAGTTGTTTAATCATCACTAAAATGGAAATTTTATATGAGGGTCTGGAAATTTTTATTTCACCTTAGAATACTCTGCTGTACCTAAAAGTATAGTAGGGGTCCAATGTATTTTTGTGAAATCTAAGAAAAACAGTAAGGGAAAAGGTACTGATTTATTCTCATCCAATGACCAAACAAGATGAGCCTGAGCATGCCCATACTTGGGGTAATCAGTATTGCAGGGCAAACGGAAAATACAACATTGCAGTCGATTGTCTCTTGGGAATCTGTTGGATTCTCAATAGGCCCACACAGTCAGTAGGACCTTGGGGCTGTCTTCTCATCTGGACTTCGGAGGTCTGGGAATTTAATTTCTGGTACATCCGTAATATAACACTATATGTTAACTAACTGGAATTAAAGTAAAAACTTAAAAAGCCCCCCCCCCAAAAATTCCTGGTACATCCAAAAGGAATCACACTCTGGGGAGCTGGCTCACAATAACCAAATGGAAAAGCAAGTGGCATTAAAAAAAGAAACAAAACGGATGCTACTCATTTTTCAGAGGACAATACAATTATAACTTGTGTTCCTTGATTAGTAAATTGTTTCCCTATAGGTAGGGTATACTTAAGAAGCCAAATTATATGCAGAAAAAGCAAGGAATCAGAGCAAACTAAGTTAATGGTTTCCTCTTGGCCAGTTATCAAGCTATCCCACTGGTATGTAGCAAGGGCTATGTAATCACATTTCTTGACCAAGGCAAGCTTTACCTGCTAATGCTAAGGGACTCTGAAAGGGGCATGATATTCTTTTGCATGATAGTCTTTTTCTTCAATGTGTTAAAACTTTCAATTAGGCTCTGGGTAAGTCTTAACTGGGAAGTATGTATACATAACATTTAAAACCATGCCTAATAATTATCTGATTCATTTAGAGTAACTTCTTGAATATCTCTTCTCTGATCCAGTATGAACCGATTTAATAATTTAGCTGTGAGGGGCGCCTGGGTGGCTCCGACAGTTAAGCATCCGACTTTGGCTCAGGTCATGATCTCGTGCTTTGTGAGTTCGAGACCCGCTTTGGGCTCTATGCTGACAGCTCAGAGCCTGGAGCCTGCTTCGGATTCTGTGTCTCCCCGTCTCTCAGCCCCTCCCCTGCTCATGCTCTGTCTTTCTCTGTCTCTCAATAAAAAATAAATGTCAAAAAAAATTAAAAAATAATTTGGCTGTGAGAGGCAATTTTATTTCTCTACTTCCATGTTGCTGGGAAAGGAGAAGGTCCCTGACCATTCCTCATTGGGAGCAAGCATGGCATTTTGACTAAGTATAGCATCTTTACAGCAGTCACCCAAGCAATATTTCCTAAACAGTGCAAGCTCAAAAGAGGTAAGAACTCGAGAGTGCCTAAATTACTTCAAACTTTATTAGGAAGTGGGAACATAAGATTGCAAGAACCTATACTTTTAAGCTTCAGCTTTATGAAGGTTAAACTCTTATACTTTACAAAATATCTGGCATTGGTAATAAAAGCACAAGCACATCCCTAGGTCACAATTAAAACAAGTTTGTTTATTTTGTTGTCCACTTGTCTGGGAAACTAGCAATTACTCAGAGATATGTGTTAATATATTTCACTATGGTTATGTAGTTATCAAATTTGTCATTATATATTTTGAGGCTATTTTATTAGGTACGATATAAGTTTAAGATTGCTGGATGTACCTGGAGAATATTATAATATTGTTATCTTCAGTAATGCATTTTGCCTTAAAGCCTATCTAGCCTGATCCTAACATGTACATGCTTATTTGTCTTTCCTTGTACTTTCTTTTTTTTTTTTTTAATTTTTTCCTTGTACTTTCAACTTGCCCTTATGTTTTAGAAATTTTTCTTTTCTTTTTTTTAATGTTCATTTATTTATTTTGAGAGAGAGAAAGAGAACAGGGAAGGGGCAGAGAGGGAGAGGAGAGAGAGAATCCCAAGCAGGCTCCACACTCAGCATGGAGCCCGACATGGGACTCGATACCATGACCATGAGGTCATGACCTGAGCCCAAATCAAGAGTCAGATGCTTAACCGATTGAGCCACCCAGGAGTCCCATAGACATTTTTCTTTTAAATGGCAAATAGCTATGCTTTTTTTAGTTTAATCATATAATCTCAGTCTCAAAGTATGATTTTCGAACTGTTATCTGAGCCTCTGAGGATCCCCCAAAATTTTGGTAGTAGTGGGTGTCTTAGTCTGGGCTACTATAATGAAAATGTAATTGACTGGGTAGCTTAAACAACAAACATTTATTTCTCACAGTTTTGGAGCTGTGAAGTCCAAGATCAAGGCACAAACAGATTTGGTGAGAGACTACCTCCTCCTGGTTCAGAGACAAATGTCTTCTTGCTGTGTCCCCACATGGAAGAGAGATGTCTGGAGTCTCTTTATAAGGGCACTAATCCCATTCATGTGGGTGCCATCCTCATGATCTAATCACTTCCCAAAGGTTATCAAATTATTAAACTTCCTAATATTATCAAATTGGGGATTAGGATTTCAACATATAAATTTGGGGAGAACACATTCAGTCCACAACTGAAGGGTATGTAAAATCAAAACTCTTTAGTATTTTTCCCAGCTTTATTAGATATAATTGACATATAGCATTGTAGAAGCTTAAGGTTTACGATGCGATGATTTGATACATGTATGTATTGCAAAATGTTTACCACAAAAATAAGGTTAGTTAACACATCTTTCACCTCACATAATTACCATTTTGTTATCATTGTTGTTGTTGTTATTGTTATGGTGAGAATACATAAAAACTAGTCTTTTAGCCATTTTCAAATATATGATACAATATTGTCAGCTATAGTCACCAGATGTACATTAGATCCCCAGAACTTATTCATCTTATAACTGGAAGTTTGTACCTTTGAGCAACATCTCTTCATTTCCCCCAATTGCCAGGTATTGGCAGCCACTGTTAATTCTCTGCTCGTGTGAGTTCATTTTTTTTTTTTTTTTGGATTCCACATATAAGTAATATATAGTATTTATCTTTCTCTCTATGACTTATTTCACCTAGCATAATGCCCTCAATTTCATCCATCCTGTCACAAAGGTCAGGATTTCTTTGGGGTTTTTTCATGGCTGAATAGTAATCCATTGTATATATGTAACATTGTCTGTATGTATATACACTCACTACATTTTCTTTATTCACTTGTCCATTGATAGACATTTAGGATGTTTCTTTCTATGTCTTGACTACTGTAAATAATGCTGCGATAAACATGGGAGCACAGATATTTCTACAATATAGTGCACTTCCATTTCCTTCAGATAAATGCCCAGAAGTGGAATTGCTGGATGATATGGTAGTTCTATTTTCGTTTTCAAAAGTTTATTTACTTATTTTGACAGAGAAAGAGAAAGAGACAGCACAAACGGGAGAGGGGCAAAAAGAAGGAGAGACAGAATCCCAAGCAGGCTCTGTGCCACCACCATCAGCACAGAACCTGACATGGGGCTGTGAGATCATTACCTGAGCTGAGATCAAGAGTTGGATGCTTAACCAACTGAGCCACCCAGTAGTTCTATTTGTAATTTTTCCAGAAATATCTATAGTGGAAATTTTCCATAGTGGCTATACCAATTTACATTTCCACCAACAGCACACAAGTGTTCCCTTTTCTCCACATCCTTGTCAGCATTTGATATCTCTTGTCTTTTTGATAATAGCAATTATAACAGGTGTGAGGTGATATGTCATTGTGGGTCTGATTTGCATTTATCTGAAGATTAGTGATGAACATTTTTTCAGGTGCTTGTTGGCTATTTGTATGCCTTCTTTGGATAAAAGGGAAAATTCAAATCCTTTGTCCACTTTTAAATCAGATTGTTTGTTTTTGTTTTTGTTTTGCTATTGTGTGAGTTCCTCATGTATTATGGATATTAAGTGTTTACCAGATATATGGTTTCCAAATGTTTTTTTATGAAATCTTTATTGGTTAATATTTCAGGCTACCAAATCCATCAATTGTCAAATTATCCTCAAAAAAATTATGTTCAATCTTCTGGCTTTATTTTTGGAAACCATTCATATTATGTAACTGGCAGATAAGAAATAGAGATATAATTCTATTTGTTCACCTCTTAAAGATATGTTCAACTGTTTGATTAATTTTTTTATAGATACTTATAGAAGTAGATTGGAAATTATGTCATGACAAAAGTTTGGTGTGACAAAAGTTTAGTGACATGTTGCAGTATTTCTCATAATGTGTTTGGTAGAACAATTTACAAAATAAACTCATATTTTAATTCTGAAAATAAGTGTTTTAAGATGAAGTTAGTGAAGTATTATATTAAATTAGATTAAGTAGCTTTCCTTTTTTAAAGTTTATTTATTTTGAGAGAGAGAGAGAGAGAGAGAGAGCGTGTGTGTGCACACACGCAAAGGTGGGGGAAGGACAAAGAGAAGGAGAGAGAGAATCTCAAGCAGACTCCAGGCCATCAGCGCAAAGGCCAATGTGGGGCTTGACTCAAACTGAGATCATGACCTGAGCCGAGATCAAGAGTCAGATGCTTAACTGACTGAGCCAACCTGGAGCCCCTAAATAGATTTCTTAATTGCAAGACATATGTAATGTACATGATGAATCTCTGAGAAAGTATTTCTCAAACTAATTTTCTTGGAGCATCACATGGTTCTAAACATTTAGAGACATGCACCACACTGGAAACCCTGACTTCCATGTTTAAAGTTCAAATTTCCAATTTTTTTCATCAAATTATATATATCAGGCCATTATCATATTTTAGATCATGACATAAATGATTTGTTAGTTTATAGAATTAATAAAAGTATTTCTAGCTACAATATTAAGATATCTTAAACAAAGCTAAAGTTTGATTTCTTTCTCATTTTTAATATCATAATCTGACATATTTTTATATAAAAATAATCATAATAAAATTAAAATTGGAATACTTATATATTTTGGTATGTAAGATTAAAAGAGTTTGCAAAAGGAATTAGAGATCTCAATACAAAAAGGAAAACACATTTAAGAAATAAGTTTTCCATAGCAACAGAGTCATATTTACCCCATAGTGATTGTACCAAAATAACTTATCTGAAAGCTCTGGACACTTTGAATTAATGGAAAAATTGAAGAGAGCATTAAAGTCTCATTACCCTAGATAGTGATTCATGAATTAGATTTAATAGCCTAAGTATTCTCCCATCTGCTGAGAAATATATCTATAGAGGTTTAACATTAATTTTAATAGTTCTAGTTTTAAATGTAGTTTTTCACAAACAGAACTTATTAAAAGAATTTGCAGCACTTCTGTGGAAAAATCCCTAAAGTTTCATGATTGAAATCTGCACAGAAATACAAAAACAAAGAGACCATTAAAATAGATGTAAATGTCAAAGGAATGAAAATGACTTCATAAGAAACCACACAGTTCATTGTCTATTAAAGAACTGATTTTCCTGTTTGTAGATTATCGTAATTTCTAGATTTTTCTTCTGATTTTTTTCTATTAAGTAGTCATATCCCTGTTTATTAACAACTGGATCAAAATGTGGACAAAACTGAAAATTTTTAAAATCACAAAATATTTTAATAGAAATGGTCCTCAGAGGGGATCTAAAACTATTCAATTTACAAATGAAGAAATTGATGGCAGGTAAGGTAAAATATTTACCCAAGGTTACAGTGACAGTGATTTTATCCCCTATTTAAGCATTTCAGTTCCATGACATAGAGCAATTGTTTATTGTTATCATAATGTTGAGGTTTCCAGTGATAGGTAAATAGGTGGATAGATAGATAGATAGATAGATAGACAGACGACTAATCCCTCCCCCAAAATATTTCAGTGTGTGTGTGCACATATGAGTGTGTATACCACTGACCCTCCAAAATTTTAAATCTAAATAAGACTCTGAGTATCAGGCATTGTACTATATGACCAACTAGTTATTCTCCCTAAAACAAATTAAGTTTTCTCTCTTTTTATCCACCTTCATCCATCTCTATTCTTTCAATCTCCTACTTTCTGAATTGTTTGAATTTAGTAAATTCCATTCTCATAAATGAATAAAACTCAAAATAAAATGACCTTGTGAGAAATCTCATTTTATGGTAATTGCAACCAGACAATACTAAAGAATCACAACATTGTTCTAAAAAAATTCTGTATTTGCAAAATATATGACTGCCATTGGTCACATTCCTTTAAGAAGAAAGACAGCACTTACACTAAGAGTATCACAGATGTTTCAGGTTTTTGGATGGTTTTTGTTCTAAATCTTGTTCTAAATTTTTGTTCTAAAATCTTGCCTCTTAGGGCTATCACGAAAACTAAATGAGATAATGGAACCAGAGCACTTAGCTAAGAGCCTGGGGCATAGTAGGTAGTCAAAATAAATATTGCTTTACTTAACTCTCTGCTTTGTAATTGTATAATTATTTTAATTCCATAAAAATAGAAAAAATGTGTTTGGTTGAAATGTAATAAAAGTATAAAAATAGAAAAATATATAACCCACTTGAAATTACTTTCTCCAAGCTACTCAGGAATTCAAAATGAATTGAAACATAAACACAAAAGAAAAAGAAACAAAGAAATGTCCCATCTTATTTGTGCTTCCTTGGAAGAAATAAGACAGGTTATGCTAAGGCTCCAGTTGGTCATTGAAAGCTCAGGCCAACTGTATATCTTCTTTAGTACCAGAAAGTAATCTGAGGGAGCATTAGACATTCAGAGATTGCCCAGATTTGGTCAGTTTTCATAGCTCTATTTTAAATCAGGCACTTAATATACATACATTATTGAGCACCTGTTTGTACTACCCCTGGGATAATTGTTAGTGGATATAAGAAACTAATAAAAATTGTCTTTGCCCTCAGAAAACTGGCAAAACTATTGCTCCTATTTAGCTCAGTGTAGTAAATAAAGTATGAGGGAAATGAATGGTATTGAAGCATAACACATGGAGACCTCAGCCTGCTTGGAGATAGGAGAAATTAGGTCTGAGCTTAATCTTACCCTATTCTAAATAGGAATTAGCCAATTCAAAGGTTGACTGAAAGAAGAACATTCCATCCGTGGACAGGCAGAGACAAGATATCATGTGTTGTGAAATGGATGAGAAAATGTGACTAGTGCAAGTCTGTGGGACATATGAGAACTTCAGGCTATTATTGTGCAGACTTATTTATTTTCCTTAACTTTCAATGACACTTCTTGGTTTGTTTTAATATTTATTTATTTATTTTGAGAGAGAGAGAGAGAGAGAGAGGGCACACATGCATGGGGCGAGGGCAGAGGGGCGGGGGGGGGGGGGCAGAGAGAGAGAGAGAATCCCAAGCAGGCTCCACACTCAGTTCAGAGCCCAATCATGACTTTAGCTGAAGTCAAGAGTTGGACGCTCAACTGACTTAGCCACCCAGACACCCCAGTGACACTTCTTTGTGATGAGAGTGAGAGATATTCAAAGAAGAAACTTGCCACATGCAAATTAAAACAAAAAAGCAACTGAATAACTACAAATACAGATAATTAAATAAACAAAGAAAGTGAGGTGACAGAAAAGGTGGTCAGGACAGGCTTCATAAGGCAAGAAGGATAAAAGAAGACACACGCATGAAGCCACGGAAATAAGAAAGATGTAAAGGTATTGGAACCAATGGAAAGAGGCTTTTAGGTAAATAAAACAAAATCAGAGGACTGACACTACTTGACTTCAAGACTCTGTAAAGTTACACTTTAGGATATTGGAAATAAATAAATAAATAAATAAATAAATAAATAAATAAAAGCAGAGAACAAAGAAAGGGATGGAAGGGAGACCCCAGAAATAGACTTACCTAAACACAACCAAATTGACCTTTGAGAAAGGAGCAACAGCAATAAGGCAACATAATGGAGCACAAACATTGTTTAAACACATGGTACCGGAATACTGGACATCCATATGCAAAAACATGAATCTAAACACAGATAATATACCCTTCACAAAACAGAACTCAAAATGGATCATAGACCTAAATGTAAACTGCAAAACTATAAAACTCCTAGAAGATATTATAGGAGAAGATCTAGGTGATAGGTATAGTGATGCTATTTTACATGCAGTATAAGAGGCACAATCCATGAAATACATAATTGATAAGCTGGACTTTATTACAGTCAAAAACTTTGGCTCCGCAAGAGAATAAGAAAAGCCACAGATGGGAGAAAATATTTGCAAAAGACATATGATAAAGTACTGTTACCAAAAATTTACAAAAATATCTTAAATTTCAGC
This sequence comes from Acinonyx jubatus, assembly GCF_027475565.1. Taxonomy (NCBI): domain Eukaryota; kingdom Metazoa; phylum Chordata; class Mammalia; order Carnivora; family Felidae; genus Acinonyx; species Acinonyx jubatus. The sequence continues at coordinate 101,959,188 of NC_069382.1, forward strand.
AATAAGAAAATGAATAATCTCATTTTAAAATGAGCAAAAAGCCTTAATAAACACCTCACCAAAAAAGACATAAAGATGGCAGTTAGGCGCATGAAATGGTGCTCAACATCATATGTCACTAGGGAATTGCAAAGTAAAACAACAAGATGCCAGTACACAACTATCAGAAGGGCCAAAATCTGGAACACTGACAACAGTAAATACTGGTGAGGATGTAGAACAACAGGAGCTCTGATTCACTACTGATGGGAATGCAAAATGGTTACAGGCACTTTGAAAGACAGTCTGGCAGTTTCTTACAAAACTAAACATACTCTTATCATATCATACAAGAATCACACTTTTTGGTATTCACCAAGTTAGTTGAAATCTTTGTCTACACAAAAACCTAAACATGAAAGTTCATAGCAGTCTTATTCATAACTGCCAAGACTTGGAAGCAACCAAGATGTCCTTTAGTAGGTGAATGACTAAATAACTGTGGTACATTCAGACAATAGACTATTAGTGCTAAAAAGAAATGCACTATCAATCCACAAAAAGACATGGAGTAACCTTAAATGCATATTACTAAGTGAAAGAAGCCAGTCTGAAGAGGCTATATACTGTTTCATTCCAACTCTATGACCTTCTGGAAAAAGCAACACTGCAGAGACAGTAAAAGGATCAGTGGTTGAAAGGGATTAGGGAGGAGAGAGGGAGACAGGGAGAGCACAGAGGATTTTTAAGGCAGTGAAAATACTCTTGTATTATACTTTTGTATAACAGTCGATACATGTCATTATATATTTGTCCAAACCCATAAGATGTACAACATCAGGAGTGAACCTTAATATAAACTATGGACTCTGGATAATAATGATGTGTCAGTGTGAGTGTATCAAATATAACAGCATACATTGGTGGGGTATGTTGATAATGGGGGAGGCTATGTGTGTGTAAATGATATACGGAAAATTTCTGTATCTTTCTTTTAATTTTGCAGTGAACATAAAACTCCAAAAGATAAAGTTTATTAATTAAAAAAATAAAGTATAGATACATACACATATACACACATGTACAGTCCTATTTCCAGATGTTGAGACACTGACTACTGAGCTTTCTTAAACTCCCCAGCTCATGTAATTCTTTTTTTTCCTCAAAGAATGTTATTTTGGATCACTGACCACTTTAAAATATCTGAGATATTTTACTGTTATTAATTTAACCCCAAAATGATAAGTACCTCAAATTACTTGAAGATAGACTAGACAGAAAGAGTTATTTTTATATTTCTATTTAACACAGACTGCTTATTCTTAGATTACAGTTAATGTCTCTAAATGAAAAAAAAAATTAGGTTGCCATTGATGTAGGTAACAAAATTTTATTCATAACTGTGTGATCCTGAGAGGAATTTAACATATGTTTTAGTGTCACTCTGTATATCCAGCTTCTCTTCCCATATGTATCAATTAAATTCCCAGGAATGTAAGGGACATAATAATCAAAATTATTGTCTAATTATAAAATATGAGTATACTTTTCCTACGTTTTTAATCCTTAAAATACAAATGTGAATACATTCTTCCCAAATTGAATCATATTTTAAATATTCTATCAGGGAACTAATACTGAAAAAACTTTGTTAAATTAACTTGTTAGAAGTTAATATGTAATAACATAATATATAATATATAATATTGAGATAACTGAATGTGTGACTAGATTATAATTTTTTTCCCAGGGCTACCTAGAATAAATATGAAAGGAGAAAATTGTCTCAAAATTAGAACCTTAACTAAATCTACAGTTAAATACACGTCCTATTTTGTCCTCTTGGCCTGAAGAAAAGTTAATTCTATACAAAACACACCTCAAAAGCATGACTACCACATTCAAACCTATTATCCTCCATATATTTCATGTGCATCTGAGTATATACATTCTGAGTATATGACAATATTTATATATTTAGCTCTAAGGATCCAAACTGAAGAACAAACAGTAGTAAACGGGAATAAATATAACTTGAAAACCCATAAATTAACATGTCTATTTGTATTCTGTTATAAAAAGTGGCCATTATTTTCAATATGACTTCTGTCTTGATTTAAAGTGTTATTATAAACTTCCAAGTGATAAGGACCAAGATTCAGGAGAAGAAACACAGAGAGGTGAGTCAAGCACTTCCCATTGTAGTATCTCCTGATTCCATTCAAGATGAGGAGAAGCTGAAGAGTGCTTTTGGCAGCCTTTTGGGGTCATAGTGTAAGAATTCAGAATAGTGGATTTTTGGAAGTAAGGGGGGAGTAAGAATAGAGAAGGGGCAATGATCTTTTCATTGACCTTAGTGATGGTTACACTGGTGTTCACTTTGCCCTAACTCACTGAGCTGCACATTAGTATCTGGTGCACTTCTCTGCATATGTGCTATACTTCAAAGTAAACAAATAAAAACATTACCATGATAAGAAATTTCAGCTCATGTTTACACCCTTAAATTAACTTCAATAAACACACTGAGCATCTTTTCCATGCCAGCCACGGTGCTAAGTGCTAATGTTACAACTTTAAATAAGAGACAAATACCATATGATGTGGAATTTAAGAAACAAAACAAACAAACATGGAGGTGGGGTGGGGAAAAAGAGGCAAACCATGAAACAGATTCTTTTTTTTAATCGTTTTTTAATGTTTATTTATTTTTGAGAGAGAGTTAGAGAGAGACAGAGAGAGAGCTAGTGGGGGAGGGGTAGAGAGAGAGGGAGACATAATCTAAAGCAGGCTCCAGGCTCTGAACTAACCCCACAGAGCCCCACATGGGGCTCAAAGTCACGAACCATGAGATCATGACCTGAGCCAATGTTGGACGCTTAACCGACTGAACCACCCAGGCACTCCAAAACAGATTCCTGACTACAGAGAACAAACTGAGGGTTGCTGGAAGGGAGGTGGGTGGGGTGATGGGTATTAAGCAGGGCACTTGTGATGAGCACCAGGTGCAGTAAGTGTTGAATCACTAAATTCTACACTGGAAATGAGTATTACACTATATGTTAACTAGCTGGAATTTAAATAAAAACTTTTTAAAAAGCCATGAAATTTTTTTATAAAAATAAACTTACGCATAGAAACAAAAAAGAAAGAGAGAGAGATGTCTCTTGTTTTCATCAGGTTTACAATCTAGGAGCAACATGGCATTATGAAATGCCATAGTAAGAAAATATAAGAGTTTAGCACTTACATTGAAAGCAACTGACTAACTTAATAAAGGGAATGATGTTAGTTCTGAATGATAGGTTCTGAAACGGAGTTATAAATTTATAAATTTAATGTTTAGTTTTCTATGGTCATGCTTTTACTTTGATTTTCAAACATATTAATTAGACTGTAAACTCCTTGAGGTCAGAAGCTGTTTTATTCATCTCTCAATCGCTTTAGCAAGATCTACCTAAGAGACATAAGTAAGTAGACTGGATGACGAAATAAATCAAGATATATAGAATGTCTTCTTTAATGTACCTGGTTGCCTATGTGATTTTTCCATTTGAAATATAAGCTAATTCAAGGCAGAGACTTTATTCTTTAAATTCTCTGGAAAAAATTAAATGTCATGCATAAATTTAGTACTTAATAATTCATTCATGATTATTAAAAATCCATTGTTCAACTTTGAATTTTTAATCTTAGGCTGATTTGTGGCAATCAAACAATAACTAATTTTCAGCCCTTCAAGGGTTTGTAATTTAGTCCGAGGTTTCAATTTCATACATGAGGCAAATGAAGCCCTTTGAGAAGTTTAATGACTTGCCAAAACTAATAAACTAATGCATAATACTTAGATAGACTGACCTGCAAATTCTCTCTTACATTCAAAGAAGAAAATTTGCTCTGAGATCACTTTATATGTCTCCAAATCTGTACTGTACTGGTGGTTGTTTAATTCATAAAAGGAAAATACTTTGTATTCAGTGTAAGAAAAGTGGTCTGATTTGCTTCGAACAGGAGGCAAATATTGTGTAAATATTTATGTGAAAAAAACTTCATGTGAAAAAAATCTACAAAGTGTTTGTATTTAATACCAACAAATGGTTTTAATACGTCACTGCTATTTTCTGGGGATAGGCAACTGCAAGGTTGTTTTTAATTGTCTATTATAAAACTTGGAAAATAATCTACATTCACAATCATTTTCTACCTGAAATCAAGGAACTTTAAGTCTACCTAACCATAGATTTCATATTTGTTGTTATTATTTTAATGATTGCACCACTAGTCTGAAAAGATTCAGCCAAAGAATTGAGTCTCTATTTTGATCTATCTTATATTCAGAAGGAAAAGTCAAATAGACAACAAAATATATTAAAGTAGACTCTTGGTATATGTGGCCACTTTCTAAAAGAAAACCATATTACATTCACAAAGCAGAGACAGGCTTTCACTTAGAAGTCTTTTTCATAAGACAGGGCTGAAAACTGACTGTGAGGGCCTCCAGAGACCATCTCACTAATTAATCTGGTATCCAAGGGTTTATTATCTCCATTGGGGCATATTCATAGGTGGAAAATAATCCTGAAGGTAAATTCATTTCCAAGTTGTTATGTTAAACAATAAAACTAGTTATGCACCAACATGTCAGTTATCCTTACTAAGAAACTACTTAAGAGATTTGAGATGATGAGTGAATGACATATAAGATTTAAAAATTCATGTCATTTACTGAACCATGGGCTTAATTATGAGTATACAAAAGGAAAGTGTTTGATCAGTAAAATATTGTCTAAAATTACAGATTATACAACTTCGTGGGCACTTGATCTTTTAAATCAAATTCAGTTAATAAGAACTAAATAATGAGTCATTTTATAGGAAAATTCTTGCACCAAAAAGATAAACTTCCTAGGTTCAAATGTTTCTTAGGGTTAAAGGTTGATTTAGAAAGATATGAATACTTCATGAAGACAAATTGGATAATAAATTCAGAGAAAACTTTGCTTTGTCAAAGCACTTTGTAATCTAGATATTAAAATTAGCATATAGAATATTTCCACAATCAAAAAGCTATAATAGAGTCTCTACTTTCTTATGCACTGTATTAGCCCTCAAATTTTCTCATCACATTATTTCACAATATTCTTCCATACAAGACTATTTTTGGTATTTTATATTTAGAAAAATATGTTAGCTTCTTATTTTTCAGAGAAAATATCCAGAGGGAGTTAAAGAAGCTGAAAACTTCATAATCAAATCCTTAGCTCTCTGATATAACTGAAACAATATTTCTTTGAGTTATATTCTGGCCTCAAATAATAATTCTGGGGAAAAAGTAAATACAAGTACGAGTGCTGGACGTCATCAGCAACAGAAGACTATTTGTAAGATTCTCTCACAGCTTTGCTACTTGAAAGATAATCAAAACCCCATCCAACTTTTTGCGAAAACTCTCAAAAGAGCAAGGGTATTGCATAGAAATAGCAATAGTGAGTAAGAATAATGGGTCCTAGGCTCCTAGGGCATGTGAGGGGAGACAAACAATGCCCCAGTCAAGGCAAAAATAAAACAAGGAGGTAGAGATAACATTTGAAAATATGGTTGAGGATATTAGGGGTCTTTTAACCAGGGAAAGTGAATTCCCTGAGATACAGTGAAGAAATTTTGAAAAGAAAGATGAAGTAGAGGGATAAATAAGAGGTAAACAAACAGAATAAGATAACAGCATCATGTGGTTGATGGTTCCACAGAGTTAAGGAGGGCAGTAATTAAAGTCGGGCTTTGTCTGATGAGACTAATTATAGGAAGTACAATGGAATTAGCCTATGAAGGCTCTCTCTACTCATGCTCACTTCCCCTTAATTTTTCCATCCACTTCAATCTAAATTCCTTTTCCACATTCCACTGAAACTGTTTTTGCTAAGTTCACCAACGACTTTCACATTGCCAAAGCCAGTGAAACTCTTCTTCCACGTGATCTAACCTTAAGCATGTTTGACCACTCTGACTCTCCCTGCTTTCTCAGCACCCACGTACTCGTGCATTTCCTCTTCTTCCATTGGCTGTTTTCTGTCTCCTCTGTCTCCTTTATTGCCTTCTCCTCTCACCCTGACATAATATTTCCTTCTCTTTCTCTATCCTCTTCTGAGGTAATACTAGCCAATTTCATGACTTTAAACACCATTATCTCCTGACAATCCCCCCTAAATTTATATCTCCAGTCTAGGCTTTTCCTCTGAGTTTGAGTTACATTTATCCAATAGTTTACTTGACACCTCTACTTGGATGTCTAATAAGCCTTTCAAAATTAATGTGACTCTCAAGTTCCTTTCACTTCTATCCTCCCTCTACCATGATAATATCCATAGAATAGTTGAGGGAAAAACTACTAACTTTAAATGGTATACTGTGTTTCTTCTTCTTTTAAATTCCTATTTCCAGCGTCCCTTTCCAGTTCTGCATGGTCTGCTAAAAAAACTGTAACTATTGCTGTTGCTTAATATCTTTTTGATCATGATTTTCCTCTTTCCCTTTCCCTCTTCTGTTTCACAATGAAGATCTGTGAAATCGGTGACTGTTATTTTTGCTGTATGGTGCCATAAAAAAATAAATTATCAATAGGTTTTTGCTCCAATACTTTTATCATTTATGCAAGGAGGGAAGCTGCTGGCAATTTTTTTGAAACCATATTGAGTAAGCACTGGCCTAGAGTTTGGCATTGCTATGATTTGACCTTTATCAGTCTTTCTCCCTACTCTTTTGTTTGAAGGAAGGTCCTTTCCTATGTGGGAAGATAAGATAAGGCCTTTGATGTACTGGTGGTGGAGAAATGTGCCAAGATTTGGAGACAGCCTAGAAAAGGAGATAAATGGCCCTATATAAATAAGGACATAGGGTGTCTCTTCTGAAATAGACAAAAGGGACAGGAAGAAAATCATAGGAACAGTAGCTGCTATGTGATACGGGACTGTGGAAACATTGAGTGTGTTATGTGGGGGCTAAACTCTCTTAACTGCTTCTTGACAACAACTCTGAAGGTCTACAACTTACTTCAAGGCTCTTAGAGTTGAATATGTAAATATTTTGGATGTGTCACTGTGGGTCCTAAGGTCAGAGCAATGTTATATTTGTGTTATACAATCTTACACACAAAATTTATTTAATTAAGCTATATTTAATCACATGCACATTATTATATGGCCCTGTTTTAGATGCTTATAAAAGAAAAAAATTGTATTTCAATGATAATGAAAAAACGTTGAGAACCGGCACACTAAAGCTGTATTTCTTCTTGATTTTAATGTGATAAATTTACATTAAGCATCTTTATTTTAGTTATACTTTTCTCGATATACGCAAAATAAGGTTAAAATCTCACAATAATACTGATTAGTGACTTATTTGGTAAATTAGAACTACAGTGAATTTGAGTCATTTGGCTTGACTATGTCCTTTTTTTTCCCCTCTTTTTCTTACTTTGGGAACAATCTCATGTGTTTTTCTGGAGAATTTTCTTTTAGTAGCAGGAATTTAGAGTGCTGGTTAAGCTTGTGGGCTTCCACATATTAGCCACATGATTTGCCTCTGTGTTTTCATCTATGATATGTGAATAATAATTTTATATACCTTACAGGGCTGTTGTAAAGATGAGTTAATGTACATAAAGCTCATAAAATTGTGTCTGACACACAGTGCTTATAACATTATTTATTACTCTTACCATCCCATACCTCTGACTCCTATATGCCAGTGAAAGCAGAAGTCTCACCTAGGCTATCACTCACATTAGTTGTTTTCAAATAAACATTATTTTCATTATTAACATTAATTTCACCTCACACATAGCTACAATTCTTGGGGACAAAAATCGATAACTCGATCTCTTAGAAGAGACAGACTTCTCTGAGGAAAAACAAGCTTACTAAATCAAATCTTTTAACCCACTATTTAAAATTGAACTGATCTCAGGGCGCCTGGGTGGCTCAGTCAGCTAAGTGTCTGACTTCTGCTCAGGTCATGATCTCATGGTTCATGAGTTTGAGCCCCATGTGGGACTCTGTGCTGACAGCTCAGAGCCTTGAGCCTGCTTCAGATTCTGTGTCTCCCTCTCTCCCTGCCCCTTCTTGCTCATGCTCTCTCTCTCTCTCAAAAATAAACACCAAAAAAATAATAAAATAATAAAAATAAAAACAATAAAATCAAACTGATCTTGTTTTAAAATAATGAGAAAAGTAGGTAACATGTAATACATTTTCAGACCCCACTTTGAGTAGGAGAATTCTTTTGGGAGTTATTTATTCAAACAAAAATTGAGTCTAATAAAGAAAAATACAAAAAAGTTACAAAACTGAATTGCATCATACTTGCAGTTACAATATCCATCTATTCTAATTTGAAAAAAAGTTTTAAATGTTGTCTCTGTAAAAATTAAATGGCTCAAAATTTTCTCAAACATGGATTGATTGACCTCAAGCCTAACTGATAAAAATTAGGGAAAAAATTTTTAAATGTGACGTCAGTCTCTTCATTTTGTTTTATTCCTCTTTATTGTTTTTGGTTTCATTTTTACAAATTATAAAAGCCCTCAGGTTTTAACATTGTTTTCTTGTCAGAATCATGCAAATTTAAAACATTTGTATTGCACTGAACTAAAAACAGAAATCACAGGATAGCCTTGAAAACATAAACTTATCTTTTACCAAGTAAGGCTCAAGGAACATATTAAGCAATACTAGGCTCAGGTACCATTTTAAAATAGTTTTGGCACAACCACTGGAAAAATTGAGAGCTTAGAACCAACTGTGTCACACACAGCGCCTGTAAGCTTTTATTCCGCCCAAGTGCACAGATGATAATCAGATGGATAATTTGAATAATAATTCCATAAAATAAACAAAAAGTGATTCTTTTAAGGCTTTATGACATTTTACTAGCTTTAAAAATGTTATATAAGTGTATTCTCTAGATATCCATCTGTCAGTTATTAAATTATAAAACACAAGTAATTGGAGCACGATGCCCTTCAGTCTTGTTGGCTTTCCCTCTTTAAATGAAATAAAGCCAGTGCTCTCACCAGACATATGGGGAATGCCCACAGTAATAACAGTCTTATCGTAGGTTCTACTGAGTTCACAATAGTGAGAAAGACAATTTTTTTAATGAATGTGATAATTAGGAGAGAAGTTTGGAAAATGCTTTAAATGTTATATACAGCATAGATACCACCACTATTGTGACTAAATTCTAAATAATTGGTAGGAGCCAAACGCACTGGAATAATTAGTAGTCATCAATAAATTTAATCACTTTATTGTCAAAGGTAATTTGCTTGTCATGAAAATATTCTGCATCCATCAAAATAATGCTTAAAATAAATTAAGAAATACATAAAGTTCACTACATATTTTCTAATTTTATACATTTAATTGTCATAGTAAGTATTCTCACAAATGGTGGGACAAATTTTCATCCATCAGTCTCTGAAGTCAAGGAAAAAAACATCTTCTGAGTTAAAAAAGCACACCCAATTTCACCATCTCAAAAATTGTCACTATATTATAGGGGCGTCTGGGTGGTTCAGTTGGTCTTGATTTCGGCTCAGGTCACGATCTCATGATTCATGAGTTTGAGTCCTGCATCAGCCTCCACACTAGCAGTGCAAAGCCTGTGTGAGGTTCTCTGTCTCCCTCTCTCTCTGCCCCTCCCCTGCTTGCTCTAAATAAATAAATAGATAGATAGATAGATAGATAGATAGATATTTTTGAAAAATTGTCACTATAGATACATATTTCAAGCACAAAAATTCTTAAAACAAGGGAGATGACAACAGTAACAAACATTTGGGACCTGGAAAATAGAGACAGAATACCTAGTATAAAATCAACAGTAGTGAAATAAAAGAACTTGGGTTTGCACAGAAGAATCCTCAAAAGGTTCAGAAATTGTAACATCAGCTTTGTCTGGAATCTGTAGTGGCCAGGGAAAATTAAAAGAAGAAGGATTTGGTAAAAGATGTGTGATAACATAGGGCTTTAGAGTTTCCCAGATATGCTTTCCTCTTCATAATCTGATGATGTCCCTCCTCAATCCTGACTGAAGGCTGGAGAATTATTTTCTGGAGAATAGGAGGATTGACTGACTAATATTGACTGGATACATATTAAATGTTGAAGGCTGAGACACAAAACCTGGTTTCCTTGTCAACTGCCAGAGCCCTGGGATTTTATCAGAAAACTACCTTAGAAAAGATAATATAGTCTTATGAAAACCTAAAGAACTGGGGTTCTCCAGCAAAAATCCCATTCATATCATTCTAGAGTAGCTAACGTCAATAATGTCCACCTATATTTTCAGAGTTTTCAGTTAACATTTTAGTTTCCCACTCTTAATTACAAAGATGAAATCAAAGACACCAGAGATGTGAGTAAAGTCTTTAACATGGTTCCAAACAGACAAAATAACTTTGAAGAAACTGACAGTATAGAAGAAAAAAACTTAAAAATTCGTCATGAATATCCTCAGAAAGGTAAAAAATAAGAAAATAATGGTAGTTTTAAAAAAGGAATCTTCAAAAACTAATGGAGAAGTCTTCCAAATAAATATAGATATCCATAAATGAAGAATTCAACAGAAAACCTGAAAAGGAAGTTGAGAAAATTTCCAAGAAAGGGAGAAAAATGATAAAGAACTGGAAAGCAAGGAAAAATAGTTAAATTGGAGAATCAGACAAGAGAGTTAACACCTGAAAATAGAGGCTAAAAGAGATGAGAGACAGAAGGAAAATGGAAGTATAGAAGCCATTAATATAATAATGTAAGAAAAAGTTTTAAAACTGAAAGACATAAATTTCTAGAATGAAGTTTCACAAAGTACCTGGGTGAAAGAAGGAAAGTAAACCCTCTTGAAGGCCTGTCATTGTGATATTTCACAGCACTGGGATGAGGTGGGGGAGGTTACTTTACACTTAATAAGAAATCAGATAGTCTGAGAGTACCCAGGAATAGCACAGGAATTAATACATCAAGACAATCCCATCAAATTCAATACTTCCAACTGCACCCAAGCCATACATGTCTATTCAGGTTCTTGGCCCGTTTTTTAATCAGATTATTTGGGGGTTTTTGGTGTTGAACTCTAGTTCTTTATATATTTTTATTTTGAGTGAATTGCAATAGTTTATTTTTGTTTTTATTTCCCTTGCCTGATGAGACATATCAAGAGAAATGTTTCTACAGCCGATGTCAAAGAAATTACCACCTATGTTTTGTTCTAGGAATTTTATGGTTCCAGGTCTCACATTTAGGTCTTTAATCCATTTTTTAGTTTTTTTAGTTTTTTAGTTTTCCAATTCATGAGCATAGAATATCTTTCCATTTGTTTGTTCCATCTGTTGTCCTCAATTTCTTTCATTGGTGTTTTATAGTTTTTGAGTACTGGTCTTTCACCTCCTTGGTTAAGTTTATTCCTAGGTATTTTATTCTTTTTGATGCAACTGCAAATGGGATTGTTTTCTTAATTTCTCTTTCTGCTACTTCATTATTAATGTATATAAATGAAACAGATACCTGTATATTAATTCTGTATCCTATGACTACTGAGTTCATTGATCAATTCTAGTAATTTTTGGGTGGAGTCTTTAAGGTTTCTATGTATAGTACCATGTCATCTGCAACTAGTGAAAGTTTTACTTTTTCCTTACCAATTTAGATACCCATTTATTTCTTTTTGTTGTCTTATTGCTGTGGCTAAGACTGCGAGGATCGTGTTCAATAAAAGTAGTGAGACTGGACATCCTTGACTTATTTCTGATCTTAAAGGAAAAGCTCTCAGTTTTTCACCATTAAGTATGATGTCAACTGTGGGTTTTCCATGTCCTTTATTACGTTGAGGTGAATTCCCCTTAAACCTACTTTGTTGAGAGTTTGTATCATGAATTGATGTTGTACGTTGTCAAATGCTTTTTCTGCACCTGTTGAAATTATCATATGGAGAAAAAGGAATCCTCATGCACTGTTGATGAGAATGCCAATTGGTACAACCATTGTGGAAAAGAGTATGGAGTTTCCACAAAAAATTAAAAATAGAAATACCATATAATCCAGTAATTCCACAACTAGGTATTTATCCAAAGAAAACAAAACACTAATTCAAAAGGATATATGCATCTCTATGTTTATTGCAGCATTATTTACAAAAGCAAAGCTATGGAATAAACTATCTACAAATAGATGAATAGATAAAAAAAAGATATGGAATGAATATATAATTAAATATTACTTAACCATAGCAAAGAATGAGATCTTGCCATTTGTGACAGCATGGATGAACCTAGAGGGTATAATACTAAGTGAAATAAGCCAGACAGAGAAAGACACATACCATATGATTTCACTCATTTGTGGGATTTAAGAAATAAAACCAATGATCATACAAAAGGGAAAAAAAGAGACAAACAAAAAACAGACTCTTAAATACAGAGAACAAACATATTTGCCAGAGGAGAGGTGGGGTGGCAAGGATGGGCAAAATAGATAAAGACGATAAAGAAGCACAAACTTACAGTTATAAAATAAACAAGTCACAGAGATGGAAAGTATAACATAAGGAAAATAATTTATAAGATTATAATAACATTTGGTGACAGATGGTGACTATACTTATTGTGATGAGCACTGAATAATGTATACAATTGTTGAATCCCTATGTTGTACATCTGAAACCAATATAATACTGTATGTTAATTATACTTCAATAAAAAAAAATAAAATAAATGACCTAAGGCAAATCACACATAAGAAAAGAGATAATCAGAAAGAAAAACTCCAGGATGACTTCTGTGTAGAAGGCCTAGAAAGAAATCAGCCAAGATGGAAGTAAAATGGAAACCAACCAAAAAGAAGTTTCAAATATATATATATATATATATATATATATATATATATATATATATATATAATACATATACACACACACACACATATATATGTGGGAGATATATATATATATATATATATATATATATATATATATATAATACATATACACACACACACATATATATAAAATCACATATTTATCTATGGAATTATCATCGTAGAAAATTATCCAGGAGGGCCTGGGTGGCTTAGTCAGTTAAGTGTCTGACTTCAGCTCAGGTCATGATCTCATGGTTTGTGAGTTTGAGCCCCACAACAGGTTTTCTGCTGTCATCATGGAGCCTCCTTCCAATCCTCTGTCTCCCTCTCTCTCTGTCCCTCTGCTGCTTGTGATCTTAAGGTTCCTGAGTTCAAGCCCCACACGGGGCTCCATGCTGACAGTGCAGAGCCTGCTTGGGACTCTGTCTCTCCCTCTCTCTCTGCCCCAAACCCTACCTTGTTCATTCTCTCTGTCCCTCAAAATAAATAAATAAACTAAAAAAAAATTTTTAAAGAAGGAAAAAAGTAATAAATACAAAAAAATAAGTAAATGAAAAACTATCAGTTACTGGGTTTAGTTAAAACTAAAGATAAGAAAGGAAGCAAACTACATTTTAAATTGTGAATTATAGACATAACAATTAAATAGTAAATATTGATTTAAACAAAATTGTAAGTTAATTTTATTAAAAAGATAGGAGAGAAGAGGAAGAGGAAATGGTGTATGGAATCATAACATTATCTAAAATAATAGAAAGTAAATCAATAGTGGTTAAAATTAATAAATCAAAGGGTACAACACAGGTCTTGTATTTGGAAATACACAGATGTGTAAACACTAGGAGAAATAATTGGGTTTTTTTTCACTGTAATCCCTTTTCGTTTGGTTCTTGCTGCTTTTTTGTTTGCTTTCTCCTTAAGTTTTTATTTTAATTCCAGTTAGTTAACATACAGTGTTATATTAGTTTCAGGTGTACAATACAGTAACTCAGCATCTCCACACATCATTCTGTGTTCTCATGACTAGTGCATGGGAGAAATAGTTTTAAGAAAAGTCAAAAATGGTTGCTACGTAAGAGGGGAATCAGAGTGTGAGAGTTGAGAAGATTGTACACAGAAACCAATGTGTTGTGTTAAACACAGCTGACTGGGGTTATTGCACTGGAAGATTAGAAGAAATTGTGCATTATCCAGAAGAAGGACACATGGAAACAAATATGAAAGAAAGGTTGAGACAAAGAGGATTAATGTGAAGTTTTGTTTTGTTTTGTTTTTTTAAGATTTTAAGTATTCTCTACACCCAATGTGGGGCTCAAACTTACAACCCTGAAATCTGAAGCGAGCCAGGCACCCCTAAAATGTGAAGTTTTCAAAAAATATCTGATTGCAGTTCCAGAAAAAAAAGCAAAAGAAAATGATGAAAGCAGTAGGTAGAAACAATATGTCAGAATGTTGTATTTCTAGAGAAGTATAGCACACCATAGATTCAGGATGCATAATTTATCCCAAGAAGGATATTTATAAATACATTAACCCTTGGATATTAAAAAAAAACTCCACAAATTATGTTAAGAGGCTAATGAAAATGGCAAATTACCATCAAAGGGAAATATAGTGGCTTCTGACTTCTTAATAAAGAATTCAGGAGACATTGAAAATAACTGTAATAACTATAAACATGAAATTATATTCCTATAAATAAATAAATAAATATATATGTAAATATATATATATATATGTAAATATATATATATATATATATATATATATATAAGGGTGAACATATTTTTGAACAACAAAACTTAAAATGTGGTCGTTAAACACTCACAGAAAAATTATGCAAAATATACTTCAGGAAGAAGGAAATTGATTCCAAATGGAAACTCTGAGAAACAAGAAGTAATATTGATTTTTTTAATGTGATAATATATGGGTAAATTTAAATATTTTGTAAATATAGAAAAATATTATATCTTTTGATATAAAAAAGAAAACAGAAATATATGAAAATAGGAAATAAACTTTTAGTGAAAAATTGTTTTAAAAATTGTACGATTTATTGGTGAAAATTTAAAGCTTTCCATTATACATTGTATAAAAGGAGGGAAAAATATTTAACTTCAGATTTTGTTAAGTAAAGTATGGATGATAAAATTTATAAGTCAGCTACCAAAAGGATAGAAATTGTGTATTATTTCCAAACTAATAGCTAGAGAAAAACATTAATAGAGGGAAATATTAAAATCAATCCAAACAAATATGAGAAAAAAAAGAGAAAAGCAGAGAGAAGAAAGCAGTATGCATAGAAAACACAAAATAACATCAATAAATTAAAATACATTAGGAATGACAACAAATCTAAATTGCCTAAATTATCCAGTTAAAAGACAAAGACTTTCCAATTTGAAAAAACAATTTGAAAAAAACAATTAATTTATGCTATTTAAAAGAAAAACTGAAGATATAATTATACAGTTTGAAAGAAAAATATATAAACTATATGTCAGGAAAATAATAGCTAAATTTTGCTTTATTAATAACGCCATGTTAATGTCAACAAATTAGACTTTAATGCTAAAACCCTTACTAGGGATGAAGTAGGTCACCATAGAATACAAAGCATATTTGCAAGTAATAACACAGGACCAAAATATATAAACAAACATGGATGTAACTAAAAGGAGCAATAATCAGAGTAATTTGAACACTTTTCTCTGTAATTAATATGCCAAGAAGATTTTTCAAAAGCATATGGATTCTAATTACAGTCAAGCTTAATTTATGTGTAAAATACTATATACAACAATTATAGAATATATATTCTTTTCAAGTCCACATGGAATATAAAATTGACCACTGCTGTGCTTTATGTTCACATAAAGCCTTTTATGTGAATGTTCATATCATCATTATTCATAGTAGCTTAAAAGTGGAAACAATAAGGGGCACCTGGGTGGCTCAGCTGGTTAGGCCTCTGACTTCGGCTCAGGTCATGATCTCATGAGTTTGAGCCCTGCATGGGACTCTGTGCTGACAGCTTTGAGCCTGGAGCCTGCTTTGGAATCTGTGACTCCCCCTCTCTCTCTGTCCCCTCCCCAGCTCATGTCTCCGTCTCTCAAAAAATAAATAAACGTTAAAAAAATTTTTTTTAAAGTGGAAACAATACATTTATAATATCCATTTACAGGTGAGAGGATAAACAAACTGTGCTATATCCATATAAGGGAATACAACAATTAAAAAAAAAGGAACAAGCTACTGATATATGCCATGCAGATATTATGCTACTGAGCAAAGCCACTTACAAAGTCTGCATATTGTACGATTAAACTTCTATAAAATTTTTAGAAGAGGCAATACTATGCAGTCAGGAAACAGATACAAGGTTGCCTGAGGCAGGAAGTAGGAGAAAAGATTCGCTGCAAATATACAGCAAGGAACTTCTAGGGGGGAAAAAACAGTCTGTAAAGGCTAGCTGGTATATCATTCCAACTACATGACATTTTGGAAAAAACAAAAGTATGATGAGAGTAAAAAGATCATTAGTTGCCAGGGATTCAGGGGATGGAGGAGGGATGAACAGGTGATGCATAGGGAGTTTTAGAATGGTGAAACTATTCTGTATGAAATTGTTATGATAAATATAGGACATTACACATTTTTCAAAAGCCATAGAACCCTAAACAACACAAAGACTGGACCAAAATGTAAACTATGGGTTTTAGCCAATAATAATGTATCAATATCGGGTTCCTGAATTGTAACAAATGTACCATACTAATGCAAGATGTTAACAATTAGGGAAATTGTGTACAAAGGAGAGTGGGGATAGGGGGTTAGGTATATGAGACTCTGTACTATCTTCTCAATTTTTCTGTAAATTTGAAACTGTTCTAAAAAAATGCCTTAGATATTCCCATATTTTTTTAGCTTTTAAATAATAACTATAAAATGAAAGAGAATTTCAGATCTATGAGCCATCTTTCTCCTCTTGGACCCCCAAAATAAACATACTTATTTCCTTCCTGCTAACACCAAATCTACCTTCCTTTTCTTAACAGCCAGTATTCTTCAAAGAACTGACCATACTCAGTGTCTCCATTTCTTCCTCTCTGTGTACTCTAAACTGATTCTACATTTAGAATCCTCAAAGAAGGAAGTAAATAGCCTCTCTCCAGTGGATACTTTTCAATGATGATCTTATTTTAACTTACACAGCATTTTGAGTTTTTCTCAGTGGAATAACTAAAATAGAGTAAAAATGCATAAATCGTAAGTTAAGTGTATCTCTACTAATAACTTTTTTGATTTTGTATTTGCCTATATGACAACCATCCCAATCAATATTTAGACCATTTCTACCGTACCAGAATGTTCTTTCCCATCAACGTCTCTTCCCTGAAGGCTGACTTCTATCACCATTGATTAGTTTTGTCTGTTTTAACACTACATATCAATGGAGTCATTCAGCATGTACTCTTCCATGTCCAGCTTCTTTGATTCAACTAATATTTTTAAAGATTCATTCATGTGTTTGAGTGGATTTGTAGTTTATTCCTTTTTATTACTTAGTAGTGTTCAATTGTACAAATAAACTACAAACTTGTTTACATATATTCCTATTGGTGAACATTTGGGTTGCTTCCTTTTTATCACTACTAGAACAAAACTGTTATAGACATTTTTATACAAATCTTTTTGTGAACATGTGCACTAATTTATTTGGGGTATGTATCTAGGACTAGACTTGCCAAGTCACAGGTTGGTATATGTTTAATTTTTTAAGAAACTGCCAAAAAAATTATCCAACATGGTTGCAATATTTCACACATCCCTAGGAATGTATGAGATGTCCTCACCAACACTTAGTTTTGTAAATCTTTTACTTTTAATTTTAGCCATTCTTGTAAATACATAGAGGTATCTCATTATGCTTTTAGTTTTTATTTTCCATATGATGAATGATCTAAGCACATTTTGTACTTTTAGTGGCCGTTCAAATATTCTCTGTTGTGAAATGCGGGTTTACCTACATCATGTATTTAATTAGGTTGTTTGTTTTTATTCATTAAAAGTGTTATTCAAGTATCCTACAAGTATTATTATAAATATTATTCATTACAAATAAGTTATTTAGCTACTCCATGTATAAATACTTTGTTAGATGTGTATGTTGCAAATATTTTCTCCAAGTCTGTGGTTTATTTATTTAATTAAGGGTGTCTGTTGATGAAAAAAATTAAATTTTGCTAAAATCCAATTCATGCTTTAAAAATCTTTTTGGTTAGTGCTGTTTGTGTCCTATCTAAAAAATTTCATGCCTTCCCTCAAGTCATAATTTTTTTCCCTTTATGTTTTCGTGTAGTGATTGAGCATTCATGTTTGGATGTATGAAGTGTCAAATTAATTTTTGTGTATGGTATAAAGCAGGCACGAAAGTTTTGGGGTTTCATGGATATTCCGTTGCTCCAGCACCAATTATTATGAGAATTTTTCTTTCCCCATTAAATTATATTAGCACCTTATTAGTTGACTGTATGGTACAGGTCTACATCATACTCTATCCTGTTCTGTTGCTCTGTTTGCTTATGCTTACTCCCAAGCTACACTGTCTTAATTACTGCAACTTTAGAATAAGTCTTTAAAACTCATAACATAAACTCTCTCATTTTTTTCTTTATTCTTGGTAGTACTCATTGACTTGAAGTCCACTTTATCTACTACTTACATAGCTACATTTATTTTTTATAAGTGGGTTTTCAATCTTCCTATTTCCAACCTCTTTGTATCCTTATTTTTAAAGGCTGAATGTCAGAATGGTGCATTAAACAAGACCCAACACTAAGCTATTTTCTTGGATCTTATTTTCAAATCTAATCTGATGTTTTCTGCATTTTCAGTGGAATTTTTATGCTACCAATATTTATGTAATTATTGATACGATTATGTCTTTCACCTTGCTGACTGATTTCTGTTTGTCCATCCTCTTTTCCTTTGCACTACAATTCATACCTTCTTGTGTATTATTTGAATATTTTTTAGTATTTCATTAAAATTTTTTTTAATGTTTATTTGTTTTTGAGAGAGAGAGAGAGACAGACAGAGTGAGAGAGAGGGAGACACAGAATCTGAAGCAGGCTCCACGCTCTGAGTTGTCAGCACAGACACCAACACAGGGCTGGAACCCACAAACCATGAGATCAGGCAGGACCTTAGCCGAAGTCTGACACTCAACTGACTGAGCCACCCAGGCACCCCATTTTTTAGTATTTCATTTTACCTACTCTATGGCCTTTTAATTGTGTACCATGTTTTATTCATCCTTAATTGATCACAGTGTACCCTAAAATAATAGTATACAAATTCTCAAACAGTGTAAGAAACTTACATATGCCCTTCTTCCCATTGTGGTATTGGTATATATTTTATGTCTACATATTTCAGTTTTCACAATGCATGGTTATTGTATTTCCTTTATTTGGGTGTGTGTGGGGGGGGTCTTTTTTTTCCTTTTTCAAATTTTTATTTAAGTTCCAGTTTATTGTATTTTCTTTAAACAGCCAATAGTTTCTTAAAGAAAAAAAATTAAATATATTTTCTTTCATCCACATATTTGCCCTTTCCTGTGCCCTCCATTTTATTCCTGAAAATCCAACCTTCCATCTGGGATTACTTCTCTTCATCCTGAAAAAACTTCTTTAACCTATTGTTCATGCATGTCTGCTATTTCTGCTAGTGCAGAACAATCTTTATTTTATCTGAAAACATTTTTATTTCACCTTAATTATAGTGAATGCTTTCATCAAGTAAAAAGTGCGTGGTGACTTCCTTTTAGCATTTAAAAGATGTTATTCCATTGTCTCTGGCTTCCATATATTCAGTAAACCATCTATTATTCTTATCTAAGACTGTTTTTAAGGTTTTTCTTGTCTTTGGCTTTAAATAGTTTCACTATGATGTAGTAGATAAAATTTTCTTTGTATTTATCTTGCTTGGTGTTTCCTGAGGTTCTTAGTTCTATGGTTTGAAACTTTAGTCAATTTTGAAAACTTTTTGACTACTCTCTTTTCATTTTTGTTCTTTTCCTGCCCCATTCTCCCTCTCCTTTCCTGGGACATCAGTTACATGCATACCAGGCCATCTGATATTTCTTCTCTGATATTTGCTTTTCTGTTTAGTAATATTTTATTATTTTTTCCATGTGCTTCAGTTTTGATTATATCTATTGACAAGTCACTAATAATTCACTAATTCACTAATTCATTAATAATTCAGTCTGGTGTTAATCCAATTCAGTAAATTCTGCATGTTGAATGTATTTTTTTTAATAAAGTTTATCTTTCAGGCAGGTTTTTAGGGTTTTCTTGGTTGGTTGGTTGTTTTGGGGTGTGTTTTGTCTTGTTTTGTTTTTTGTTTTGTTTGTTTTTTTTTAGAGAGAGAGAAAGAGAGAATCCCAGGCAGGCTCCACACTCAATGCAAAGCTGAGGCATGGCTCGATCTCACACTCGGGGAGATCATGACCTGAGCAGAAATCAAGAGTTGGACGTTTAACTGCTTAACCATCCAAGCCACCCAGGTGCCCCTCCAGGCAGTTTTAAGTTCTTGGCAAGATTGAATTTACTCAGTATAATAAGGGAAAACCGGGGGTGTGGTGGGAGGGAAGGGAGAGCTCTTAAGGCTTTTTCAGATTCCAATCCAACATGTCAGCCCAACTTGGCTGTCTTCCCCTTTCCTTCACAATTTTTCTTTGCCTATGATAAGCTTACTATTGCACCTGCCTAGGATTCCCAGACTACCCCAGGATGCAAATGGCCACTGACCTGTGAAAAACTAGGAACGATTTATTTATCTTTGGAATTTATTTAGACTTACCTGATCCCACAATTCTTTGATGACTTTAAGTAAAAATACTATTTCTTAATTCATTCATTTATTTCTCACAGCTACAGTGGAATTAATGATCTGTTTGATGGTCAGCCTAACCAGAAGGTGTAAAACAGTGTTTGATACACTTGGTTATTCCTTCATCTTTTTCATTAGCATCCAGGATATCATAATATTCAAACTTTCCCTTGCCCTAAATTCTTTCTTTTTCCTAATGTTGGTTTTCCTTAGGGCTCTCTCCTCTATCCTATTCTTTTTCTCTCAGAATGATCTCTCTCTTCCATATGTTAGTAATCCCCAAATCTATTCTTCATCTAAGCCTGAGGGACCACATGATAGCATTAAGCCTTTTTGAAATATAGAATAGCTTTGTAAATTACTTTTTAAGAACAAAGAATAAATAACTGTAGTTTCTAAAGAATGGAAAAGACTAAGATTTTAGGGAAGGAGTGTTTACTTAAGGAAAAAAAAACCCTTATTGACAACCATATGTTTAAATGTTTCACTGTAATTTGCAGTCTAAGGAAGAAATTATAAATTTTATACAGATTCTTTCATCACCAGATGATTTACAAATATAATTTGCTTTCAAAGAATCATGGTTTTATAAATAAAAAAGTGAAGTCTCATAGTGGTTAGGTATCCTTTTATATAGCTTTCAAAAATCATATTAAAAAACTGTAATTAGTCCATGAAATTATATATAT
The DNA here is from genome assembly GCF_027475565.1 of Acinonyx jubatus. NCBI lineage: Eukaryota > Metazoa > Chordata > Mammalia > Carnivora > Felidae > Acinonyx > Acinonyx jubatus. Next base: position 101,980,669 of record NC_069382.1, read on the forward strand.
GATGACAACACATATTCATTATTGTGTTATACTCCAATTTTCCAATTTCTTAGGAGAAACAAATATGAATATAAAATAGCACTTTTATTAGACCATAAGTATGTTTCTTATTAGACCTGCCATTATGTTTGGCCCATGGAAGTACACACTAATGCTTAATGTTACAAAAAAAAGAACTTATACCATCTTACCATCATTTGTGGAGCTCAAATAAATAAAATTCTGCAATAAAGCTTCCCACTCACCAGATAACCTTGTTTCTTATACAGTTCAGAATAGTCAAATATGCAAAAATGTTTAAATTGAGCATCAATGCTTTATATGTATTGTACACGAATTATTAAAAAAAAACCCATACCCACCTCAACTTTTTAAAGAGTTATATTTCTCAAGTTTTCCCAGTGAAAATATCAAAGTGCCTCATAATCTCACACTCAAAGCCATCCAAATAAACATAACATCCAAGGAAAAATAATGGCCTTGTTATAAAAACACAGCTTCAATACAATTTTCCTAGCCTCTCCTTCCAAACAGATTCAGAAATTCTGGAACTACCACTCCAAGTCGTTTTGCTTCCTAACTATGATATAAAATTAGACTTAAATCTCAATATGGCTTAGATTAACTAATACTAGTCTTGAGTCCTAGAATCTCTGAGTCAGAACTTTATAAACCAGGAACATTTATCATCTCTGAAATTTTCAGAATAACAAATACACATCTGAAATTTCCTTTAACATACTTAAACATAGATAGGATGGTATTATGTATCTGCTCTTTAGCTTAAGTTATACTCTAGGTTCATTCAGTTATCTTAATTGAAAATTCACATTCCATGATGGTCACCTAACATTATATCAGAAAGTGCACACTTCAGATGCAGCTACTCCGAGCACTTCACTTACCTTTATTTCTGACCAATACTAGAGTTTTACTAATTAAAGTAATGAATATTAAAAATGGGGTTTCATCGGTGAAATTAATTCTTCTGTGTCAGTGTGAATATTAAAAATGAGTTTTCAAGGTAATATTATTGATAATAAAGACATGTGGTTTTTTTGTTTGTTTGTTTTTTTAAGTTTTTTTTATTTTTGAGACAGAGAGAGACAGAGCATGAACGGGGGAGGGTCTTAGAGAGAGGGAGACACAGAATCGCAAGCAAGCTCCAGGATCTGAGCCATCAGCCCAGAGCCCGACGCGGGGCTCGAACTCACGGACCGCGAGATCGTGACCTGAGCCGAAGTTGGACGCTCAACCGACTGAGCCACCCAGGCGCCCCAAGACATGTTTTTAAGATACAAAGTTTTAGAGACAGCCTTACCCTTGCATGAAAAGTATAATAATCTAGGAAGCCCTATTACCTTCATCTTTCGGCACAGAGCTTGAGGGCTAGTTTTTAATTGTTCTGAAATCCTTACTCTGGAGTGGAGAATTCTGCTTTTCTGATGCCAGATATAGAATGAACCAAATCCTGCCTTCAGAATACTGTTGCAATAGTTTCAAGTAACTGTTTCATTAAAATGGTCTTTAAGGCACCTAAAAAGACTGAGGCTGGAACTTTATCAAACTTTCAGAAGATGTACATATAGTTTTATTCACCCTTGGCAATCTGTGTTTATCTAATAATTTAGTTTGGGATTTGCATTTATTGTAATCTAGTAATGAGGTTGTAGGGAAATAGCTAAACTACATGTCACCAAAAACATTTTGGCAGCTACTAATATGTTCTAAAGGGACCTTAATAGTTGAACTCTCTCAAGTCTATTTGCATCAGTATTTGCCTGTAAGCTCTGAGCCCTGATACTGGAAGGTTTCCTAAAACTCATTTTGTAAGCTTCTTTGAGAAGCTAGGAATTAGTGTATGAAAATATACCAAGAATTGATGTATGAAGAGGCTCCAGCAACTAAACATCTCATAAGGTATAAAATTTTCAGCACCTGACAGTGGGAACATATTGAATACGAGTTCAGAGGAGTCCATAATTTGCACATCAACTACAATTAGAGGCGTTACAGATCCAGGAGAGACAACTGAAAGGAGGAAAGAAGAGTGGCAGACCTTTGCATTAGAGGCTGTTGGGAATCTATGAATGTTCTTTTTTTATTATTGTTTTATTTTTTATTTTGAGAGAAGGAGAGAGCACACAAGCAGGGGAGCGGCAGAAAGAGGAGAGAAAGAGAATCCCAAGCAGGCTCCACACTGCCAACACAGAGCCCAATGTAGGGCTCAAACACACGAAGTGTGACATCGTGACCTAAGCCAAAGTCAAAAGCTGGATGCTTAAGTGACTGAGCCACCCAGGCACCCCTTAGGAATCTATGAATGTTCTAAGGAGAGAATAGCTGTAGAGAAACACTTTTCCTTACAAAATAGATAATTAATGCTTATTAATAGAAACCACAAATTGATTCCTTCAGAAGCAAGCAGATTTTTCCTCCTTCAGTTTTCAGAAATCCACATTATGTGCTTAGTCACATGTTTTCAGAGCATTTACTCATAGAAGGCCATGCTTCTATGGGTAGAAGCATGGGGCCGTGCCCCATAGGTACAGCTCAACAATAAAACTTTAAGAGGAAAAAAGAGACATAATAGAAGGTGTTGATAGTCTATAGAGTCACTCTGCCATAAATTACTCTGTTTTAATGGTTTCTGTCCTCATGTATATCCACTAGAGATTCATACTGTTAGGATAAAGAATCATTTTGGCATTGCTGTGATCATTTGCCCACTTGAATCATATGCGAATACAGCATGCTTTGTACTGGGTAGACAAAAAAAAAAAAAAAAAAAAAAAAAAAAAAAAAAAAAAAAAGCTACCATACAGTGAAGCAGAGAAAAACAACATTTCTACACATGCATAAATTTAAGTATATCTGTGGAATAAAAAAAGTACGAATTCATAGTCATGCCACCTAGTCAATCATTAAAACTATTTGATTAAAGAAAAAGAGGTGCTCTGCTGACATTTTTAGTCCTTGATTATAAGCCTCCCACCATTGAAGTTAAGATGGAGACAGCTGCCATGAATTCAGGATAAAACTGATTTGTGTGTGCTTTCCGAATCTCAAAGGTTTAGGTCAAAACTTTACATTTATTTTCAAATACCAAAAAAGGATCAAAGGAACGAAAAAGTCAATGAAACTAAGAGTTTTTCATGCATTTTAAGAACGTATATTGAGTTTTACAATATCTTATGAGGAAGCTTCTATAACATTGATGAAATGGCAACTCAAGAAAACAAATTCAATTCCGCAAATACTCATAGAATAGAATATTTCTAGTGTATGCACTATGGAGACACACAAATAAGCAAAAGCTGCCCCCCAGGGGAGTTTAAACATAATGGGAAGTATAAGCTAAATTTGCAAATAACTATAGAGAGTATAGATTATAAAAAAGAAGGGATAGATTACAAGTAATTAAGAGAGTCTAGACATGATTTAGGAATCAGCAGAATATGAAATGAGGAGTTCAACAGGAAAAAAAACATTTTCTTATTTCTTACTCTCTTCTAGAGACTTTACATTCATCAACTCATTCAATTCTCAACACTGTCCTTTGGAGTAGATATTTTTTGTCCAAATACACAGACAAACTTAAGTACACAATGATTAAGCAGCTCACCCAATGTTACCAGTTAAAAAGCAGCCCAGTTCTGCCTAATTATACAACTCCTTGCTTGTTCTTGGAGATGTGCTTTGAAACATATGATAGTAGAAAGACTATGCTTTTAAATACAGGTTCAACAAAAACAACCTTGTCTCTTAACGCTTAGTTTGCTTTAAAGAGATTTACAAAGAGGAAGAACTGTAAAACTAGATAAGTTTCAGTCCTTGATTAAAATTGGAAGACATTTTAGTTAGAGCTGGTGGAATAAAAAAGCACCTACTTACTATTACTTTGACTCAAAGCACAGTTAAAAGAAAGGAACACATTTTTTTTTTTTAGAAATAAGGGAGGGATTTCTGATTCTAGTATGAACAGAATAAATACTATACCAGACAGTTCCCCCGCTCCACACACAGAAAATAACTGTAAAATCCAGACATAATACAAAAAGCAGTTACCTGAAGGCACTGGTGAACTGTGGACAGTTCTGCACTGCGTAAACACCCGCAAGTGAACAGAGGAGCTATGCCAAGACAATTCCCATTTTCATGGTTGTTAACAAGAGGTTATGTGGTATTCGCATCTCACACACAGGATAGGTGCCAGTGGAAAGATTACAGTCTTTCTGACCAAGGGAACAATAAAACTAAAGTCATGTATACCATGGATGCTAAAGAATGTAGGAAAACTCCTGAAGGGAAAGAGCCATTTGGAGATTGAATCCTAAGTGCTATGTACCCATATTTTTCACTGGCTCCTGAAACATGTATTTGTGGCACAGAATCAAAGCAGATTAACAAAAGCAAAAGAAAGAAAGAAAGAAAAAGGAAAAAAGAAAAGAAAAGAAAATGGAACTGGCACAAGAGTTTCCATCAAAGAAACAGAGTGCACATGTGAATTTTAGCCAAAATAATAGCCCAATAAAACAAAGAAACAACACTCATTGGAGAAAAATAACAGAATCTAAAATCTCCACAATTTCATAGTCATAAGTACCTGGAATCCAATTTTTGGTATGCTTAACACACCAAAAAGTAACATAGAAAACCACACGCACAAAGCGGAAGACATTTCAACAACAACCAAAAAAATCAAACAAGATCAATCCTGAGATGAAACAGATATTAAAACTCGGAGGAAAACTTCTGGAACTATTCTGAATGAAGTAAAACAAAATATGCTCATAATGAATAAAATGATAAGAAATCTCAGCAGAGACACAGAAGTTAAAACAAACAAAATGAGAACTTTGGAACTGAAATCTACAATAGCTGAACTAAAAATTTCACAGAATGAATTTAACAACCTAAGCCTAGAAGAAAAAGATAACAGGAACAAGTAAACAAATTTGAATATAGGTCAATAGTAATTATCAAATATGAAAAACAGAAATAAATGATATTGTAAAAACAGAACAGTCAGGGACTTGTTAAATATCAAATCATCTAAAATATATGTAATGGGAATCCCAGAAGGAGAAGAGAGAATGGAATTGAAAAATTATTTGCATTAGTAAGGGCTGAAAACATCCCAAGTTTGATGAAACAAAGAACTTACAGATACTTAATGATGCTACATGAACATCAGAGTAAACACAAGGAAACCCTTGCGTATGCTTCTTATATCTAACATGTATTAATTATTTAACCTTTATAAAATCTTCAAAAGATAGGTAATATTAGTATCTTCATGTTTAGATTAGAAAACTGATAAGCACAAAGAAAAAAAGGTTAAAATATATACATATACGAGGTCTTCAAGCTATTAAATGACCAATCTATGATTTGATGACCAATCTATATTTGGAAGCAAATGAGAAAGTGGGAATTAGTGTAGGTGTGTGAATCTATGATTTGAACCCACCAGTCTGATTCTGGAGGCCCTGCTTTGAGTTTATAGCTTTGCACATACATTGATTTGGTATCTCTGAATTCCTGAACAGCAAACTGAAAATATGAAACAAAGAAATATGTATGCATAGAATAAAAGAAACGGAGAAAAAACTGATAATGATTACCACTGTCTGTATCTGGTGAAGTTACTAAATTTCATGCACACAATAAAAGAAAGTAAGGATAGCCAAATGAAAAAGTAATTCATAAGCAAGTTAGAAAATATTAGACTGGCTTTCAACTAGTGTACAGCTGGTAGTAAAATACATGTAAACAATTTTAAAAAAAACTACTTGAAATCCAGCCAACTAAATACAGTTCAAAACTTAAGTACTCAGAAGGGAAAAACCCATATTAAAAAGGACTGTTCACAAGGTCTGAAATTTTTATACTTCTATAGAAATAAAGAGGTAAGGCTAAAAAATTGGATATTATGGTCACAAACTGAAGTATAATATTATAGGGGCACCTGGGTTGCTCAGTTGGTGAAGTCCTCGACTTTGGCTCAGGTCATGATCTCAGGGTTTGTGAGTTTGAGCCCCACATCGGGCTCTGTGCTGACAGCTCAGAACCTGGAGCCTGCTTTGGATTCTGTGTCTCCCTCTGCTCCTCCCCTGCTCCCATTCTGGCCCTCTCTGTCTCCCAGAACTAAATAAAAACATTTTAAAAAATTTTTGACAAAAAAAGAAATATAATATTATAAATCCTGGTGATATCACAATTAATACCAAATATTAATATCAAATATTAAAATCAGAATGAGTAACAAATATTTTGGAGCAAATGAGAAAGTGGGAATTAGTGTAGGTGTGTGAATCAATTATTGCTATGTAACAAAACCTTAAAACTTAGCTGCATGCATTTATTATCTCACACAGTTTCAGTGGGTCACACAGGTCAGCCCTAATCAGTGAGGAAGGGACCTGCACAAGGGTGTCACAAGGTGAGAATCATTGGAAGCCATCTTGGCAGCTGGCAACACCATGTGCTCATTTCTTCAACTTTTATGACAATTAATGTTGTCCAAAGTTGAAACATGAGATTACATTATAACAACTCCAAACTTTCAATAGATTTAAAATAGCATGAAACTATTAAAGAGATTTATTTTCAAATGGCTTTAATTCATTTTGACAATTACATTAGAATTTTTTCTGTCGTTTGCCAATAATTTACACCAGAATTATTCAATATCATAACAAATTATCTTAATAAAGTTTATAGCTTGTATGGAATGATGCTATATTTAATCATAGAATTTCTCTATGGAAATTAATTTTATTTTATTTTGGAAATATAATTTAATATCTAATCTCTCATTTTGTGAGATTTGTGCCACAATGTGAAAAATACTAAAGGGAAGTAGGCTTTTATACCTTTATAATAAAGTCTATTTTACAAACTTCAGGATTAAGAAACTCACAGAATTATGGAGAAACAGAAACATTACAAAAGCACTGACATGTTAAGGTAAAAATAGAGAAAAGTCACTCTCTTGCATATGGAAAAAAAATTCCTTTGGTCTGACCTTTGAGCTTCTCCATTCTCTATCTTGATCTTATTATCCCATCTCATTTTCATTTTTTTCCCAAAAGAGGACTTGTCAATGTCTTCCTGTCAGAAATGTGCTATTTAAAAACTATCAAGAATTTGGAGTTGTTGGGGCAGCTGGGTGGCTCAGCTGGTTAAGTGTCTGACTTCAGCCCAGGTCATGATCTCACAGTTCGTGAGTTTGAGCCCCACGTCAGGCTCTGTGCTGACAGCTTGGAGGCTGGAGCCTGCTTCGGATTCTGTGTCTCCCTCTCTCTCTCTGCCCCTCCCCAGCTCACGCTTGCACTCTGTCTCTGTAAAAAATAAATAAACTTAAAAAAAATTTTTTTAAATAAAATAAAAAGAATTTGGAGTTGTTAAATACTGTAACTCCATATTTCAACTTTGGACAATAAATTCCCTAATATGAAATATGAGGAAATAAATACAGAGTACAGCCAGCTGCCAACATGGCCTCCCAATGATTCTATTCCCTTTTATTTTCTACAGTGGTTTATATCTTGTCTTTAAAGGATCGGATTTAAAGCATGGACTTCCTCTGCTAACTTTTCCTAACTTTTATTTCTCTATAAAAGCCTTAGGTTATGGTTTTATAATTTATCCTATTCTCTCTTCTCTTTATGGGTTTTATAAACCAGAAGCAGTATTCCCAACCACCACTTACTTGGAGAGTATAACTTTTAACCAAAAGGACCCTGTCATAACAGGAACACCCTAAGTATTAGGCAAATATAAGGACCCTCTTCTTGTCCTTGCTACAGTCATCTAAGATTCTGCCTGTGAAGTGCACGTAAGAAAGAGAATACTAAGGCTTGTCTCATGAGGATGAAGTGATATTCTCTAAGGTTTATTGGTTTTGATTAGTTTTCTAGTTTCTGCTGCCCTGGAAGGCTGCCATTTTATTTTAAACAGACACTGAAAGCAATTTCTCCTCTGGTTATTAGTAAGCAAAAAAGTGTGGTGAAGTCAGGTATTGGCAGGATTTTATGGAATGGGATGTTGTAAGACTTGCTGTTTATTTATTCAGTCATTTCATACATATTTATTAACATTAACTATGCACCAGCCACTACTCTAGGTCCTGAGACTCGGTAATGAATAACAAGAACAACAAGTCTCTTTTCTCACAGAATCTGCATTCCTATGAATTGCTTGTTGCCCTTGCACCATTAGTTGGTATTCCAGTTATACATTCTTGCATAAAGAAAACACCTGGGGGGGAATTTATTCAGATGGCCCCAATACTATCTCCCGTCCAAGATGCTCTAAATACAGTCTGACTCTGACACACCTTCAGAACATGGGGTTTAGTAGAGTGACCAACTCGTCCTGGTTTGCCTAGAACGTTTCTGGTTTTAACACTGAAAGTCCTGTGTCCCAGGAAACCCTTCAGTCTCAGGGAAGACTTGGTCACCTGAAATGTATTTTCCCTTCCCTAAATCTAGGTGGTTTATGACTACATTGGAAAGAACATATGTGACTTCCAAGACTAGGTCATAAGAAGCAATAGAGCATTCACTTCTCTTAGAATCTAGAGCCAAGTTCTGAGGAAGCCCAAACTAGGCCATGCGAAGAGACCATATGGAGAGGCCACAAAGCCATGTGATATTCCAGCCAACAGTCCAGCTGAGGTCCTAGCTAACAGCCAGAATCTACAACCATAAATCAAAGGAGAGATGTCTCCATGTGACTCAAGACCTCAGCCATCAAGTCACCCCCAGCTTTCAAGTACTCCCAGTTCAGACATTGTGACATGAAGATAACCCTGCCCTCCTGTCTTGTCTGACTTCCGTACCCACACAAACACTGAAAGATGATGGTTGTTACTGTTTTAAGTCACTAAGTATGGGTGTGATTTGCTATTCAGGAATAGATAACTAACACACTTTCCCAAAACTTGGTGATTCAAAAAAAAAAAGAAAAAGACCATCCTGACACAACTGTCAGTTTTATGGACCAAGAATTCATGCTGACTTTGGCTGGTGATTCTTCTGTTCCTCACTGCACTGACTGAAGCTACTTAGTGGTGGTCAACTGGCCAACAGACTGCTATGAACAGTTCAAGATAGCTTCACTCTCCTGTCTGCATCCAGAAGGCTATGGCTGGAAACTGGGGCTCTTGAGGACTGCCATTTGAAGCATTTCTCCATCATGGCAGGCTCAAGTTAGGCAGATTTCTTATGCGGCAGCTCATAGCTTGCATACAGTGTTCTCATAGGCCCCAGTAAAACTTGCAAAACTTCTTAGGACCTAGCCTTAAAAGTCCTAGAAATTGTTTTCCACCATGTTTTACTTGCAGTTAAGCAAGTAACTAAAGCCAGTTTGGATTCTAGAATAGAGGCATTGGACTCTACCTCTCAGTTGGAAGAGTAGCAACCAATTTGTAGCCATAGTGAGTCTTCTATACTTGGTATCACAAGAATGATACATGAGCATGAGGATTTAGGATGTTAAGATTGAGACTTTAAAGGTAACAGTACATCCCTTTCCTCTATCTTTAGGCCGAGATATACTCTTCAACAGCTATCTGGACACTCAACCAAATGTTACTGTTTTATAGTTTCAAAGGCCATTATATTAAGGTCAGAGTGTTATGCTAATTATTTAAAAATGACAAATGTCAAGCTTCCATGTGTACATGTTAGGAATTTAAAACAGGTCATGTGTATTGCTACTATCTGTTTCTTTTGTATTAAGAAAAATAATAAAGGCTATTTTTAAAAGTAAGATTCTCTGACTCTACAGCTAATCTTTATTAATACTCTGAGGAAGTTATGTAAATGAATGTAGGAATCAGTGGAAATTCCAAATGTAAGGCAAAGGATGAATGTTCTAAATAAAATAAGTTTCAGACTTGATATTTTCACACATGTTGCAATGTACTTTGCTTTGTGTTATAATTGCGAGTAGGATTCTGCCAAGGAGTTATTAAAAGCGAATTTAACATTAAGCAGTGATTTTTCACATCAATAGCTGCCTTCCAGCAAGCTTTATGTCTTAGGCATATGGAGCTAGTACTTTTTTCAATGAATTACAATCTTCATTGACTTAATAATCAGTGAGTGGCTATTGGATTCCTACTTCTTGACTTCAATGGTTTCAAAGTCCCAGTTTGCAATCTACTCTTCATTTGATTTGTACATTCCACACTAAGAATCTGAGAATGATTTTTTAAATAAATTTTATTTGAAGGTATTCCTTTTTAAATCCATATTGTATCTTCACAGATTAAGATAAATAATTAAGAGAAACAGAAACTAATTAGAGATATTCTTCACGTTATCTCTCTTCTTCCTTCAGCCTCTTGTTTTTCTTCATCATCATTAATACACACTGATTTACCCACTATATGCAGGGCTCAGTAAGAAACATCATGGTTTCAAAAAGATACAGAAAACAAAGTCTACACTCAAAGCATTTACAATCTTGTTGAGAATCTGTGACATATATATTTAAATAACATTACAAGGTAGTTTGGGACTGGATGTCAGAAGGACAGATGTATGTCCCTTGAATACAGTTGAACCTGAATGATATTCTCTAATCTAAGAAATCATGACCAAAGACATTACTTCTCCCTTTTGGGGAACTGTTCTGGTACCTTGACCATTCTCTCTGGTCATCCCAACTCCTAGGGACATCACTCAAGACATCTTCAGAATTAACCTTCTACTATGATTCACTTTTTATGGATGAGTCCTCTTCTCTAATTCCCCAGAGGACTACTGCACAAAGAGTTGCTTTTGATAAACAGGTCATTGAAAGAAGCTATTATTTAAAAACTAGGAAATTAACATCAATAGGAATAAGTGGGAGATATAGAAAACACAGAGAAAAAGAATGCTAAAATAGGCTAGAAATTGTGGGGCTAAGGCATGAGAAAGAGCTGTAAGAGTGGAAAGGCTGGCACTAATAAGGTAGCAAAAGTTCTCTTACTGTGAGTTATCTAATAACAGGTCAATGTGAGTAATCTAATAAGACAGAAGTAATTTGTAACAAATAATCACAAAACGTTGGTGACCTACAATGAGAGTTTACTGCTTGCACAAATGTGATCAGGCAGTTCAGTTGTAATTTTCCTTAGGTTTGCTCACAAGTTAACTGAAGATGAGCTGGCTGTCAGCTGACCTAGAATAACTTTGGCTGCCTCATCTAGGACAACTTGGATTGCATCTCAGGTCGCTCATTTTCCAGCAGGCCAGGGCAAGCCAAACTCAGCTGCACATGTGCTTTACAGGACTCTCCAGCAGAAAAAGAAGCTGGGTGCCAGAGAAGTTCATGAGTGTATACATCATCATACATGACCCGAAGCTTTGCAGAAATGTTGGTGAGGACACTGGAAGGGGAGACTAAAGCCAATATTACCTTGATTTAAATTTTTTTTTAACATTTATTCATTTTTGAGAGTGAGAGAGAGCATGAGCAGGGGTGGGGGAGAGAGAGAGGGAGACACAGAATCTGAAGCAAGCTCCAGGCTCTGAGCTGTCAGCACAGAGCCCGACGTGGGGCTCGAACTCATAAACTGTAAGATCATGACCTGAGCTGAAGTCAGACATTCAACCAACTGAGCCACCCAGGCGCCCTGTTGATTTTAAAAGAGAAACCAACTGACACCTACTGTATTCATTTTCTGTTACTACTATAATGAGTTACCATGAATTCAGGAGTATAAAACAACACAAACTTATTACATCACAGTTCTGTAGGTCAGAAGTCTGGGTTGGCTCCACCGGTTCTGGTTTCACAAAAGCAAAGTTAAAGTGTCAGCTAGCTGAGTTCTAGGAAGTTTTAGGAAAAATCCACTTCCAAGTTCATTTAGGTCATTGATAGTTTCTAGTTCCTTGTGGTTGTATGACTGAGTTCCTATGTCCTTGCTGTCTGTAAACCAGGGGTTATTCTCAGTGTCTACAGTCAGCTATAGCGGGTTGCTTCCTTCTCATATTCTGAATCTTTCTGATCTTATTCTCCGGTTCATCTCTACCACCTCCAGCCAGAGAAAGTTCTCTGCCTAATTGGGCCCACTTGAATAATCCAAGATAATCGTGTTTAAGGTCTCTACTCCTAATTATATCTGGAAAATTCCTTGTGTCATAAAATATGACATATTCACAAATCCCAGGAATTAAAGTGTGGATATTTGGGGGTGGCCACCTATCGTACCTGGAATCATATATTTTATATCCAATCCCTTCCCCTGAATATATTACCAGAAACTTGTAGCCATAAATTCAAATTGGCCCCAATTTTATACATTTTATCAATTGCCAGCCTGTGTGTTATACTGTGTGCTCTCATTTGGGTTTGAAAAAATATGATGGTTATAACTAGGGAATAGCATCTGTTCAATTCATGATCACTCTCTCTCCTCACCACTAGATAGGGCAAAGGAATAACCAGTAACTTAATTATTCAAGAGCATTTCTTCTTCAAAGAAAGCACTCTGTCACCCCCACCACCAGCCTCAGATTCTCAAACCAAGAATTCTGATTCATCTATATACGTTTTAAACATGTCCAACTACTTTGGATTGAAATTGTGTCTTCCCTAAAATTCTTATGTTCAAGTCCTAATTTGGAAACAGAGTTGTTGTATATACATTTGGTTAAGATGAGGTCATACTGGAGTAAAGTGTGAGTCCCTCTCCAATATGACTGATATTCTTATAAAAAGGAGAAGTCTGAACAAAGACACACAGGGAGAACATCATGTGAAAATAAGAGCAGAGATCTACAAACCAAAAAATATCAAAGATTTTCAGCAAACCACCAGAAGTTAGGGAGACGCATGGAATGGATTCTCCTTCATAGCCCTCAGAAAAAGCAATCCTACCCACACTTCATCTTGGCCTTGTTGCTTCCAGAACTATGAGATGATAAATGTGTGTTGTTTAATCCACCCAATGGTGGTGGCACCCAATTTGTATATTTGGCTACTTCTGAGCATAACCAGTGGCTGAAAAAAAAAAAAAAAAAGTATCACCTATGACAGTTGTAAGGGAAATCGCTGGAAGGGACTATGCCAGGCTATGAGCATATAGCCTAAAGAGATCATCAGTCTATCCATTCCACAAAACAGCCTTTTTCTATTTCCCGTTCTGGGTTCAACTAGGATTTCCAGCTCCATAATAAAATCATATTAATATTTATGCCAAATTACTAGGATTCTGAATCTATATTTGCTCATGCAGAAATTAAGCCCCTTCCCACCTCCTTCTCAACCTCAGAATTCCCCCCTATATTTCTGAGACTCTTGTTTGAGGTCTTTCATTTTCTTATAACCAATTTCCTCTTTGTGTCCCTCTGCTCTGGCTTCTTCATCTAGGTACCCTTCCATTGCCTCTGCTCCAGGGCCTTCTGTGGGAGCACCGTATGGAATGCTCAAGAGTCCAACACCAGTGGCCTCCTGAGTCATAAGGTGACAACACACCGGCTATGTGGCTAGGGGAGGAGAAAGAGACAGGATTGTGATGATCGTCTTACCAAATCTATGGTATAAATGCTCTGATGGGCCCTAAAGAAACACTGCTTGTATCTGATGTCTCACTGAGTCTTTCATGATTATAATTCCTCCAGCCTTCACCTCTCTCTCCTTTGAGGCTCAAAACCCACCCTAAAGGCAAGGAGAGGAAAAATTCAATCTCATCCTCTCCATGTTGGCATCATGTCTTCACCACCCAACTTCCACAAAACACTTCCCTCTTTCCAAAACAAAAGACTGACAATTCTTGCATATAGATCCCTAAAGAGATCATCCATCTATCCATTCCACAAACAGCCTTTTTCTATTTCCCCTTCTGTGTTGAACTAGGATTTCCAGCTCCATAATAAAAGAGTAGCTAAGGAAAGTCAGAGAAAGGGTAGCTAACTGAGAGGGGGGTCAGTAAAAGAAATTTAAGAAAGAAGGTAAGACTTTTACTTATTTTTTTAATTTAATTCCACTATAGTTGATATACAGTGTAATATTGGTTTCAGGTGTACAATATAGTGACTCAACACTTCTGTACAACACCTGGTGCTTATCATGACAAGTGCCCTCCTTCATCCCCATCACCCATTTCAGCCATCCCCCACCCATCTCCCCTCTAGCAGCCATCAGATTGTTCTCCATAGTTAAGAGTCTGTTTCTTGGTTTGTCTCCAGAGGAGGTAATATTTTTAACATTAATCTGTGGGATTTAAATAAATGGAGAGAGAAAAGGCATTCTAGGCCACTAGTAAAGAGAAAATAAGAGACATACATTCGGCTGAACAAAGTTAAAAGTACAGTTCGTTTCATTAGTCATTACAGTTCTTCACAGGTATCCAGTAGAAGAAATCATCTTTAATTCAAACCTACAGAAATCTCCCTTCACTGTCTCTTATTCCCAGAAAGAATGTCTATATTCCTGGGAATTAGTTAGACAACAAATATTCCTTTCCCATTCTCTTAAAAAGGAAATTTTAGCGGGGTTTTCTTTGGTTTAGATTTTTAACTCAAATGACTCACCCTGGCTTTGTCTAAAATAAGTAATTTCAATTTGTTTCACTTCACCTGTGTCATAATTTGGTTTTCTATAAGATTTCCATTCACTCTCTTCAGGAAAACTTTTTTTTCCCTTTTCTCCTCATCAGCACCACCACAAACTCCAAATGGCTCTTTTCATCTCTCTGAAAATCTTTATGGAGTAGAAACATCTTCTCCCTCCATTAGCTTTTCCTAGCCACCTCAACCTTGCTAACTAGAGGTCTTGGTGGCAGTAGGAAAAAGTAAGTCACCTGCTATTCACATTTAAAGAAGAAAGGACCATAGCTGGGAAAAGCAGGTCTTTTTCTACATCTTAAGAGACCTGGGCTACTGTGAATCCAAACCTGGCCTTCCATACTCAGACCTCTCTGCAATCATGACAGCCACAATACAGGTTCTGGTTTATGCCATCTGAGGGTGTGTGTGTGTGTGTGTGTGTGTGTGTGTGTTCCAGACAGAGCTTATGTTCAGCCACTTACTCTTCAGCAGAACACACAGCAGTTATTAAATTACTAATACCAGGGATTATTTTATTGTGGCTCATTTTATGGCTGTGGCAAACCTCAGAGGAGTATGGTTTAGTGAACAGAACTTGCTCAGGACTTAAACTGCTCTAATTATTTAATGTATCAAATGTTCTTGCTCCAAGAAAGAGCAAGTTACTTGCTTGTTAAGAAAACAAGCATTACAACTGGTTGACAAAACCCAACTGGAATTAGTTATGAAAGGTCATATAAACAGGCACATGTTTTTGTAGGGCTTTTCAAAATGCAAAATGTCTATAGATAGTAAGATAATTCTGGTGGTGATAGAGCAGCATTGTGAAGTCTTGTTTAACAGTCTGTTTAATGTAAAAGAGATTAAACAAATTCATGCTGAAAAGGCGATTAAATACACACTAATCTATTACTGAAAACTCACCAAGTAAGAGTTTCAATCTGTTATATTTCAATCTTGGGATTTTGTTTGTTTGTTTTGTTTTTGCTGTCACTGAAATACACTTGCATTAAAAAATAGGTATGGTAATCTGTGACTGTCACAGTTGTTAGGGTGCAGCTGAATCCTGTTTAAAGCTTCCAAAAGATTTTTTTTTTACAGTAAGTGCTTCTTGGAACAGAATGACACTTGTCCTAAGGAAGTATAACATTTTTTTTGTTGCTGTTATCGCTCTGACTGTAAGGAATTCATGTAAAGCTACAAAATGTTGGCAGAAAAGAGAAACATTTTCTGAAGATCTACAGTGACGTGGGCACTTTGTCATAGAAAACTTTAACTTCTACACCAATTTTCAACATAATAATAATAGGCATTATTATTTTGATTTTACGAATCAAATGAATAGTTCTAGGTAATGAAAATAAGAGTCGAATCCTAGGTAAAAGAACTTGCCCACTTAGGCTCATAAATGACCATGTTTACATTCAAATCTAGATCAAACATGCAAATTTTTCCCACCTCAAATTTCTGCCTTTGGTTTATTGGTCTAAAATACTCTCCAGTGTTTAGGCTCTGGCTCTCCTTCTTACCTCAGCCTCTTACCTTGCCAGTGCCCTCCCCAAAGTCCCTCTGTATTACCCTCCCCATTTCACCACCTGACCCCATCTCAACTCTCAGCACCTTGTTTCGTTTCTATGAAGCACCAAAATACCTGTTTACTTGGTTGTTTGTTTAATTTATTTGTTTAGCCAGTTGGCATTTTGCCTATTGCCTAAAATGTCCACTCAGTAAGGACATATCTGTCTTACTCACTTCAGGATAGCCAAAGGTTAGCAAAAGCTTGCCATATAGTAGAAAACTCAGTAAATATTAGTTGATTCTAAATGACTTCTGGTTTTTTTCACTCACGACATTGCCTGCCAGGAGCCATTAATTCTCTTGAAAAAAAAAACTGTTTTGTTTATTAATTCCCAAAATGAAAAGATGTTAAAGATAAAATAATAACAAAATGTCCCTGCTAGATACTTTATAGTCTTATATTACAGTTTCTCATACAAATCTTTCAAGTAATACTTGAAAACCAAGATGTTTCAATACCCCAGGGATAAAATGAGTACGGGTTTACCTACCCTCTACAAAAGGTCAGTGTGGAATAGAGAGGAGATCATCCCAACAGAGCCATATGTTTTGTGGAAGGTCCAGAGTTCTGTGTTCACAGCACTACTTTTTTTATCTTTTCCATTATAGATAGGGAGTTGGCAGAACTGTATAGTGGGCACAAATATATGTGAAATGGCATAATGTTCTCTGTCTGGGGATTTAAAGTACCAATAGGATACAATTCTCTGTCCTTAAGGAATTCACAGTCAAGTAAGTCCATTCATGTCGATGATAGTTTTCATGTTTGTAGCTACTACAAGATTAATGTTGACAGTCACCTGTCTCCTAGGGATACAGAGCTGGAGGAATGGAGGGCAGGGTGAGGAGTAAACAGCAATAAGGTTACAAGTCTTTGTTTATTTCTTTTTTTATTATTATTAGCTACAGTGCAGTGTATGTGCCATAGCTGACGTTAAGGAAGGACTTGATTTGTGAGAATTTGCCATTTGTTTCTCACTGTTTCCCATTGCTGGTTGCCTAGTCATAGTCTAACTTTACTAAAGCCCAAGGGAAGTTAAGAAAGCATATTTCATTTCTCACTCCATTAACAGTAGGGGAAAGCTATGGGAAAGTAGATATAATAACACTTGTTGCCAAAAGTCCAAAAGACCGTAAAACATGATCAGACCCAGGTGGGAGCTCCACACACACGTGTGATCACACCATAGACCAAGCATCCTTTTGAACTAGAGATGCAATTGAATTAGATTTGCCTAGTTTACAACAAATTTCTCTGAAACTATTTGCCTAGTTTTATGGCAGTCAAGTCCAGGATGAGTGGCTTTTGTGTTGTCTTCTCTCACATGGTATTTTACGCATTTCTTAAGACAATGGAAGAAGCAGCGTCTCAGAGAAGCGGGCACAGAGAAGGGCTTACCGAATTCTGCAGTAACACCTGCTTACTATTGTAACCACATTCTTCAAGAATGTTGTCTCCAAATAGAAAGATAATGATGGAAAAATGGTCTTTGTTATCTATAGAGATGTCCACTGATTTGAACCACAGCCTTAAAGAGGTATTTACCAATGCTTTCTTTTGTCTCTTTTCTTTTTTTAATAAATGAACCATTTTTAGACCGAGAAATATAAAGCATATTGTTCTAGTGCCTGCTTTAGAGACAACTCCAGCTAAAACGTGATTATACTCAATGGTGAGGTAACATCCTTTGTCTTTTATTACTCAACAGCCTATAAATTCTATGAGGACTTGTGATTTTCTCCAACTTCTTACATACTCCAATATTTCAATGTTTAGAGTTGATGTTAACAGCTGCATGGCCATACAAGAATACCATACCCAACTACCACCTGTTTGAAATAAAAAACACTACCCCTGAGATTTTAAGTATAGACACAAGACAGTGCCTGTAGGTTCTTGCTCTTAAAGTAAGGGACTGGAGTTTTAAGGGTGTGGTATTAGAGTCAGTATCTTGGTTTTCTCTCCATGAAATGCTAATAGGAGAGGAACTTCAAGATTTTAAGACACAAGTTCCCTACCTATAGTCATCTGTCTGTCTGTCTTCTCCTTTCCTCTTTCTTTATCCTTTCCTGTTTGAAAATTTTCTACCCAGATTAAAAATCAGTGTTGTTTTATTTCCCTTAAGATTGTTTACTTGACATTATTTGATGTGACTTTTCCTTGGAAAATAATAATTGTTATCTTTCTATTTTTACTCTAGTAACATATTGTTAAACTGTGTAGTTTACTTGTTTAACCTTCATTTTCCTGTTCATTTCCTTTAAAAATAATTTATCCTTAGGATTTGAGATCTATTTATTTCTAACTTTAACTTTCTTTTTTCTAATATCCATTCATCTTTGATTTTATCAACTTTTACAACCTGATGTTGCTTCTAAAATTCATATTTAAAAAACTCTGGTTTTTTTGGTAAGTAATCTGTTGTCTTTACAGAAACTTTAGAACTTTTCCCTTCATCCTTCATGCTCTAAAATCTCTCTACCATGCTTCCAGGAGTGCATGTATGTGCTCCGAATACAGTGCACTCAGGATTTGGGCATTTTTAACCATATCTCTATTTCTGGAAATTCCCTATCTTTTCTTTCCTCTAAATATCACTTCCACTCTCATTGTTTTCTCCATCTGGCATCATTTTGGTAGATGTTGGGACTCCTAATGCTATCAGCCATGTCTCCACTTTTAAATCTTTGCTTATCCCTTTTTGTCCTGTGTCATTTTATGTCCCTTCTCACATTTCCAGCCCATTAATTTCTTCTTCAACTGTTTTTGTAGTTTTCTTCTGGAAACAGAGTCAGAGTTTAATGTTAATAATTACACTATATTCACATTCTCTAATTTTTGCCATTACTATCTATTCTTGTTTCATAAATTCTTTATCTTATTCCTTGTTTGTGATATCTTTGCTTCTAAGTCTTAGGACATACGTGATATCTATTTTAATTCCCTGTACTGGTGTTTCTATTAAGTCTGGTTCCTTTTGTTGAGTTTGTGACCTCTTTTTCATGACCAGGTAGAATGTCCAACGGTCTTTTAGATCTGGCTATCTCTGTGCCAGGATGACCTTCGCAGAAACAAGGGCAAGGGCCTTTCTTTCTACTTGAGTTGTCACTCACACATCTCTGGCCTAAAAGCAGATATGTGACATATGCTGTCTGGCTGAAGAAAGGGCGATGAGGGGCAGAGACCCAGAGCGTGACCCAGTTGACTGCTCTACCGCAGAATCTCTGAGTAAATGTCCTGGCAGATGTCTGTTAGGACTCATCTGCTCCTGGCTTCTACTCTTGGCAGCATGAAGAGCACTCTCCCCAAACAAAGTTATTCCATTAGTCCACATGGACTAGTGGCTGGATCCTTCATTATATTCGTACGAACCAAAGTATATGATTTAAAAATGATAGCTCTGGAGCTATGAGTGGTGGATGCCAAAATGTAGCTCTACTGTGTGTGTGTGTGTGTGTGTGTGTGTGTGTGTGAGCGCGTGCACACATATGTACACACATGTACTTTATGCATTTGTTTATATAGAGAAAAAATTCAGGGGCACCTGGGTGGCTCAGTCAGTTAAGCGGCTGACTTTGGCCCAGGTCATGATCTCGTAGTCCATGAGTTCGAGCCCTGCATCAGGCTCTGTGCTGACAGCCTGGAGCCTGTTTCAGATTCTGTGTCTCCTTCTCTCTGACCCTCCCGCATTCATGCTCTGTCTCTCTCTGTCTCAAAAATAAATAAACGTTAAAAAAAATTTAAAAAAAAATCAGGTTTTTAAAAATCTTGAAAAGTAGAAGTGCATTTTGCTTTTTTATTGTATTTATTCATATTACTTGAATTTTTTACACACAGGTATCCTATTTAAATTTAAAACAATTATTAGAACTGAAAGAATTAAGTTTTTGCAATGAATACATTTCTGAATACTCAAACCTACAAACCAGCAGGAGTCTGCACCTGAATTGTCCCACTCTAACCTCCACTGGAATATGTTTTAAATGAGTTACTTTTTGGTGTTATGCCACTGACTTCATTAAGAAAATGTTCAAAAAAAAGTCTCTGTAAAATTTGTTGTTTTATTTACCCTATGAATATTGTTAAGAAAACAAGTCACATTTTAACCCAGTATTTTAGTACCCAGAATATTGTGCAGGTCTCCTGAGCACTGGCCTTGTTTATATCTTAATGAGTTTGTGAATCTTGCAGCTAATTACACTTTCCTCTCCACAATGGCTTCTAGAAAGCTCTGAGAAAATCACCAACCCACTTTTAGCAAGCAGACAGAAGCTTGCAGCAAGCATTTGTTAAATTCTTTACTTCCTGCTTTATCTTGTTTTTTCATATTTTCCTTTTACCTCAGTCTCTCCACTTGTTTGTTTTTATTTTGTATATTTTTATATATTGTCTAAAATATTTTTTAAAACAAAGTAGGGTTTAAATTACTAAAATCGTAAATATGCAAAGCAAACAGTCCCCAGACAAAGTGACATTTCCATTTATGACCTAAATATTACTAGTCTTACTCTGGCCCTAATACCTATCATTCTTCCATTTCCCCTCCATAGCCCTAGGGAAGCCATTTATTCTTAATATACTGTTGACTCTGTTAAGCATCCACGAGTGCTTTAAAAGGAAGATTGGTCTGGGAGGAGGCAAAATTGCATCATAATTTTCTGTAGATTCCCAAATGAAAAGTTTCCTCACGAGGAACTCACTGGGGAAAGGCTGTATTTATCACATGTTTAATAACGAACAATGTGGAGGTTCAAGTTGTCACTTGCATGTCCCATTACTTAGATCCCAAACGAGATCATCATCCAACTAAATTTACTGAATTCATTCTCTTTTTGTTGTTGCTATTAAGCTTTACTGACGTGAAGAAGAAAAGGGTTAAAAGCCACATGAGTAAAAAGGAACTTGACTTTTGTTTTACTATAAATATTCTGAAAGACAAAAATCTAAAATATTTCTTTCAATAGCTTTCTTATTTCCATATTTCTGACAAATATGTCACAATAAAGCTGTTTTTATTACACTCTACTAGCTCAGCCTACAAAATGACAAGGAACAAGAGGCAGAAAAAAGAAAATAAAGCTAAAAAGAGTCATAATCCTAAACTATAAACTGTAAAGAGTATCTGCCAAATCCAGAAAGGATGCCACAAACTGATAGACACTGTTCCAGAATCCCTGCAGGGAATGGAGTTCTCAAAAAGTAAATGGCACAGTCCAGGAAGGCTCAGCAACTACTGTTCACTTGCATCCATGAGTTCTCTAAGTGCCCAGTGCCACCCGCAAAGAATGGAAAAATAGAAAGGACCAAGGGAAAAACTATTTATACTTGCCACCTTTACTCCCTGAGACATAGCTTCCTAACTCAGCAATTAGAGTGGGGATGAGGAAAAAGTATAATCATATTTGCAGTAGATACCAGAGTCTGTTAATAAGGGAACTACATAAACACACATTCACAATTTGGAAAATCACTGATCTACGGCACTTCACTGCCTATTTGTCCAAATGAAGGACAATGTGCCCCAAGAGAAGACACAGCGAGTAAGTGAAGAACATTCAGAGATAATGCTCACAAACTGATGCTGGCAGCTGCCCTAGATCATGCTGTCTGTTTCTCTCCAAACATTTTATTTTATTTTTTTTTTTGAGTAAATAGCTTACACATTCAAAAGAGTAATAGGCAAAAAGAAACTAGAACAGAACTTAAACATAAATACAAGCAAAACAAAAAAAAAAGAGGAAAAAGCAAAAAAGGGAAAAAGAAAAATATGTAGCAATTAAGAATCTGATGAGGGGCGCCTGGGTGGATCAGTTGGTTGGGTGCCCGACTTCTGCTCAGGTCATGATCTCAGGCTCCCTGAGTTCAAGCCGCCCTTCTACCACTGTCAGGCTCTGTGCTGACAACTGAAGCCTGGAGCCTGCTTCGGATTCTGTGTCTCCCTCTCTCTCTCTGCCCCTCCCTCACTCACACTCTCTCTCTCTGTCTTTCAAAAATGAATTACAAAAATGTTAAATGTAAAATGTTAAAAAAAATTATAAAAAAATAAAAGAATCTGTACTACAGACACTGAAAATAGAAACTACATTTTCCAGATGAATTTAAAGGCAGAGTTGCAGTGAGTTTAGATTCCACTAATTGATGTCTTTTTTTTCTTTTTTTTTTTCGTGTGTATATGTGTGTGTGTGTGTGTGTGTGTGTGAAACTTGAATTCGAGAACTTAGAAAGTGAGAAGACAATCATGGAATTAAACATCACTTTTCCTGGTGTGGGTCATACAAGCTGCAGTGGGGTTCTGGAAATAGCAACTACAGTGATAGCTTCCCAATTTCGAGGGCACTTTCCTAATTTTGACAGGAATGTCAACTACACATGCAACCAGTTCTGTTCTGTGGCTCTGTGATTCCAGATGATCATCCTGAACATGTTACTTTAACACTTCCAATATTTTTGTAACCCATATAATATGTATATAGTAATTCTATTTCTTAAACAAGTTAGATTCTGCCCTCACAACTCAATATCAAAAAAAAAAAAAGGCAATCTAGGATTTTCTATCTGATCTAAATTTTTTTCAATAGATAAAGGTCCTGATAAAACTAAATGGTGGGATCCAAGAAAATACATGTATGCATTGGTAAAATAGTTATTTAAATAATCACCGGTGATCACCTGAAATGAAGTGCCTTTTGGAGTCAATGCTTTGACAGCCCAGGTAGCTGCTACAATAAAGTATTATGATAAAAATGAAGAATGTAAAGTTTGTGACTGTCAATAATGTCTTCTAAGTACTTACTGAGGCCAATAAAAAATGAAATAGCCAGTTCAAGATTTTTAATTCCCAGCTTAAGTTACAATGATTATAAGTCAATTCTCAACTTCATCAGGTCTTTCTGCAAAATTTAGGACATTAATTGGGAAAGACTGGGAGCCTAATGATTTGAATAGATACATTTGGGTTAGGGTTAGGATAACTTTGAGTACCCCCAAATTCCTAAGTCCATAAAGGGCCACCATGGTGAGCAGAAGTTCCTCCTTCCCTGTCTGATGAGTAGAGACTTTTCAGACCAGAAATCCTCTAATGGCTTCACCTGACCAGGATAACTTTCAAGAGAATGACAAGTTTTCTCATGTTGTGCTTCATCCATCTTTCATTGCCTCAAAATCAATAAGTAAAATCAAATCCAAATGTGTCATGGTGAGGATGGTAAAAAGTCTAATTTAGAAAATAAACAGCTTACAAACCAAAATAATTAAAATATTTAGTTGTTGGGGTGCCTGGGTGGCTCAGTCGGTTAAGTGTCTGCCTTCAGCTCAGGTCATGATCTCACGGTTCATGGGTTTGAGCCCTGCATTGGACTCTCTGCTGTCCACTCAGAGCTGCTTTGAATACTCCATCCCCTTCCCTCACTGCTCCTCCACCACTCATGCTCTCTCTCTCTCTCTCTCAAATAAATAAATAAATAAATAAATAAATAAATAAATAAAAACAAAATAAAATATTTTGTGTTATTTTTACTTGGTGGTTAGCCAAGGAGAGTATCATGGAAATGGATTGGATTCTAAGACCATGGAGGAAGGAACAAAATTATAGACCACGATGAAAATATAGATGTGAAAATCCCAAGATTTAAGAAAATAGAAATATTGGAATAGATTAATCAAGTATAACAGTCTCCTAACTAAATCTCCTAAGAAGGCTCAGAGTATACTGTCTACCCCAAAGCACTAAGAAAAACATTGTTTTAGTCAATATCCTGTCAAGGAAGACTGAAGCACCACCTTCCCTGTAAAGCTCTGAGGCTCCATAGTGGCTATCCTTCCAGACTGAAAAATGCTTTTTAACCAGTCTCCCTGATTTCAGTAAGCCACAATAGAGCATCACTTAACCAGGAGGAGCAAGATGGGCAAGAGGACCAGAGCAATTATCAAAATGATGTGACCTGCAAAGATCTTTGGTATGAGCTAATTTATGAAGGGCTAAGACATATGAACAGAACTGAGGCTCTATTTGATTTGTATAACACTAATAAAAACCTTCTACATCTGATAAACAGAGGCCCAATTTGAGTCAACATAAAGGAGTTAAGGCTCCTCATCCAATTTCTAGGCCTGGGTCAACAAACATACTCACCTGAAGATGAGACTACAGAGATTTCAGGAGGACCTTACAATAATACCACAAGTATAAATTTTCCTAGAAGATTCCTAGAATCCTACTCAAAGGGACTAAGATCATTTGTCAGGATGTGATGGTTAATTTTATGTGTCAACTTGACTAAGCTAAGGGATGGCCAGATGCTGGTAAAAAATTATTTCTGGGTGTATTTCTGAGCATGTTTCCAGAAGAGTTTAACATTTGAATCAGTCAAATGAGCAAAGAACATCCACCCTCACCAATGTAGGCAGACATTTTCCAATCTGTTGAAGGCCCAAACAAAACCAAAAAAGGCAGAGGAAGGGTGAATTCTCCCACTTTTTTTTGAGTTGGAACATCTATCTTCTCCTGCCCTTAGACACTGAAGTTCTTGGTTCCCAGGAGCTTTCGAACTCTAGGACTTAGACCATTGTATCCCTAGTTCTCAGGTCTTCATCTTCATACTAGGAGTTGTACTATTAGCAATGCTGGTTTTTAGGCCTTTGGACTTGCAACTGAATTATACCACTGGCTTTCCTAGTTTTCCAGCTGCAGACAGCAGATTGTAACATATCTCAGCCCCCATTAATTGTGTAAACCAATGTCCATAACAAATCTCCTTCTATCTATCTACCTGTCTATCTATCTATCTATTTATTTATCTATCCTATTGGTTCTGTTACTCTGGAAAACCCTAACACACAAGGTAACTATGTGTTGAGAAAAGGAACTATCTATACTTCCCAATAAAAATTGGATACTGATTCTGAGATGACATAAACCCATGGAGGGCCCAGAATGCCATTGTTTTCTAAGAATTAGAAAATATGTACCTAGGGAGAGTTATAACTGGAGCTTTGGCTCAATTCCATTTCAGCAGAGGCCTAGTGCATCTAAAAACATGCTTGTGGTTATTTCCTTGGTTCTTGAGTGCTCAGTTGGAATAGACATACTCTTACAGACAAAATCACATTAGTCTCCTGTAAAGTAAAGGATATTATGATAGAAACAGCAAAATGAAAGTCTCAGGGATAACTCCTCTCTACCAAAATAGTAGGTCAAAATCAATTTCTTCACTTTTAAGGGGATTTCATACATTAGTACCTCCATCAAGTACTTGAAAAATACTAGAATTATAAATCCTCCTCCATCCTCATTTAACTGGCCTATCAGCCCCTGTGAAAAACAAATTGGTTTAAAAAACAATCAAAAGATTATTGTTAACTTAACCACGTGGTGACTCAATCATAGTGATCCATATGCAGACTCTTTAATGGAAAAAGGCAACATGGCCCCTGATACCCTGAATGCTCCAATTTTCTCTCTCTCTCTCTCTCTCTGTCTCTCTCTCTCAGACACACACACACACACACACACACACACACACACACACTTACCTTCAGCCAGCAAGGATAGAAGGTTAGGTCATCATTACTCCTCTATAGCTCTTGGCTCTGTGCTAGAGTTTAGTCTGTTAATACTTGTGTCATCTCACCATTCCATAGGCCATCATGCTGATCCTCCACATGGTAAAATAATGCTGATAGAATCTAGTCAGCAAAAACTATCAGGTACCTTAGAGGGTATTCAGTAGCAATAGGAACTCTAGACACATAGAGAGATAATTTCCAGGAAAACCTAATGTCTTTCCAACTTTTTGACACTCCAGGGAGTTCAAGACATACCAGGATATCCCCTCCAAAATGAAAGACAAGGTACTATACTTCGCTTCCTCATCACAAAGATAGAGATAACAACTGTTGGTGAGCTTTTCGGATTTTATAAAAAAAAAAAAAATGGATGTGTTTCTTCCCTCAACTCATTAAATAAATAATTTGCAAGGCTGCCAATATTAAGTGAGAGCCAGATCACAATAAGACAGTTCAAGCATCTTAGTAATCCAGCAACGTAAGTGGAAATCCAGAGGATCTATTATTGATCCAAAGGTCTTTGGCAAAACAGACTATTGCATGAACCCAACAGCAGACTCTGACTGAAGATTCATAGATAGACCTCTAGGATTCTGCAGATATGCCATACCATTTTTAAAAGATAAATATTCTCTTTTTATAAAACACTTGTTCTCTTGCTACCAGTCTTCTTGGTAGAGACTGAGACTTAACCTTGCGATACCATTAACATGAAATGTGACTATTCATCATGAATTGAGTCTTATCTAACCCAGGAAGCCATAAAGTTTGCATGTGTAAATGACATATATAAGACTGGACTCTACACAAAAAAAAAAAAAAAAAAAAAGAATGGACTCTAGCAGGATCCAAAGGCACAAGGAAGTTGAACATATGGCCCCTGCCTGTTCCTGTTGTGCTATCACTTCTCTTTTCAGTAGAACCACTTACAATACCTAGGGATTTCCCCAGGGCCAGTTGATGGAGAACGGGAAAATCTGAGGCTGGTTTGCATGATACACACCACACATGCCAAAGTGGTCTACTGAAGCATTAAATATGTTTTACTCACACTCAAAGCAAAGAATATCATTGAAGATACACACAAAAAATCTCAATAGAAGTAAATGAAAAAATGGGAAACTCTATTGTTGTTCTCTAACCATAGGTGCTTTGTGCAGAGTCTTGTGCATTAAAATAACAATTACTGAAATCATTAAGTCATGTTAACTAAAAACTTAACTGCTAAATTTCTGTAAAGATAGTAAAAATGCTTCTAAATTTTTGTCACAATAAAACCTGTATAATTATCACTATCTTTGCTATATATCTATATCTATATCTATATATATATCTATGTATATATATCTATATATATATATCTGTAATCCGTCTGGGAATGTGGGTTCAGATGGTTACAAGATGCACTGAGGGGGCCTAGTTGAGGTGGAGCCTATCAGGAGAACAGAACCACATAAACATGTGGTACTTGGAAATGTCAGGTCCTGTATTGGGTAGGAGTGAGATGTGGCACTGAAAATAAACAGATTAGTTGAAAGTTGGTATGTGAAAGGGCGGGCCTACGCTGGCCAACTCCATCTTGTTCTGTGTCCTTCACCTTGACCACGCCTCCTCCCCTTGAGTAACCTCCTGCTCACCTGCCTAACATGACTCGGACCCTTCCCCAGCCAATCGGCTGAGGCCACAGCCATTACCTCACCAACTGCCCCTAGGCCCCAATAAAACCTTTGTCCTTTTGAAACTCGCTCTCTCTCCCCAGTATCTCACCGCTGCATCGGTGCAGGTAGGGGATTGAGCTGGAGCTAGCTCGAATAAAGGCTCTTTTGCTTTTATATCGGACTCGGCTCCCTGGCGGTCTTTGGGGATCATGAATTCTGGGCATAACATATGTACAGAACAATCAACTCCCAACTCTGACCCTCTACTCCTCATACACACACATATATATCCCAGACACAGACATATCACACATATGCTTCTGCCCCCAGGCAAAGAATTAGACATAGGAATGTAAACTTTGAGAGCAAAATCACATTGGTAAAAATCAGTAACACTGGGTGCTAGAAGACATTTTCTGATACAGATTCAAAATTTATTTCCCATAAAAAAATTATTTCCCATATTCCCTCTCTTATGGAGCTATGAGAATAAACTGCAGCAAAATGAAGATGTAAACCAAAAAATATGTTGGAATAAATCCAGAAAAGCAAGAAAGGAAGCATCAAGCGCTGAGAGGACACTTATGTGTGGAAGATTAAAGAGCAATAAGTCTGGAGAGGAGCAGGGAGGTGGAGCTCCCGGACTGGGGGATTTCCAAGATATCATGAAGAGTCTTAAAAGAAAGTAAGAATTCCCCTGCAGCTTCCAATATGTAAAGAGCCTGGAAGTTGTCACTGTCATCCTCACAAGAGAAAAGTTGTACAAACTGCAAATCAGTGACTTCTCAGATCAATCAGAGAACTGAGATTACAGGGCAAACCACCACCTCAGAAACTAGAGAGATAGACAAATACAGAGACTCACAGCTGAGATGGGCTTACTTGAAGCAGAAGCCATGGAGCCACTAACTGGTAGAAACACGTAAATGACAACATCAGTGGACTGGTGGACTGGTGGACAGCAGGAGGCTGAATGTGGACTAGCTTGAGTGAGGGGCCCAGTCTTAGAAGATCCACTACATTTTCATGGATTTTACCTCCAAGAACTCCAGCAGTTCTCACCTTGAAGATCAAAGAAAATCCCCTCCTGTTTTGGGCTAGGAGGGGAGCACAATACCATTCTGGTGAAATATGCCCAGAGCACTCTCCATAACAAAGATCCTCCCTCCAGAGGAGATTACCAGAGCCTCAGGGGATCTGTGGAAAGGGCAATTAGTCAACTCCAGGCCTCGCTAGCCAAAAAAGGCTAAGAAATGCTCCTAAAGGTCACATCCAAGGGACTCAAGTCCATTAATAAAAATGAGATTTAGTCAAATTAAGATTATAGAAGACTGCCTTTCCCTAATACCTTGCCACCACATCCATAGGGCTTCAGTATAATAACCGTGAATTATAAAGGAGACAGCTGCAAAACACAGAGTCTATTTAAGAAGTTCTTACTAAAATCCAAAGAAAACACAGAAGAAAAAAATAAACCAGAGAAAACTGAAACTTCTGGCACTTACAGCTACAGCAAACATTTAAACACAGCCAGCTCCTACCCAGATTAATATAAAATCTCACACTTAAAGGCCTAAATGCCTTAGTTCCTAGTCCCTGGTATATCATGTGCACTTTCAATAAAAATTATAAGGTATGCTAAAGGCAAGAAGAAAACACAGCTATAAGAGACACAGCAAGCATCAGAACTAGGCTTAGATGGGACACAGGTTTTGGAAGTATCAGATGGGAAATCATTTAACATACTATGATTAATATGCTAAGGTCTCTGAAAGAAAAAATAGACAAATGTAAGAACAGAGAAATAATGTAAGTAGAGAAACAGAATGTCTAAAATGCTAGAAATCAAACACATTGTAAGAGAAATAAGGAATGCCTTTGCAATACATGGATGGGCTTGTCGGAAACTGGTGAGAGAACTGATGAGCTTAAAGATGCATCAATGAAACTTCCCAAACAGAAATGCAAACAGATATATACAGAATAGTATGTCCAAGAACTGTGGGACAATTCTAAAAGTTGTAATATATACATAACGATAGTACTAGAAGGAGAAGAAAGTGGAAAAGAAACAGAAGAAATATTTGAAGTAATAATGGCTAAAAATATTCCCAAACGAATAACATACACTATGCACCACACACCCAGAAAGCTCAGAGAATATCAAGCAGGATGAACACTAAGGAAAAGAAATCTACTTCAAGGCATATATATTCAAAGTACAGAAAATCAAAGACAAAGAGAAAATCTTGAAGAAGCCAGAGAACAAAAACACTTTACCTCTATAGGTAAGCCTAAGCACTCTTTACACCTATAAATTCCCCCTCTTCAATAAATTCTCTTAAATGTTTCTGATTTTCGGTATACATAGGTTGGATGGTAAGGATGAGGTCCACAGATCAGTATGGCCTCCTCTCTACAAGGCCTTCAAGTGTCCAACTGTCTTGAGAACGTGTAGGAGACTTCACGATTTGTTATCCTCATCTTTCAGGCTCAGTCAAAATACTAAGAAAACAGGAAAATCCCTATTGAATGTTCAGTTAACATATATATTAGATAAATATTTCATTTTTGTCTTATACTTGCTATTATTGTCTGACATGTATCCCCATTCAGGCAGGAATGTGCCCCAGTGTGTCCCACGTCTCCAGAAGAGGATAATAGAGAAGAATCTACAGGATTAAAAAAAAAAAAAAAAAAAGTTTTTAGCTTTTGGTGTTCAGTAGCAAAAGCACAAACACAAAGCCAAAATTTGGGGAGAAGAAATGACCAGGCAGGGCCACAGTGACAACCAAAGAAACAGAAAAGATGAAAAAGAGAGGTCTGGTACATAGAGATGACTGTGGTCCAGTCCAGATGCCCTTGACACTATTCAGTCTCCAAGTACTCAGAGATAATCAGGATAATGGAAGCTCCATAAAGAAATTAAGTTCAGGTACAAAAATCAGAGTTACAAAAAAAATTTAAAGTTACATATTTCCACAACCAGGTATTGACAGGATTTATATAACAAACGTCTAGGGGCACCTGGGTGGCTCAGTCAGTTAAGCGTCTAACTTAGGCTCAGGTCATGATCACACTGTTCGGGTGTCATGTCAGGCTCTGCCCTGGCAGCTCTGTCTCTGCCCCTCCCCCATTCACGTGCATGCACGCACTCTCTCTCTCTCAAAAATAAACATTAAAAAAAATTAAAAATGTCTAAAAGAACACACAAGAAACTGTTAAGAGAGTTTATCTCTAGGAAATAGCATAGGAAGTCAGTAGGGAGGAATAAGAACTACTTTTCTCTCAGAAACTTCTATAATATTCATGTATTTTTGGAATTTTATTTTTTAGTGAAGTATATATTATCTTTATAAAAATATAGTTAATTAACAGGGAGCACCATCACACACACAAAATATATGTTAATAAAATTATTTAATGCAAATTTTATTCAGTTCTATGATGATGACACAGAAGAAAATGAGGGTTCAATAGGAAAGGAAACCAATGAAAAAGGTAAGAAAGACACAAGGAACCACAAAAACAGAGTCAGCAATAAGGAAAAGGAAACGTCAATTTCTTGTACAAATAATATGAGGTCCAGGGCTTCAAATAATGTGTCTATGGCCAACGTTCTATTAGAAAACCCTGGGGGTGCCTGGGTGGCTCAGTCGGTGAAGCCTCCAACTTCAGCTCAGGTCATGATCCCACAGTTGGTGGGTTCCAGCACCGCGTCTTGCTCTGTGCTGACAGCTCAGAGCCTGGATCCTGCTTCAGATTCTGTCTCCCTCTCTCTCTGCCCCTATCCCACTCATGCTCTGTCTCTTTCTGTCTCTCAGAAATAAATAAACATAAAATAAAATAAAATAAAATAATAAAATAAAATAAAATAAAATACTGAAAAACTGGTGTTTAACCAAAAAGAGACAAGCAGGCAAGTTAAGGAACAGGGATCCATATTCGCTAAGGAAAAATGACAAGCTCATATTTCAACACGAGATCAGAAGCCTGGTGAAAGACTGCAGCAGCCTGCAAATAAGTGAAAAATTCATCAAATGGCAAAACAATCAAGCTTAATATTTGCATCTAGAGCAAAGAATTAAAACTCAAGAGTCAATTAGAAGGAAGCAGATTTTATATTCTCTGATGTTCTCTTAAAATTATATATATTAAGTAAAAAACAAACCTAGATATCCCTACGAAGTAATGAGTCGGAAATTTTGTGAATTGGGGTGCCTGCATGGCTCAGTCAAACATCTGACTTGGGCTCAAGTCATGATCACTCAGTTCATGGGTTAGAGCCCTGCATAGGACTCTGTACTGACAGGTCAAAGCCAGGAGCCTGCTTCAGATTCTGTGCCTCCCTCTCTCTCTGCCCCTCCCCTACTCATGCTCTGTCTCTCTGTCTCTCAAAATAAATAAACATTTAAAAATAATAAATTAATTTAAAAAAAAGAAGAAGAAATGGGGCGCCTGGGTGGCTCAGTCGGTTAAGCATCCGACTTCAGCTCAGGTCATGACCTTACAGTTCGTGGGTTTAAGCCCCGCGTTGAGCTCTGTGCTGAGAGCTCAGAGCCTGGAGCCTACTGTGGATTCTGTGTCTCCTTCTCTCTCTCTCTCTCTCTCTCTCTCTCTCTCTCTCTCTCTCTCTCTCGGCCCCTCCCCTGCTCACACTCTCTCCCTCAAAAAATAAACATTAAAAAAAAAAAGAAGAAATGCTGTGAATTGTTAATCCCTCTGCTTTGCTTTGGACTTACTAGCAAAAGTTGCTGCATGTATGCAGAAGGAAAACTTAAACTAAATACATTACCTCAAAAGTGAAGGTGAGCCCACTGTGGAGGGGCAGCCTTCCCCTGGCAAAACCTTTTATAGTAAAGAGGGAAGCTTAGCTGTAACCAGCTCTAGATAACCAGAGTAGCATGGCTTTAAGATCCAGTAGAAAAGGTTACTCAGGGAGGGTGTTCAAGAAAAGAAAGCATGGACGGAAGAGTGATAGGACCTGGGAAAACAGTGATGATTACCCTGATCTGCTTTATAACTTTACCTCATGCCAGACTTTCCACTGGCTTCACACCTTCTTTTATTCTTCCCTTTAGTATGATGCTTACCGGTGAGCAAAACCAAGTCTTCATTCTGCATGTCAGCCCTAGAAATGTGTATGTTAGCACAAGCTCCCATGTATTGGAGTCCTAATGGCTAAGAAGTGTTCAGAACAGCTTATGATAATCAAATGTCAGCATTGTTTGACATTGTATGGCCAAATAACAGTCCAAAAATATTCTGTCCCAGTTCTCTTCTAGACATCACAAGAAAATAAGTATTTATAATTATCTTTAAGAAGGAATTCATACATGACAGCTTGTTATTTGCAGGTCAAAATCAAGACAGTATGTGCTATTTAACAATCAGAAGGTTGGAAAATTAAATGGATGGAAAGGAGAGACCAGATACAAATCAACATGGTAGTAGTTTCCTTTATGAGGTGTTTGCAAGGGGCATTTAATAACTAAATAGCAAAAGTCCTCATTAAAGCAAGAAAAGTTTCACACCTACTTGTCATGGAATAAATAATAATTCAGAGATTTGGTTAAGTGTTTTCCCTTGGAGTCAGAAGTACCATCAAGACTTCACTAAACTTATTGTGGCTGTAATTTCTCAACATATGCATATATCAAATCATTATGTTGCACACCTTAAATTGATACAATGTTATATGTCACTTATATCTCAATAAAACTGAAAAAAAAAGAAAACTCAGTTTTCTACATAAAATAAATGAATAAAAGAGCTCTTAAATAAGAATCATTAACACTAAGTAGCCATGGCTACAACTATACAAAATGTGCTCATATATTAACTTGTTTAATCATCAGACGAACCATCTTCTGTCCTCACCCTCTTTCCTGAACTCCCTCTTCAAATTAGAGGTGAAGGGAGGGAGGACTGGAGAAGTCAACATCTGAGCCAGTGCAATAGAGCCAAACAGCTAAACTAGAGTTCAACACAGAGTAACCTGAAACCCATAAACATTCACCTTGGAACAACGCTTCCCTCTCTGAAATACTGGTTCTGTCATTAATAAGTTTATGGAATCAGATAAAATGATTAATTTCCTCCTATGTGAAATTCTCTGAGGACATGGATTCCAAGTTCTCTTTTTTACATAATATAACAATCCATCATTCCTCTGTTAAAAGCATATAATAAAGCCAGAAATAAAGCATGTGATTGTACTGAAAAGTTTTTTTTTTTCTAACACAGGTGGTTATTTCCCTCGGAAAAGTAAATAATACTTGGAAAATCAATAAAACAAGTAATCATTTAATTAATACTTATTGAGGGTGGGCTATG
Source organism: Acinonyx jubatus (assembly GCF_027475565.1). NCBI lineage: Eukaryota > Metazoa > Chordata > Mammalia > Carnivora > Felidae > Acinonyx > Acinonyx jubatus. Next base: position 102,014,358 of record NC_069382.1, read on the forward strand.
TGTCAGAACTGTGCCTGTGATTGATATGGAGGATGCAGTGATAAAAAAGAATATTACTGCCTTCAGAGCTCAGAGACAACTGGAGGAAATGGGCAAGTTGAGGAAGAATTTCAGCATCATGTGTTAGGGCAAGAAACTGCACATGAAAGAAAAAGTATGTAATAGAGACCAGGAAGTCAGGACAGGCCCCCTGCAAACCACAATGTGGAAATATACCTTCAAGGACTCGAGATTAACTAAACAAATAAACAAGGAAGAGACAGAGGTTTTATGCAGAGAGAGCTGCAATAAACAAATACGAACAAACTGATATCTTAAAAGCCAATTTGCATATTTAACTGTTCAACTTCCCAAATGTATCCTCAAAGTGCCATTTAAAACACAAGACCTGATGTAGCAGAAGTCATCCTAAACAAATCTAATTCTACATTCTCACAAAATGATCTTCATAGATGTTCAGTGGCATAACTAAGGCAACCCAGTTGTGTCTGACTCCAACATTAGAAGCCTATGCTTTTTGTCTCTAAGCATTGCCACCTCCCCACACATTGTTTTCCTTGAAGATCACTGAACACAAACATCATCCTGGTACAGAAACACGTCTAAGGGCACTGAACCACTGAAATAGTACTGAATAATTCAATAGAAAAATACATAAATATAAACTCAGTTGAAGACCAAGATATGAACCTGTTCTAAAGCCATTTGGAAAGGCCTCCCTGAAACTATGCTATACCCACATTCTAGAGGCATCTCAAAGAAAAACACTTTTTCATGCACAGCGGTAGTCAGAGAATTTTTTCCCCTCTGAGGTTTAAGAGGGAAAGCCAACAAGCCATCATACCCACAGAACTGGGTATGATGGCATAATTTTACTTGTGGCTTTGCAATAAATGGTAATTTATGGATTTATATATTTTAATAAGGTATTACCATCCTATAATTTTTAAAGCAAAAAGGTAAAACAAATTTGGGTTTTCATTACTGACTTTTACATCCCAAGGAGGGATGATCAATGATTCTTTCAAAAGTCCATCACATAATATTCACTTTTTAATTGCGTGTCTGGTATAGTGAGAAAAAGTAAATGCCCTTAAGCATGTGGATTTTATATTTAGCAGGTGTTTCCCCCCAACTTGGCTGACTTTGAAAAACGTGCAGACCTATGAGTAACGTTCTCAATGACAACCAAAATAAAAAACCAATACTCAAGAGATTAAAGCCCCAAGAGAACCCCCAAATCGCCTGAGAACTCTCCTTCTTCAAGAGGAATCGTGGGTGGGTCCTGGGCTGCATGAAGGACCCCAGTGTCTCAGAGCCTAACTTCCCCCCATCCCACCCCACAGCCAGAGCAGGAAGCCAGTTCTTTCATAGGTGCATAGCTTAGGATTCCCCAGCATTCTGTTCAGAAATTTATTGTGGTAACCAGAAATTTCTACAGGCAGTGGACAGAGAAGATATAGAATTCCTACCATTAAAAACAGAAATCACTAATAACTCACACTTTGGCTTTTTTTCACATGACACTAAAAATACCAAACACTTTGTTTTTAACCAATGACTATATTCTATGTATAAATATGGTTCTGAAACTTTATGCATCATTCAATGCAGTCCGAGATTCCTGTAAGCCCATAACTCACCAACCAAAAATGTTTAAGTGGTACCACTTAAAGTACCACTTGAAAGAATGAGGCCACTTAGGGGCATCTGGACAGCACAGTAAGTTACTGTCTCTTAATTTCGGCTCAGGTCACTATCTCATGGTTTGTGGGTTAGAGCATCTTGTCAGGCTCCATGCTGATGGTGCAGAGCCTGCTTGGGATGCTCTCTCTCTCTACTCTCTCTCTGCCCCTCCCCCTGAGCTCTCTCTCTCACTCTTTTACAATGAATAAATAAATGAAATTAAAAAAAAAAAAAGAATGAGGCCACTTATATTTAAGTTATAGCTACCTGTCATCTCTGCAGCCAATCCAAGTCTTAGTTCCACAGTGACAAACGCTGGGTACAGCTGCTTTCCACTGGTTTCCCCAAACCTCTCCCCAAAATGTGTGTATGTAGCAGTCTTTTCCAAAGTTTGGTGTTATATAAAAGTGATTTATGTCAGAGGAAGTTAATAACTTAAAACCAGATATTAGACAATTGTGCTTTCTAAAGACTGTGGCTATCCTGCCATGAAAAACTGCTCACCTCTCAACTGTTAAGCACTTTTTTAAAAAGGCTCCAGAGTCTCATTGTGCTGCATAGCTCCCTGCTCCAACCTCTAATTACTAGCAACATCTTATGCCAAGCATTTTATCTAGCAACTTGTCTCATCTTAGTATGTAAACCATGCCTTGGTGTCTCACCTATCCCAACCAAAGTAGACTACACAGATATTTTTCTTGAGGAGTTCTCTTTCTAAAAGGAACTCTATGCTAGCTGTTACCAAAACAAAACAAAACAAAACAAAAACAAAAAAAAAAGCTGAAAAAATAATTTTGCCCACTAAAATAACAATAATTTTGCTAAATTTAGTTAATTTTTTGAAGTTATTATGAACAGTGACATTAGTAAGGCAGATAAAGAAAGACCCAAGATGGGATATGTCAGTTCTATAAAACTCCTCATTACACACTTGTTCGAAAAACTTTTACTGAGTGCTTGCTCTGTGCAGTGTTCTATTGGGTATGAATAGCAATAAGTCAGACAGATGTGGACTCTGGAGGTTATAATCCCAAAGGTGTAACAGATCAGTTTTTTCAAAGTATGCATACATCAGCTTGTGAGAGGTGATAGGAAGAAAATAACTGAGTGCAGTGGTAAAAAGTAGTAAGGAGGACCTTCCTGGAGAGGATGGCCAGGAAAAAAGGTGACATCTGGGCCAATCCCCCTGGAATGGGAAGATGGTGGCCACCTAGAACTCAAGTTCAGAGTATCACTAGCAGGACCAGGCTCTGAGAAGAAAAAGGAACTGAAAGGAATTCAGTGTGGCAGCCCAGCATACAGGCACACATCTTTTTCTTCCTGTGAGTCCACCCTTTATAACAAAGAGCAGCGCCCCCGGACTGAAGGAAAATGTGATCAACCACTCATACTCCTATGACTCTGGGCCGTCTGCTAAGAAGAAGTAGCAAGAGCTCCTTCTAAGTGGAAGTTTTAAATGCTGTGTAGTGGAGACACTGTAGAAAACATCTGCCAAGCCTGCAAGACATGTCGAAGAACTGTAAGTAGTGACCCATCTGCAACTTATTTGCTGCCCCTTCAAAGAGTAGACAAGTGACAAACTTGACTGATGGCTAGTATTTGGTTTGCTTTGGTTTGGTTTTTAAATCTTGCTTATTAGAAACACAGTCACCAAAATTGCTATGCTTAAGAAGGGGGCCTGTGGCAGTTACTTGATAAATGTAGCAATTGACATGGAGATAAGAATCAAAACCACTACATAAAAACTTTCAGGGGGTGCCTGGGTGGCTCAGTTGGTTAAGTATTGGACTTCAGCTAAGGTCACGATCTCACAGTTTGTATGTTCAAGCCCCGCATTGGGCTCTGTGCTGACAGCTCAGAGCCTGGAGCCTGCTTTGGATTCTGTATCTCCCTCTCTCTCTGCCCCTCCCCCGTTCATGCTCTGTCTCTCAAAAAAAAAAAAAAAATGAACATTAAAAAAAATTAAAGAATAAACATTGTTAAAATGTCAATACTACCCAAAGCTATCTACACATTCAGTGCAATCCCAATCAAAATTGCACCAGCATTCTTCTCGAAGCTAGAACAAGCAATCCTAAAATTTCTATGGAACCACAAAAGACCCTGAATAGCCAAAGTAATATTGAAGAAGAAGACCAAAGCGGGAGGCATCACAATCCCAGACTTTAGCCTCTACTACAAAGCTGTAATCATCAAGACAGCATGGTATTGGCACAAAAACAGACACATAGACCAATGGAATAGAACAGAGACTCCAGAATTGGACCCACAAAAGTATGGCCAACTAATCTTTGACAAAGCAGGAAAGAATATCCAATGGAAAAAAGACAGTCTCTTTAACAAATGGTGCTGAGAGAACTGGGTAGCAACATGCAGAAGAATGAAACTAGACCACTTTCTTACACCATTCACAAAAATAAACTCAAAATGGATAAAGGACCTGAATGTGCGATAGGAAACCATCAAAACCCTAGAGTAGAAAGCAGGAAAACACCTCTCTGACCCAGCCTCAGCAATTTCTTACTTGACATATCTCCAAAGGCAAGGGAATTAAAAGCAAAAATGAACTATTGGGACCTCATGAAGATAAAAAGCTTCTTCACTGCAAAGGAAACAATCAACAAAACTAAAAGGCAACCAACGGAATGGGAAAAGATATTTGCAAATGACATATTGGACAAAGGGCTAGTATCCAAAATCTATAAAGAACTCACCAAACTCCACACCCAAAAAAACCCCAATAATCCAGTGAAGAAATGGGCAGAAAACATGAATAGACACTCTCTAAAGAAGACATCCAGATGGCCAACAGGCACATGAAAAGATGTTCAACGTCGCTCCTCATCAGGGAAATACAAATCAAAACCACACTCAGATACCACCTCACGCCAGTCAGAGTGGCTAAAATGAACAAATCAGGAGAATATAGATGGTGGCGAGGATGTGGAGAAACGGGAACCCTCTTGCACTGTTGCTGGGAATGCAAACCAGTGCAGCCTCTCTGGAAAACAGTGTGGAGGTTCCTCAAAAAATTAAAAATAGATCTACCCTATGACCCAGCAGTAGCACAGCTAGGAATTTACCCAAGAGACACAGGAGTGCTGAAGCATTGGGGCACTTGTACCCCAATGTTTATAGAAGCACTTTCAACAATAGCCAAATTATGGAAAGAGCCTAAATGTCCATCAACTGATGAATGGATAAAGAAATTGTGGTTTATATACACAATGGAGTACTACTTGGCCATGAGAAAGGATGAAATATGGCCTTTTGTAGCAATGTGGATGGAACTGGAGAGTGTTATGCTAAGTGAAATAAGTCATACAGAGAAAGACAGATACCATATGTTTTCACTCTTATGTGGATCCTGAGAAACTTAACAGAAGTCCATGGGGGAAGGGAAAACACAAAAAGGTTAGAGAGGGAGGGAGCCAAAACATAAGAGACTCTTAAAAACTAAGAACAAACTGAGGGTTGATGGGAGGTGGGAGGGAGGGGAGGGTGGGTGATGGGTATTGAGGAGGGTACCTGTTGAGAGGAGCACTGGGTATTGTATGGAAACCAATATGACAATAAATTTCATATTAAAAACTAAATAGAAATAAATTAAAAAATTTAAAAAAACGTTCAGGAAAACACATATGGACATGATAGCTAATGTTTTTACAAAACATATGATATTGTTTATTCATGAATTAGCATAGTTCTGTTGGATTTTAAAAAGTTCAAAGCTACTTCCCTTTCTATTCCAATGGGCAGATAACTTCTATAACAAACACCACTGCAGCCACTGTGATTATGAACTACCTCTTTGGCACCACAAGTGAAGGCAGAATTAGATATACAGAACAATTCTTTCTAGGATTGATTTAAGTTTTCTTTCTCAATTAGAGACACTTATTGGTAGTCTCACCAGTGTATCTACATAAAAATGAGCAGGGAAAAGTAGATAAAACCAAAATGGCAATTATGACTATGCAAATCTTGACAGTGATTCGTCTTAAGAGTAGAGTCCCCCAAGGCTAAAAAAAACTTCAGACTATAATATAAGGCCTGTTATGTAATCATGGGGACATGAGAAAGAAGAGCTCCAAACGCATTTGAGAAGTTGAGATCAGGAAATTGTTAACTTCTATTTCATTGAAGCCCTCAACAGCCAACCAAAATCTTATCTTTGAATTTGAGTCGGGGGAGCATATATCTATCTGGAAAGCAAATCAAATTCCATGGTTTTATCTGCTTGTCCTTATCTGTAAAAGAGGATAGAGCTGACACATGAAAAACAGAGCCTTCCCATAAACAAGCATGTTCATTCACAAATGAGATTCTTCCAGCCGTTACCTCTACTGAGCTCATTGGTATTGTTATTATCATTTATAACAAAGATACCTATCGCTTATTTTGAAAAGGGCTTGTGCATAGTGTCTATCTGCAATAAAAAAACCCATGACCTTACTCATGTAGTAATTAAGTCTACAGCCTATCAGCTCACATAAAACAGAGAGGCTGAGGCTGTTCTAGGTGATGGAAGAGAGGAACCTAGGACTCTGAAAGGAGCATCAGTAAAATTCTTTCACTCCAGGAATATGCACCCCAGTTGGGCAGCTCCTGGTGCAAAAGGGAGGTAGGGAATTGGCAGGGAGTATCATTCATGGGAAGAGGAGCCAAACTAGAGCTGAAACCCTCAGCAGACGGGGCCATCCAGAGCTCAGTACAGGGTGGAGTGGCATCCAGCTCTGCCATAAAACCACAGTGTGTGTTGTAGCTGTTGGTCGCCATTGTGCTTCAGCAGAGACTGTCCTACAGCTCTGGAGGAGAGGAAGACTCAGGCTGGGTTGGTGTGAGGGGAGAAAGCCACCGGCACAGGTCCTGGTATGAGTATACATCAGACTCAGGAAATGCAACACTGAATATAATGAACTAGTCTAGCTTTAGTTCTACTGCTTCCTTGTTATGTGATTTTGAACAGCATAATCCCACCTCTCAGTCTACATGCCCAAGTCTGCAAATGGGGCTTAACATTAATGCCCATCTTTGGATGTTGTTTGTTTTCTCTTTTTTCTTTTGTTTTAATTAAATGAGTTAGTGCCTATAAAGTCACTCTTCTGAACACTGCCCTCCAAAAAATATTGGTCACTATTTAGTAAGTCCTTGGCATGTACAGCTGAGCAGTTACATGTGCAATTTTCTCATTTAATCCTCACAAATACCTTAGGAGGTTCAGCCACTTAGAAATCAAGAAACTGAGGCATAGAGAGGTAAATTAACTTACTCAGAGACATACAATAAGCCATCTATCTGACCCCAGCTCTCCTGTGACCTTAACCACTGTAAATGTAACAACTCCACACAGCTAATTCCCAAATGTGTTCATTATTAGCATTTCAGTAGCCAGTATTCTCACTGATTTTTTTTTTATTCAATAAAACAATAAACTGAAGGGCGCCTGGGTGGCTCCGTCAGTTAAGCATCTGACTCTTGGTTTCAGCTCGGGTAATGATATCACCGTTTGTGAGATTGAGCCCTGTGCCAGGCTCTGCACTGACAGCACAGAGCCTGCTTAGGATTCTCTCTCTCCTTCTCTCTCTCTCTCTTTCTTTCTCTCTGCCTCTGCCCGCCCCCCACCCCCCACTAGGTAAATGAAGAAGCTTTTTTTTAAAAAAGCTTAAAAAACCAACAAACTGCATTATTTATAATTATAGACTTTTTAAAAATGAGGTCCAAAGCTACTTTTCTTTCAAGTAGGGAAAATGTAGCACATGAAACATTTTATTTTCTGAAATGATTGCTTATCCAAAGATTATTCACCATCAACAAATACTTACCTTACTGTAATATCACAACAAACCTAAAATGCAGGAGTGGAGTCAGGGTTTTGATGTTAAGTGATGTCATGTGAATAGTAATACTAGCAACCATTTAAAGACACTCTACATTTAAGTATTATTTCAGGTGCTTTAGGTTATATCTAATCCCCATGATAACAAAAGGAAGTGTCACTCTCACTTTCAGAAATGCAGAAAGTCAGAAAATGCAGTAACTTGCACAGGGCTCAAACCCTTAAGTGATGAAGCGAGGTTCAAGTTCAGGTCTTTCACTCTTCAAGCTGTGTTTTTTTCTGGTTCAACAAGCACTGTCATAAATACATAGATACTTCCTTACTCTTTCTTAATTGTGCTCTCCCTTTCTCTGACTCTATCACCATCCAAATTCAATCCCTTATCATGCTTCACTGAAGCATCACAAATGCCTCTGGATTGCTTCCTTCAAATGCACCCTGCACACTCCCACCAGAGTTATATAAGTAACGGCAGTGCATATTTGACTGGAATTGCTATTCTTAACAGACCTCAACAAGTCCCTTCAAGTACATACCAAAGCCTAAGACTCCATTTGGCCTATGAAGCCCTCAGAAGCTGGCCTCACATCTCATAATTTACTTTCAAGTAATACAAAACTACCTAGAATTCCCCCAGCATACCCTGCTCTTCATTTGGCATTGCTATTATACTCTCCGTGGCTGAACAATCTTCTGATTTTTCAGTCCCCAACTTCCCCCTAACCCCCAAACCTGCCACACATGTTTACCTCTTAAGAATCATCCCAGACATCTCCAGAAATAGCTGCCTACCCTTTATGCCTCAAGCTGAAAAAGGAGGATCTCTGTCAAATTCATAGTGCCCCACACATACTTCTCACACATTATTTTGGAATGGTTTTCATATGTCTGCATCTCTCTTAAGACTGTATTTTATTTAGATTGGTTTCTCCAGTGCTTGGTAATACCAGAAATTCAGTAAAGGATTCACTGAAATAAACTGAACTGAATTCCCCGGTTATAACATTTAAGACAGAAGAAGCAGGACTTCAACTTCAGGTCTTCTGAGGCTGGGTCCAGTGTTCTGCTACATATGAAAGTAAACACATCTATGTGATAACGAATTATACTGCACAGACATAATCTTGAAATCTGCTGGGGCAGAAGAGCTAGATCAAGTGCTCACCATATGCCTGAAAATACTGTCATCTTGGAAGCAAATGACAGAGAAATATTTTTAGGCAACTTCTAAACTATTAGTGTCAATATGTTATAAATCTGTACCAATTTCAAGCATGGATCAGTGTATTTATGAAGTTTATAATATGGTAGGAAAAGTTTGCATCTGAATGAAATATATTTACATCAACGATGACCTTTAGTAATTGCATAATTACTGCATTGCCTGATACTATTTATAGACAGTAAGTTATTAAATACAGATCCAGAAGTAATCGAGGAAATCATAATTTTTCTGGTAGGCTCTCAATCTAGAAATAATTAAAGACTTACTAAAAAGACAAAGCATGAAAAACCCTCCCTAGATGAAACAGTTAAACATACATTAAATGAATATTACATTTTACCTTAGAATTAGAAAAATGAAAAAATATTTCATTTATCTACTACCTGCAATACCTACATATATTAAATATTGAAAGAAATAATATTAAATCAGCTTCTTCAGTCTGATACTGTTTCCTTGCTGGATTTCAAATTAAAATAGTTTGCCTACTGGGGGAAATGCCTCAGTTTCCTACACTAGATTCCCTCCTTAGTCTCTCTTTGAAATGTGAGTGCCTCCTAGATACTGCCCTTGGCTCTTTTCTTCTCCCTTTTGCACTCCCTGGGGATTTCATACAGGAACTCCATTTTAACTACCATTGAGAATGAGATTGTTCCACTCCTACAACTCAATAGCAAAAATACAAATAAACTGAATTTAAAAATGGGCAAAGGATTTAAACAGACATTTCTCAAAAGAAAACATGCAAATGGCCAACAGGTATACAAAAAGGTGCCCAACATCATTAATCATTAGGAAAATGCAAATCAAGACCATAATCACCTCATATGTATCAGGATGGCTATTATCAACAATAGGAAAAATAACAAGTACTGGAGAGCTCGTGTAGAAATAGGCACCTTTGTACAGTGTTGATACGAACGTAAAATGGTGCAGCTGCTATGGAAAATAGTATGAAGGTTTCTCAAAAAATTAAAAATACAACTACCATATGATCCAGCAATCCCACTTCTCCCTTCTGGGTATATATCCAAAGAACTAAAATCAGGAGATGTAGCTGATATATAAATACCTAAAGCAATAGTTATACTCCTATGTTCATGGTAGCATTATTCACAATAGGCAAGCTTTAGAGACAACTTAAATATCCACCGACAAGTGAATGGTTAAAAAAAAATGTGGTATATGGAGACAATGGAATATTATTCAGCCTTAAGAAAGAAAAGAAATCCTGCTATATGCAACAACATGGATGAACCTGAAGAATATTATGCTAAGTGAAATAAGCCTGTCACCGAAGGACGAATACTACAAGTCCATTTATATGAATTATCTAAAATAGTCAAACTTAGGGGCACCTGGGTGGCTCATATGGTTAAGTGTCGACTTTGGCTCAGGTAATGATCTAGAGGTTGGGGAGTTCAAGCCCCGTGTCAGGCTCTTTGCTGAAAGCTCAGAGCCTAGAGCCTGCTTTGGATTCTGTGTCTCCCTCTCTCTCTGCACCAACCCCCCCCCCAATCTTGCGCTCTCTCTGTCTCAAAAAAAAAAAAAAATATTAAAAAAATTTAAAAGTCAAACTTAAATAGAAACAGAAAATTGAATGGTAGTTTCCAGGGGCTGAATGTAGAGGGAAATAGGGAGTTGTTATTCAACAAGTATAAACTTTTGGTTATTCAAAATGAGTAAGTTCTAGAGACCTGCTGTACAACATAGTGCCTACAGTTAACTATATTGTATTATACACTTAAAAATTTGTTAAGCGGGTAGATCTCATGTTAAATGTTCTTACCACAATTTTAAAAAAAGAAAGAATCAGACTACTCCCTATGATTTCAATCCATTTATCACTCCTGGTTCTCCATACTCTTACAAATAACTTCCAGGTCAGAGGGAGGGATAAGGCATAGTGGGAAGATCCTGAGCTCACCTCATCCCATGGACACACTGAAGCAACAGCTACATCTATACAGCTAACTCTGAAAACAACCATAAGACTGGCTGAATAGCTTTTCCACAACCAGTCATAGAAGGCCACATCAAAAAGGGTAGGTGGGGTGGAGGCACCATCTAGAACCAACCCCTACCCCCAAATGTGACTAATCATGTATGGGAGGGATATCCCAAGTATGGAAGAATAAGACCCTGCCCTGGGGACCCACACTGGGAAGAGTCCTCATAACATCTGGCTTTGAAAATCAGTGGGGCTTAACTCTAGGAGCTTTAAAAATCAGTGGGGTTTAACTCTGGGGAAGCAGGAGGGTGATAGGAAACCAAGTCCTCACCATTAAAAAAGCCAGCATGCTAAATAACTTGCCTAAGACACGGCACAAAACAGCAGTTTGAAAATCACCTGGGGTATACATGAAGGAAATTTACTGACTAACCTTAGAATGTGTGCCAGTGGGGCAGGGATCTGCAGAAGATTTCTCTGGGAACAAAAGTGCTACTGGGCACCATTCTTCTTGTCCTCCCCCAGCCTAGATAGCTTAATGTTTGTGGGAGCCAGTTCTAACATTCTCCATTTACCTTGCCAGCACTGTGTGTCAAACCCCAGTGTCCCCCTGCAGACCCACCCCACCCAACCAACCCACGTTGGCAGGCATCCCTCCAAACCAGCTCCTGCCCCACCACACCCACCAGGCAGCCCCAGAAGACCTGTACCATTCCAAAGTGACTCCTGCCCTGGAGAGCAGGGGAGATAACACCCCACATCAGCATGTCCACAGTTCCTACCATCAGGCCTCTTAGCCGGCTGTTCAGGGAGCAAGCCCTGCCTCAGGGTGTGCCTGCAGGTATATGACAGACCTAACTGCAGACAGCTAGGATGAGTGTCAGCCTTGCCCACCAATAAGCCTACAGTGGTCATAGCTGAGCCTCTCAACAGCTTGAGGAGCAAACCCTGCCCAATGTACCTCGGCAGACAAAGTGGGTTATTGTAGCTCTTTGGTCTAAGGGTAATCACAGCTCAGCCACAACAGGAGGGTGCACACAGCCCACATAGAAGACACCCCCAGAGGACTTGGGTTCTGGTGACAAGGGAGGATTTAGCTATAAAGCACCACGGGATCTCTTCTGTACAAGGCCACTACTTTCAAGACTGAGAGATGTAGCTTACCTACCTAATACATAGAAACAAACACAGAGAATTAGACAAAATCAGGAGACAGAGGAATATGTCACAAATGAAAGAATAACACTAATCATAGAAAAAGAACTAAATGAAATGAAGATATGCAATCTACCTGATAAAGAGTTAAAAGTAATGGTCATAAAGATACTTACTGGACTTAAGAAAAAGAAATGGATGAGTTCAGTGAGAACTTCAACAAAGACATAGAAAATATAGGGGCGCCTGGGTGGCTCAGTCGGTTAAGCGTCTGACTTCGGCTCAGGTCATGATCTCATGGTCCGTGAGTTTAAGCCCCGCGTCAGGCTCTGTGCTGACCGCTCAGAGCCTGGAGCCTGTTTCAGATTCTGTGTCTCCCTCTCTCTCTGACCCTCCCCCGTTCATGCTCTGTCTCTCTCTGTCTCAAAAATAAATAAACGTTAAAAAAATTTTTTTTAAAAAGAAAATATAAAAAAGAACCAATAATAGCTGAATACAATAAAAGAATAAAAAATATACTAGAGGGAAGCAACAGCAAATTAGAAGATGCAAAAAATGGCTGACTAATCTGGAAGACAGGTTACTAGAAAGCACCCAAGCTAAACATCAAAAAGAAAAAAGAACAATAAAAATGAAAATAAGTTAAGGGAATTCTGTGACATTATCAAACACAATAACATCTGCATTATAAGAATCCAAGAAAGAGAAGACAGAGAAGGGGACAGAAAATTGACTTGAGAGGCTCTTGGGTGGCTCAGTTGGTTAAGCAACCGACTCTTGATTTCAGTTCAGGTCATGATCTCTTGATTCATGAGATCGACTTCCACTTTGGGCTTTGTACTGACAACATGGAGCCTGCTTAGGATTTTTTCTCTCCCTCTCTCTCTGCCTATCCCTCGTGCACACTCTCTCTGTCTCTCTCTCTCTGTCTCTTAAAATAAATAAATAATTTTTTTTAAGAAAATTTACTTGAGAAAGTAATAGCAGAAAACTTCCCCAACCTGAGGAAGAAAACAGACATCCAGGTCCAGGATGCACAGAGAGCCCCTAACAACATGAACCTAAGGATGCCCACCCCAAGACACAATAATTAAAATGGAAAAGACAAATGAGAAAGAGAGGATCTTAAAAGCAGCAAGAAAAAGGGCTCCTGGGTGGCTCAGTCAGTTAAGCTTCCAACCTCAGCCCAGGTCGTGATCTCACATTTCATGAGTTCAAGCCCTGTGTCAGGCTCTGTGCTGATGGCTTAGAGTCTGAAGCATGCTTCGGATTCTTTGTCTCCCTCTTTCTCTTCCCCTTCCTACCTTGCGCTCTGTCTCTCTCTCTCAAAAATAAACATTAAAAACAATTTTTTTTAGGGGCGCCTGTGTGGCTCAGTCAGTTAAGCGGCCGACTTCGGCTCAGGTCATGATCTCACGGTTCCTGAGTCTGAGCCCTGCGTGGGGCTCTGTGCTGACAGCTCGGAGCCTGGAGCCTGTTTCAGATTCTGTGTCTCCCTCTCTCTCTGACCCTCCCCTGTTCATGCTCTGTCTCTCTCTGTCTCAAAAATAAATAAACGTTAAAAAAATTTAAAAAAAAAATTTTTTTTAAAGCAACAAGAAAAAACAAGAAAGAAAGCAGCAAAAAATCCCATAAGGCTATCAGCTGATTTTTCAGCAGAAACTTTCTAGGTCAGAAGAAAATGGCATGATATATTCAGAGTGCTGAAAGGAAAAATACAACCAAGAATATTCAGCAAGGTTATCATTCAGAATTGAAAGAGAGATAAAGAGTTCCCCAGACAAACAAAAGTTAAAGGAGTTCATCACCACCAAACAAGCCTGACAAGAAATGTTAAAGGGACTTACTTAAGTGGAAATAAAAGTTCATAACCAGAAGAAAATTATGAAAGGAAAAAATTCACAGATAAAAGCAAACATAGAGTTAAGGTAGTAGATTGATTATTCAAAGTCAGTATGGAGATCAAAACACCAAAGTAGTAAGTATCTGCAAAAATTAGTCAAGACATACATGAAACAAAAAGCTGTAAAATGTAATATCACATACATAATTGTATGGAGAGAAGAGCAAAAATTTAGTGCTTTTTAGAATGTACTCAAATATAAATAATCATCAACTTAATATAGACATCTTCCTTACCAATTTGGATTCCTTTTCATTTGTTTTTCTTGTTTGATTGCTGCTTCTAGGACTTCTAGTACTATATTAAATAAAACTGGTGAGAGTGGGAATTGTGAAGTACAGTGGGGTGGTCTCTAATGGAGGCTGCTTTTTTTCATTTGGGAAACTCCTCCCACAGGGAGGGGGAGTTTTTTGTACAAGGTTTGTACCAGAACCATCAGGGCAGCCTTCGGGGCCAGAGGGAAGGGTGCTTTACCATTAATGCAAAGGCATTACAATGAGTCTAGGGGCTACCCAGGGGCAGAGGTAGAAGAGGAGAACTCATGCTCTGCACCTGTGGCTTTGATCTGTTCACCCCAAGGTCTTGGAAGCCACAAGGTCAGGAGTTGTGCTCCCGGGCTTTTAATGTGTAGCTTATTTATCACCATCCTTGCCTCTAGTTAATGTCTCTATCTTTCTCCTCCCCAAGGACTTGGGACTCTGCCTCTAGAGGCATTCTTCCATTGCTTGTGTCTAGCTTCTCTACCTAACATAAATACAGAGAACTGATGGTCGCCAGAGGGGAGAAGGGTGGGGGTGGGTTGGGAAAAATGAGTGAAGAGGAGTGGGAGATACAGGCTTCCAGTTATGGAATAAATAAGTCATGGGAATAAAAGATAAGGAATAAGGAATACAGTCAATGATACTATAATAGCATTGTATAGTGACAGATGGTAGCTACACTTGTGGTGAACACAGCATAATGTATAAACTTGTCAAATCACCATAATGTACACCTGAAACTAATGTAACATTGTATATCAACTATACTCAAATTAAAAAATAATAGTAATGTTTTAATAATGTGTGGTGACAGATGGTAACTACACTTACCATGGTGAGCATGGTAGAATTGTCAAATCACTATGTTGTGCACCTGAGATGAATGTAACATTGTATGTCAACTCTACTGCAACGTTTTTTTAAATGCCTTCCAGCCACATGCAAATGGATATATTACAAGTTCCTTAGCCTCAGCACACCTAATCAACCTCATGATATTTTGCACAAAACTTAGTCCTTATGCACATTCCTTATACTGGTAAGTGGCCCCACCCAGTTGCCGTCCTAATTCTCTCTCCTCTACATCTCCTCTACTAAAAATTTAATGTTTATTTATTTTTTGATAGAGAGAGAGAGAGAGAGAGAGAACCTGAGCAGGGTAGGGACAGAGAGAGAGAGAGAAAGAATCCCAAGCAGGCCTTGTGCTGTCAGTGTGGAGCCCAGTGTGGGGCTCGATAAACCATGAGATCATGACCTGAGTGGAAATGAAGAGTCGGATGCTCAACCAACTGAGCCACACAGGTGCCCCATCTCTTACACCCAATTTTTACCATGACTCTGTTGATTGTACATCTCTTAATATGGCTCCTCCTCTTCCATCTGATTGTAACTGCCTTAATTCAAGTACTCTTTATCTCTCACTGCACTTGCAATAACCAATTTTCCAGCCTCCACTCTCTTCTAAAATCACTGCTTTATTCTGCTGCCACAGGCATATTTCCACACTGACAATCTGATCACATTACTCTTCTGATTGAAATATTTCTATGCACATCCACTCACAGGAAAGAAAATCCAAAGATATCTCTTGTAATATGATTCTGACTTACCTCTCCTGTCTCACCAACTATCCTCAACATCTTTAATTGCCTTTTTTCCTTCAACCTTACAGGGCTCATCCTCTATATATTTGCTTATATTATTTCCTCTGCAAAATTATTCTTCTCTTTTCTCCCTTCTTCATCTTCTATTTTTCTCTACTCATTATTTCTGGAAAAAAATTTCCCATCCTTCAACATCAGCTGAAGTTTAATTCTTTCTTGTAATCTTTCTGTGATTTTCCTAAGTCCTTCCTGTTCAAACTGTGATCACAGAGGGGCACTTGGGTGGCTCAGTCGGTTGAGCATCCGACTTCAGCCCAAGTCATAATCTTGAGGTTTGTGAGTTCGGGCCCCGCGTCGGGCTCTGTGCTGACAGCTCAGAGCCTGGCACCTGATTTGGATTCTGTGTCTCCTTCTCTCTCTGCCCCTCCCCCAGTTGTGCTCTATCTCTCTCTGCCTATCAAAAATAAATAAATGTAAAAAAAAATTTTTTTTAAACTATGATCACAGAAACATCAGACTCTTCTGGAAGCTGGTTAGAAATGCAGAATCTCAGTTCTACCTCAACCTACTGGGTCCCACTCCAGGTGATTTTTATGGATATTACAGTTTAAGAAGCAGTATGCTAGCTCAGACCTACTTCCAACAGCACAGCAGTATTAGCAGCACCTGGGAGCTTACTGGAACTGCACGTAATAACCATAAAAGACTTGTATCCTAAATATATAAAGGATTCTGAAAGCTCAATGATAAACAACCAATATTTTCTTTTGCAAAAAATTTGAGCAGACATTTCACCAATGAAAATATACAAATGGCAAATAAGCATGTGAACAGATGTTCAACGTAACTAGTCACCCTGAGCTATCACTATATAAACTCTTAGAATAGAAAGAATAACAACAACAAATCCTGACAATACTTAGTGCTGCTGGCAAAAATGTGGAGCAACTGAAACTCCTATATATTGCCAATGGGAATGCAAAATGGTGCAGACATTTTAGAAAGAAGTTTGCCAGCTTCTTATAAGGTTAAAAATGCAGTTAGCATATGGCCCAGCAACGCCACTGCTCAGCATTTACCCAAGTGAAGTAAAAACAATATTCAGGCAAAAAACTATAGATAAATTATTACAGAAGCTTTACTCATGATCTCTAAAAATTCAAACCAACCTAAATGTTCTGTAACTGGTGAGTGAATAAGCCAACTATAGTCCATCCATACTGGAATACTATTCCATACTGGAATACTATTCAGCAATAAAAAGAAATGAACTGTGGACATACACAAGACCATAGATAAATCTCAAATTTATTCTGCTAAGTGAACGAAACTAGACTCAAAAGGCTACATACTACATTACTGCATTAAATGGCATTCTGGGAAGGACAAAACTATCTGATATAGAACATATCAGTAGTTTCTAGGGCCTGGTGGTACGGGTAGAGACTGACTACAAAGGAGCATGGGGGAATTTGACAGGATGATGGAACTATTCTACATCTTACTTTTGCTAGTGGAGTGGTTACATGACTCTTTACTTTCATCAAAACTCACAGAACTATACACAAACAGGATGAATTTTAATATATGTAAATTATGCTTTAATAAAAAATAATATAGTATAGTATTAATATATATATTTCACATATATATTATATGTGGTACCCACTTTTTAAAAATACATGAATTGTTGTTAAACTATGAAAATTGATGTATTTATTTTTTTATTTGACAATGCAATTCCATTCCATAGATTTTTACCCTAGTACTATTTTATCCTTAGAAGCCTTTTATTGATCATTTTAAAATTTGGTTTTTTTTCTTAAGACCAAAAGACAGGTTTCTTCTATTATTAGTTCATAATTAATCAAAAGAACATATATATATATATATTATACATATATACATATATATGTATAATATATATATATGTTACAAATTTTAGTAAAGAGTCATTAAATTTAAACATCTTATTGGAAGTATACATCTTAATAAGCTGATGGGGCTATTTTTTCCCAATTAGTTCAACTATTTATAAATAAATGAACAGGATTATGAATGGATCCATGCCTATTTTCTCTTTTTGTAAACACTAAGTAAATAAATTCACACAAATTAAGTAGATAGAAATGGAAGGGGTTTTGTTAGAATGTTGGCACCATTTCTTTTAACTCTTCCAGTTTCATGACAAATTAAAAAATCACATAATGATCTATTACTAAGTAATTTTTTTTTTTAGTAATCAGCTGAAAACTCAGGTTCCCATTCAACTTTATGTAAAGCAAAAAATTAGGAACTATTTGACATGCAAAAGTATTTTTGCTCATTACACTAAAATATAAATCTTCCATACTTTCTCAAACTCTCTTGCCCACCTTCTCCTTTTATGGTCTTTGTCAGGATTTCATGAACTTACACAAAATCAACCCTCCACTTTCATCTTTGGATGAAACACCATACTTCAAGACACGGGGTGAGGGTGGGGGCGCCTGGGTGGCTCAGTCCATTAGGCATCTGACTGCAGCTCAGGTCATGATCTCATGGTTTGTGAGTTCAAGCCCTGCATTGGGCTCTGTGCTGACAGTGAGGAGCCTGGATCCTGCTTTGGATTCTCTATCTCCTTCTCTCTCTGCCCCTCCCCCGCTTGTGCTCTCTCTCTCTGTCTCTCAAAAATAAATAAATGCAAAAAAAAATTTTTTTTTAAAAAGACACAGGGCCTGGTTTCCTGAGCAGCCACCAAGATGCAACCAAGAAGTATGGGGGAGCTAGATCTTTATGGAGGTAAACCTTGATGGAGGGGAAGAGCAGATAAGAGGGAGACAAGGAGAAAATGTCCCCCTCCTTTCTCGCTTTCTCATGGACTGCTCAGAGTTGAAGTTCCTCTTTTTGGTCCTTCTAGGAAAGTCCAAAATGCAGAGTGAATTGTGACTGCTAATGTCTCTTTGCAGTTCATTGTGGTAGCCAGTACAACAACACATATTTACTTGCCTCCCTTCTTTTCCCTTACCTTCGGCCTGAGGCTTGTACCCTGCAAATAAAGTGTCCTACCAAGAACTGTGAAAGGCTTGAGACTTTATCCCTGCTTCTGAGCTAACAAGTGAGCCTGCCACAGTCTCATAGATGCTGGGATGTACAAGTGAGATGAAGGATTTTGTTAATCATGGCACAGCAGGCAGTGTGTGCTTTGTGTTTATGTTGGCTCTCCTTGCACACTGAGTAACATGACGGTATAGTGCATACAGCAGATTTGTGTTACTGCCGAGAAACTCCAAACTTTGGAAACTCCCAATATTTTAAAGGGGCTTCTAGGAAACCTGTCCAACTTTTTCCCACAGGGGCATATTATCTTCATTATCTTGGTCAGAGAGAAAATCCTCACTTTGCTCCCAGGGTTGACACTATCCCTATGTTTTGAGGCTGTTTGCGACACAAACATCCTTCAGAAAAGAATCTTGGACAAAATCTATTACAGATGTGCAGAAACACCATGGAGACTTGCCCCCCAAGTCTTTAATCTTTGCCTTCAGATCCACTTTCTAAAAGACTGAAGCTAAGATAAACATTTATCAGAGTCATGCATTTTCTCAATTTTTGGATATTTCCCAGATCTTCTTCTGGGTCCTCATTTCACTCTTTTTCACTCTATTCAATGTTCTGGCTTTACTTGTGCTTAGCCAATGAGAGGCACTATCATCAGATCTGAGGGTAGTGAGTGAGGTCAGAGTAGTTTTTTCCCCTGCACCCTCCCTGCTAGGTCACGGTGTTGGCTTCTTTCAAGTGGCAGCTGTTCTGACAGCTAGTGTCAAATTTTATATTTTCTTTTTTTTTTAATTTTTTATTTATTTTTGAGAGATAGAGAGACAGAGTGCAAGCTGGGAGGGGCAGAGAGAGAGGAAGACACAGAATCGGAAGCAGGTTCCAGGCTCTGAGCTGTCAGCACAGAGCCCAGTGGGGGGCTCAAACTCATGTACCACCAGATCACCACCTGAGCTGAAGTTAGGCTCTCAACCCACTGAGCCACCCAGGTGCCCCTAATTTTACATTTTCTTAATAACACACATAAAATGTTTAACTCTTTTATCAAATAAGATGAGAATTGATGGTAATGAGAATAAATCTTACGTGATGTAACTTTAAAAAGCAAATTTTAATTACTTTACTGAACGTACAGTACATTAAATCTGAAAGAAATCACATTGAAGTTTTATTCAGAGTTTTTTCTAATATATTTTGAAAATGTTGATATTTTCAGAATACATCAAATTATGTATTTTTTAAAAGTTTTCCTCCTCATGGGGTGCCTGGGTAGCTCAGTTGAGTGTCTGACTCTTGATTTCGGTTCAGGTCATGGGCTCACAGTTCATGAGTTTAAGTCCCACATTGGGCTCTGTGTTGTCAGCTTGGAGCCTATTTGGGATTCTCTCTCCCCCTCTCTCTCTGCTTCTCCCCTACCCGTGCGTGCACAGGCACATTTGCTTTCTCTCTGTCTCTCTCTCTCTCTCTCTCAAAATAAATAAATGAACTTAGCAAAAAGTTTTCCTACTCTATATTCTTTGGCCATTCTTGGGTGCTTTCAGGTACTAGAGAATAATACTGAGAAGAGTAGAAAAGGATTTCCATTATTCAAATGCATAGAAAAGACCACCTTTAAGCATTTAAAACTTGTTACTGATGGCCTATCTACTTTTTCCTCAATGGACTCTTCCTCAGAAGCCATCAGTTTTTTAAAAAATGGTCAGGAGATGAAAGAAACAAAGTTGTTTAAATAGAAATTGATATTATTCCCTTACCGTCTATATACCATATATCTGAATTCACCCCATTCTTAACTACCAAAAGTACTAGCTTCCACCCCAGACTTTATCTTTAACAGAAATATATATAAATTCAGGAAAGACTCAAAGCCCTGTAGGTTCATGGTGCTGTGATTAATCATTGCAGTAGGCTTCCCCTTTGAAAGGCACCCAGACAGGTTCAATCTTCAGGCAATGCTCCTTTGTATATCCTTTAATAAAGTGGAACTGGAGCTTTTGTAAATATAGGCTTGTTTCCTAGCAGATCCATTTTGGGGAGAAACTACATATGGAAGTAAAGTATCAGGAAATTTATTGTCTTCAAACCATTCATGCTTAGGTATCTTGGAAAGTCATATACCTCCAAGCTGATGATCACTGCACTATGCCATATCATATTTCCAAATATTGGGAAGTATGTTAAAAGCTTATGGAAATAATGAGTTATTGATTCACAAAAACCCAAAACTAACCAGTAGAAGGATAAAATCTATTTTACTGTCCTATTGAAAAGTATAGATATGTGGACATAATGTATAAAAAAGGGGGTGGAGGGGAGTAGTCTTAGGTAAATCCATATAATCCTAACATACTTCTCAGGATCAAAGTTCTTTTGGCCTTCCATCAACTCCCATACTTCTCTATCCAGGTATCCATGTACCAGAGAGCTTCATTTGCTACAGCAACATACATTCCTAAATGGAGTGTGAATCAGTGAGCTCATTTTCCTGACTTTTTGTGAGGTATATTTTCAACCCCTCAGACTGAATCTACAAATATGATTGTGGTCAGAGTTGCAGAACCTTCTTTCTGTCTCCTTTTTTCTAGGCAGTGAGAAAATGCATTAGAGACAAACAAGGAAAGCTCCTTTCTTGCCACCCTGAAATACTGAGCTCCAACTATATTCAAAGCAGTGAGAAAATCTTGCAGAAGTACTGGTTCTTGAAAACACGGTTGGTTTTTAATCGTGTTGCTTTTATTGCATTAGGGAACGGTTTAGTGTAAATTGGCATGTTTCAGAGGTTCCAAGTTTGATTTTATACCGTTTGATGAACAGATTCTACATTCAATTCTAAATCTGCACTTAAAATGCATTGTTAATTGTGCACCATTAAAAAATTTATTCAATCCCTAATTAGGATACATTGCCACCAGGTGGCAGGGGAATGCTTTCATTTCATGAACTTCTTTGGCAAAAACTAGTACTGCTATTTATTTTAACTACTTGCTTTTTATCATAATCTAGACTTCATTGGAGAGTAATAGTAACAATGTGGTATTGATCATTTTCAGTACTAACTGATATAAATTGCTCTCCCTCTCTGTAATTTTGGCATTTTGTTTACATAGCCACCAGAACTCCAAACATCTTGATCTCTAGTTCAGTGATTGCCGATGTATGGTCTGCCGGGGTCCTCATGATCCTTTCGGAGACTTCATAAAGTAAAGAATATTTTCTTAATAATGCTAAGACATTATTTGCCTTGTTCACTCTAATTTTTTCACAAGTGTACAAATAGTCAAGTTTTCCAGAGGCTACATGACATGGATAAAACTGTCATCCTGCTAAGAAATGTATTATTGTTGTATGTTTGCATTTTAAATTTTCTCAGTGTTAATTTCCAATGTGTAAATATTGGTAGATATGAGCTATACAAACTAAAGTTCTTTGAGATCTTCAATAATTTTTAAGAGTCTCAAGGAGTCCTGATATCAAAATAACTTGAGAAGTACTACTCTAGTTAATCAGTTCTACTTAAATGTTGATGTATTTTTCTATTTCTCCTGAGGACAGGGTTCTTCTCATATTTACCTCTAGATCCAGTCCCATAGAGAACCTAGCACCAACCATGGATACTAGACACTCAGTACAGATGTGCTGATAACTAGAAGGTGTTACTAGAATGAAACAAGTATTAATGGAAACACATTGTTTTAAGTTTAGCCATTAAAATTAAATAATCAAATATTTGATTCACATAGAAGTCTTCATATAAAAGCTTAAACCAATTACAATTTGGTTCATTTCCTCCTAGTCTTTCACTGTATTATGAATACATTTGTCTTATCTCCAAGGTTCAAATTTTTAAAGATTTTTCACATTCACATGTTACAATTTACCTTCCTGTACATAACCTTAAAATGTCAAGTTTTGGTCACAAAATATCTCTAAATTTCCTCCTAACATCCAGTTATAATAAAGTTCACGGATATCATATATCTTCTTTCTCAGACATCAGTTCTCAGAACTTTTTTTTCTAAAATTCTAGTTTGTCACTTTTTTTGAAATTAAAATTTAACAATAGAATTTTGATGGTAAATATGGCCTTGATGCCCTGTAAATTACCTTTGATACAAACTCTTTTTTTTTAAGTTAGCATATTTTACCAACACATTCTGAATACCTTTTTTTTTTACTACAAAAAGTTATAAATGTTTTTACACAAAAACTTTAAACAGAACTATTACAAACACCTTATCTCAGTTTTAATGAAAATATATCAGAAACCATCAAAACTGAACAGGAAGTCATGCTTAATTATGCACTGAGAACATGAGAAGTGTTTAACATATCTGAAACACAAAGGTATTGTTATAACACAATATCATGTGAAATTGGAAACTGATCACTTAAAATGGCAATTAGATGAGATATGAAGAAAGAGCATGCTGAGAACAGCCTTTCAAACACAGGCAAATATGGCTAGCGTAAACAATACTTAGCCCTTTTTTATCCTTCCCCTTCACAGTATGGAATCCATATATCCAAAATGCACTTTTTTACACTTTTCAAAAATACTCATGTTCCCAATGGCAACTTAAAGGACGTTTAAATTCCTTTCCTAATGTTTATTTATATTTGAGAGAGAGAGAGAGAGAGACAGAGTGTGAGGGGGGTAGGGGCAGAGAGAGAGGAAGACAGAATCTGATGTAGACTCCAGGCTCCAAGCTGTCAGCACAGAACCTGATGTGGGGCTCTAACTCACAAACTGCAAGATCATGACCTGAGCTAAAGTTGGATGCTTAACTGACTGAGCCATCGAGGCACCCCTACTTAAATCGACTTCTAAAGAAATCTGAACCTTTGTCTATTTCCATGTGTAATAACAACAAAAGAGCAAAGTATATTATCTGAAAATGGCCAAAGATTTTGTCGTCTTTAATTTAAATCTGTGAGATGTTCTTAGAAGTCATTGGGCATAATCTTTGTTTCCTGAGTAGAAGCAAACTTCTGCAGGAGGAAGCTGATGACAGGATACCTAGCTGGACTCCTCATAAGCCCATTCAATGCCTACTTCTTTTCTCTCTGATATGAAAACATAAAGGGGAGATCTGACGTATTTATTCAGGCTATTCATGGAAAGCAAAATTCTACTACTGACAATTAAGGGAGACTTAAGACTATGTTTATTAATCAAATTTTCTTTCATTGCTCTACTCCCATTTTTATTTTTAACAATAATCCTATAATTGTAGTGCCCCTCTAGGATAACCAAACTCACCTGAGGACAGAACTGAGAGGTGGAGAATAATCAAAGAGAGCCAGGCTAAAGCCAGGTCGTCTTTAAGTCTTCCATTCTCTTCAAACCAATCTACCATTGTAGATTAATTGAATATTCCCATTTCCGAAAATCTCCCTTCCCTAGCTGCCCCCGAGCATCAGAAAGCCACTCCTAGATATGATTTAAGGGATGGACCTATCATGAGAGTAACGAAGCCCAGCAGGGTCTCCCTGAGTGGCAAGAGGGACGGAATTGATTTGTCTGGAAGCACCAATAAGCCCAAACAGCAGATGTGCTGCCCTGTAATTATAAATCTCCCCTCATTTTTTCTCAGGACATGTTATCAGCAAGTTACCAGAAGGATTAACTTTACGTATTCCAAAGAGACAAGATGAGAAGACAATCCAAAAGGACAAGACAACAAGCAAGGCATGAATTAAGGTAGATAATCAATAAAGGCTATTGATTGACTTGATAACATACATTTGTCTTGCAGTATGGATGTTTTTTAAGGAAAATAAAATCAATCTAATGAAACAACACAATATATGAACTCAACATAAATGATGATGATGATTATAATTACAAAAAGAATGATGACAAAGAACAATTAATACAGTTCAGGTACTTTCATCAAAGAGGTAAGGTACATTACATTACCTATGTCCACAAACACAGAATTTTCTTTTTCCTCTATTCATCATATCTAAGTTCATGAGTGTTTTCATTCATTTGTTCAAAGAAATAAATAATGAATGCCTATTATATGCAAGATGCCAGGCTAGTTATGAAATATGGAATAAAAATAGATCAAATAAGATCTTTATGAAAGTACAGTGATAGTTCTACCATGTTATAAATATGTATGATATTATTATTATTAATACAAAAAATTTATATGCTTTAAAACAATATATTTTTGTCCTCTTCTGGGGCCTAGACTGGTCTAATTTGTAGCCAAAGGCAGACAATTACAGGCAGAAAGTCTCTGGAGTAAAACTGCCATTAGGAGAGCCCTATCCTGAGTAGACTGAAGACAACAGCAATAAGAGGGACAGTCCCAGATGTAGGCAAGAATGAAATATATGACTAGGCCAGGCATCTATGCCCCATTATGGTCTAAAGATCAAGATGTAACAGAAGAGGCCAGAGTACTGGGAATAGGTTGGTACGGATTACTACAGATCTGGGATTTGATCTTACCCTACTCATAAGCTAGTAAGTTTGCCTGAAACTATTTCATAAGTATTGGAAGAAGATATGAGACTTGTGGGTCAGAAATACAAGACTATTTCTTATGGCACAGCAAGAAGGAAACATTACTTCATTCCTCAATGATGTTCCCTGAAAATAATGGCCCATGGAAAAAGTAGTCATGGCTTTGCATTCTTGGTATACCCAGCAAGATGTGAACGAGTGAGAGAGTCATAAGGCATATCTCCTAACAAGTACTAGAGCACACCAGGCAAATGTGTCAGATCTGACAGTAAAAAGTGAAAGGATGCTAGAATTCCATTTATCTGCAACACTGGCTAATAGATTTACTGACAATTTAAAGCAGACATCTTTCAACCCAACCTGGATATTACAATTGGAATATTTAAAAAATCACATCCCAATGGGTACCTGAGTGGTTCAGTTTGTTAAGCATCTGACTCTTGATTTGCACTCTGGTCGTGAGTTTGTTTCATGAGTTTGAGTCCTGTGTGGGGCTTTGTGCTGACAGCACAAAGCCTGACTGGGGATTCTCTGTCCCTCATTCTCTTTCTCTCTGACCCTCCCCTGCTCACACATGCACAGACACACATGCTCATGTACAGGTGTGCCCTTCCTCTCTTTCTCTCTCTCAAAAATAAATACATAAACATTAAAAAACATCCACATCCCAGAGATTCTGATTCAACTGGTATATCATGTAGCTCGCCATGCATGGGTTTTTTTTTTAATTTTTTTTAAGTGTATTATTTAGAGAGAGAGAGAGAGAGAGAGAGAGAAGGGGAGGGGCAGAGAGAGAAGGAGAGAGAGAATCTTAAGCAGGCTCTGCACTTTCAGCACAGAGCCCGATGTGGGGCTTGAACTCACAAACAATGAGAGCATGACCTGAGCCAAAATCAAAAGTTGGACACTTAACCAACTGAGCCTCAGGCGCCCCACCATGAGCATTTTTTAAAAAGTGATTCTAATGTATGAAGTTGCAACTCCTGATTTAAATAGTCTATGTGGGATTAGATTGTGTGTCTCCATCTTCCCCAATGATAAGGATCACGTACAAACTTTAGCAAGCATAAGAATTACGTGAAAGGCTCTAAAACACAGATTGCTAGGCTCCAATCCCATAGTTTCTGATTTAGTAGGTATAGGGTGGGGCCTGAGAATTTGTAATTCCGATAAATTCCCTGGTGATGCTGATGCTGTTGGTCTTGGAGCCATTGTTTGAAAACCACTGATTTAAAGCAATGCTTTTCAAACTTGTATGAATACCTGAGATCATTATTAAATTCAAATTCTGATTTGAATTGAGATAGAGGTGGGTTCCCAGAGTCTGCATTTCAACTAAGTTCCCAGATAATAGCAATGCTGCTGGTACCTGGTCCACATTTTGAATACCAAGGATCTGGGGTTCCAGTTAAAAATATAAAATCCAAGGCCCCATTTGAGACCCACTGAATTAGAATCTCCAGGAAGAGACCTGGTTTAAGTTACCAAACACCCCAGATGATTCTTTTTAAGACAAGGAGTAGTTATAACTTGAAAAGTTGAAAGTAAAAATAATGTAATCAAACCTGAACTTCTCATTAACTTACATCTAATTCCAGATAAATTTAATGATTCATGTTCAACTAACAGTAACTTTTAAGCCCCAGCTGAAAGCTTGTGAAGGGTAGCAGAATATGCTGCCCCCAAGATATGTTGAAAACAATTGAGAAGCAGATACAAGAAAAGCTCCTTTCCCTCCCCCTATTTGTTTAAAAGCAGGACATAAATTCTCTACTAGGAAGGACAGAAAGCTAATTACTGAAGATAACTCTAGACCCTTTTCAGTCCAGAAATGGCACCAGAGGAATCTATACAACAAATCTAAAACTATCCCTTACACACACCATTAGTTTCTCCATGTATTTTCCTTCCCACAATTTGCCACAGTCCTTTTCCTTTGTCTTGTCACTTCTCTAAAAATGTATCCTCCTATTGTTAAGATGCTATAAAAGCCCAAGTTCTAACCACCTTTGAGTTACTCATTGTTAAGTGCTCCCCTGTGTATGCACAATGCACATGTCAATACACTTCTGTGTTGTTTTTCTTCTGTTAATCTGTCTTTTATTAGTCTAATTCATATGGCTGCAGTCAGAGAACCCAAGATGGGTAAAGAAAAAGATTTTTCCCCTCCCCTACATTTGGAATGAGGGAAGTTAAATTCCTTGTGTGCGGTCATTCTGAATGGGGGCCAACACAGAAGTCAGAATTTGAGCAGCTAAGATCTATCCATAGAGAAAGCTGAATAATAACCTAGAAAGAAAAAAAATAACCTAGATTTCAACAACCAGAGCCAAATATAAAGGCTATTCAGAAAGACGTTCATTATAGAAGCAGGAGGAGATGCTGAAAGGAATCTAGCTGACAAGCCAAACAATCCAAGGGTGGGAGAAGAAGCTGGAGAACAGATCAGGGAGAGAGACACAAGCCGTGGTGGTACAGTTAGCATGGGTTTTGGAAACATGAGGCCACACACTGGCAGGCCAGAATAGCTTCCACTGAAGCTGTTTTGTGTTAGTGTTGGTTTATTTTATTTTATTTTGTTTTAATTTTATTTTTAAATGTTTATTTACTTTTGAGAGAGAGTTAGAAAGCAAACAGGGGAAGGGCAGAGAGAAAGGGAGAGAGAGAGAATCCCAAGCAGGCTCTGCACTATCAGCACGGAGCCCAACACGGGGCTTGAACTCATGAACTGCGAGATTGCGACCTGAGCTGAAATCAACAGTCAGACGCTTAACTGACTGAGCCATCCAGGCGCCCAGTGTTAGTGTTGTTTTAAGCCTCAGAACCCCATCTGTCTCTATAAAATAATTAAGGATCTGCCAATAAATACTTAAATGTTAAATAAATTTATAAAGCAAATATTTTTCTTTAAATATAAATTAACACTTCTAAGTCATATGTTTAATATATATTTCCACCAAGTTGTGTTTCTTAAAACACACATCACTGAGTCCTAATATTTTAAAAGAATAGCATATTTAAGAGGAAAAAAGGAAAGTGGAGAAAAAGTTATCTAAACTATATTTTTATTATTATCCTGTTTTTACTATGGTCCTCTAATGTTCCCTTTTATATCATTTCTACCACATACTTTGCTCATCACTGTTAGTAAGTAATATAATATATATATATATATATATATATATATATTCAAGCTTTTAATCTAACATGAAGCTGAAACAAGTTTAAGGTGTTTTGAAGTCAGTACCTAAGGAGTCAAAACATATGTCAAAACATCTCTGATGAACTTCAGTATTAAATATATATTAAACATGCTCCACTCTCTCAAAAGGATTCATTTTTATCCTTGACATCACAAATCTTTATTAAAGCAATAGCAAAAGATGAAGCTCAGAAGAGGACTAAATCACAAAGGGGAATTATCAGTTGAAATATGTTCTTTAGAGCCTTTATTTTTAGCAAATGGCTGAAATCTGTAAGTATGGAAGAAAATTTTTGCCTTTGCAGGATCTACACGAATAATTCAGATACAGTGTTTTCTATTATGTTTGAGAGAGCTTAATAATCAACTGCCTCCTGTCTTTATTTTCCAGGTTCCTCTCTTCTCTGGATCTTTCCTCAAGGATCGTATTCACTTCCCAACCTCACTCATCATTTCCACACAGATGTCCCTAAATCTACATCCCTGCCCAGGCTTCTTTCTGGAGCTTCAGACTCGCATTCTCAGCTGTTTGTTGGCTGTTATTCCCCAGCTTTCCTATCTGAACCATAAATTCAGCTTATGCTAAACCAATTTAACAACTTTCTTCCCCAAAAGAGATTCTTCTTTGGTTTTCAGGTAATAGGAATTCGATTTTTTCTTACTTTCATGTTCATAACTACTGCGTCATTTTCAACTCTTCTTTCTTCTTCCCTTAAATTCTAGCGGTCATCAAGTAAAAAATTTCTGTGTTCTCTCTCTCTCCTCTGATCCTCATTTCCTCCATTTTGTTTATGCCCTTATTACTTTTAACTGAAGTTCCATAACAGAAGAGGGAGAGGATCTTCTCTTTTCCTGTCCATCCTCAGCACAGCTGACAGATTATTCTTCCTTATCTGCAGCTCTCAACTCCGTGGCTCTAAAATCTTTAAAGTCTCATCTTTGCCCATCATATTAGCATTTTCACCCTGGTATTCAAGATCCTACTAATATAGGCTACTATATTATATAGGATCCTACTAATAACAGGCCTGGCACACATTCCCAATCTTACTTCCTACTACTTTCCCTAATGTTCCACATGTTCCAAACTTGGTTGCCTCTCTAAATAGGATCTGTGCCTTCTTCCTTCTAAGGCTTTCTTTCCTTCCTGCCACTTAAAAACAGCTCAGCATAGTGGAAAGACAAGCTTTGAGCTTTGGACTCACTGCATTCAAATTCCTACTCATCAAATGTGTAATTGTGGGCAAATTATTTAAGTTTTCAAATCCTGTTTCATAATCTTTAAAATGTACATAATTCTTACCTCGAAGCTATAGCTTGAGCTTTAAATGAGATAATCCAGCAAAGGAACTCAGTACACATTACTGTTCTTTTTCCCTTCATGTAGACAAATCTCAAACATTGTGTTCTCACTCCATTAAGCTTTCTTCATCTTCTAACCCAGATGTGACCTCTGCCTTATTTTTCAGTAATTTGTATGAATCTTAGGGCATTAACTTTACTCTGTATTAAAATCATTTACCAAAAAAAATTATTTACCAAGTTATGGAATATTTGATGCCAATGATCTTGTTTTCCCATCTCAGGATTTCTGTGGCACTCCACACAGTGTCTTGAATCTAGCTTAGTAAATATTTGTGCAATGGAACTGATTTGACTATTTCCAGTAAAAAACAGGATGTAGGAAAAAAGCCCTTAGCTAATCCTAGGTCTATAGGGATAATCTACCAATAAGATAAGTAAGAGATAAGGCTGCAGAATGAAGAGACTACATATTTAACTACAGACATCAAGACTATATACCTTCTGGCAGAATTCATTTCCAGTTATGAGAACATCAAACTAAACCTCAGGGCTACATCTCCAGGAGACATAACTTCCCTGTCCCAAAATTTGAAGGATCCAATGCCACTATATGAAAGTAGACACCAAGAATTACAAACCCGGTGAGGGTCAATGGAGGTGGTTTCACCAGATGATGCCAAAAAATGGCCTATGACACAAATACTGTTAACAAAATCAGCACAGATAGGAGTAGGTCTGACTACCAGGTTGGATACAGTTTCAAGCTATTTGTTACCACTCTATAAAATATCTCTCCTCATTTTTCTCATATTTTACTATGAATACAGATTTCACATGGATGCACATGCTGTGTGGTGAAAGGCCATTTACTGCCTTTATCTCAGGTTCTAAATTCTTGCAAACATGGCTTTAGTAAAGCCATTTTTATCTAATCAACTAGAATTTCTTCACATATGCTTTCAATATCTCAAAAAAGCATGGAAGTTCCTTCTTCTTTGGTATCAATTCAAGGAAAAATATTCCAATTCATTTGCCCTTCAATCTGGAGCATTCAACTTCAGCTGAGGTCATGATCTCACGGTTCTAGAGTTGGACCCCCGTGTCGGGCCTGTGGTGACAGCTCAGAGCCTGGAGCCTGCTTCAGATTCTGTGTCCTCCTCTCTCTCTCTGCCCCTCCCCTGCTCATGCTCTGTCTCTCTCTTTCTCAAAAAATAAACATTTAAAAAATTTAAAAATCCTTCACAATATGCACATCATAAATGAGTTAATCCTGACTAGAGCATTATTAGTTTTTGGGTTTGCTCTAAACAGTTTTATTGAAAATAATTTTATTTTTTTTAACGTTTATTTATTTTTGAGACAGAGTGTGAGTGGGGAGCGGGGTGCAGAGAGAGGAGGACACAGGATCCAAAGCAGGCTCCACAATGAAAGCACAAAGCCCCTGTGAGGCTTGAACTCACGAACTGCGAAATCATGACCTGAGCCGAAGTCAGACGCTAAACCTACTGATCCACCCAGGCACCCTGAAAGTCATTTTAAGTAAGGGTAATAGAAAGTTTAAAGAATCATTAATGAAAGTATCAGTTTTGTCCAGATGGCAAGTATTTGCACCTGTGATGTCAGGATTAAAAGTTACCTCAGTGCCTGGGATGGTGTTTCACACGCAATGGTGTGGATCCAGTCTCCATAACTGAGAGATAATCCGTATTAAGACTGTCCTGAAGTTCAGTAAAATATGTAGCATATTCAGTTTTCCCCTAGATCAATGCTTCAAAAGAGAATAGAAGAATTCTGTGGCCTAAAGGAAAAGGGAAATTAGTTTTGCAGCCCACACAGGAGACAAAAGAATGATCTTCTGTTCTGTGGCTGCTATTTTTTGCTATGCATTTAAAGTATGTGATATTGTGAAATCATGATTGGAATGCTTTCTACTAAAAAAAAATTCTCCTAAGGAAAACCACGGAAAACTCCCAAGAAGTCAGAAAAGCTGAAAACCTCAAACAAGAACGTATTGAGTAGCGGCTGTTCTCAGGATTTGTCACTCTCCCTGTTTAACAAGTGCAAATGCACAAATATGATTTTCTTTACCTGCCTAACCTCCAGGGGCTCCCATTTACCCCAGGTGAAATTCCAAGTCCTGCATATGACTTTCAGATCCTCTCAAGGCTGGCCCCTGCCTCATCTTCCACCTTCCTCCTTGCCTGCCTGCTGTGTATCCCCCTGCTCCCACCCCATCCCTCTCTGCTCCGGCCACACTGAGCTCCTTTTCCTGGCCTTTGTGTTTTGTGCACACTCTTCCTTCTTTCCCTCTTTTCCACCTTTTTCACCTGGATATATTACCCTTAACTCCCATGTCTCAGTTTGAATGTCATCTTCTTGCAAAAGACTTTCTTGACCCCCAGCCCAGCTTGGGAGCACCTCATTGATGTTCTCATAGTGCCCATACTTCCCTCATCACACACTATTGTAATGGTGGGTTTGTTTTTCTGTGTCTGTTTTACTTGTCTGCATTTTCCATAACATCATATATAATTCAGTAGGGTCAGGGACCACGTCTGTACTGTGTAATAGCATTCTTCAAACTAGGGCAGATGTATTCCTGGGTGTACGCAAACAATTTCCAAAGAAGTACATGAGTAAAAGTAGTCTTTAGGGACTCAGATACCAGAACTTCCAATTCCACGTCTCCTTTCCCAAAACAGATCTGCCTGAAAACCTGCCTAAGATTAGGCATAAATGCCAGTCCTCATTTCTCACTCTCTTTTCAAAATTACCCTTTTCTCACTTCATGAAAGAAAAGCCTACCTCTCATTGATGCCAAATCTTAACATGGAGAGTTTCATAGGATATAAAAACCATCAAGAAGACAAACTCTTCAAAGCAAAAATTGAATATTAGTGTTAGTGCAGCCTCCTTTAATTGAATCACCATCAACCCACAGCATGAGTTTAGCGTCTTCCCTATCTTTTAGATATTTCTCTTAATGTAAAATGTGGGCAGGAACTTGTGCTATTTGGCCAAAATATCTGAATTCAAATTTATTCTGGACACAGTCACAGTGATGGTCATTTTTATTCTCCCCATCAACTGTTTTCTTTTTTCCCCCACATTTACTGAGATGTAATTGACAAACAAAAATTTTACATATTTGGGGCATACAACGTGATGATTTCACATATGTACATATTGTGAAAGAATTACCACAATCAAGTTAACACATCCATCAGCTCAGTTACCTTCTGTGTGTGTGTGGGGGGGGGGGGGGGGAGGAGGGGAGGTTGAGAATGCAAAATCCTCTCTCTTAGCAAATTTCAAGTAAACAATACAGTGTTATTAACTATAATCACCAGGCTGTAAATTTGATTCCCAGAACTTATTCATCTTATAACTGAAAATGGTACCCGTTGACCAATATCTCCTCAAAGCCCTGGAAACCATTGTTCTATTCTCAAGCTCTCTAAGTTGAACTTTCTTAGATTATACATATAAATGAAATCATATGGTATTTGTCTTTTTGTATCTGGCTTATTTCACTTAGCATAATGTCCTCCAAGTGCATTCATATTGTTGCTAATGGCAGGATTTCCTTCATTTTATGGATGAATAATATTCCACTGTGTATATATACTTTTCTTTATCCATTATCCACTCATCAGTGGACACTTAGGTTGTTTCCATATCTTGGCTATTGTGAATAATGCTGCAATGAACGATGAGGGTGCAGCTATCTCTTAGACTACTGATTTCATTTCCTTTGCATACATACCCAGAAGTGGAACTGCTGAATTAAATGGTAGTTCTATCTTTAATTTTTTGAGGAACTGCTACTCTATTTTCCATAATGGCTCTACCTATTTGCCAACTTTTTTCTAAGAATTCATACTTTCAAAAGAGAGCCCTGTGGAAGTGAAGCAAAAGGAGCTTTGGAGACAAATATTGAAGAAGGAAAGCTCATGTCCAAGTTATAAACTCATCCATATGTGACCCTACACAAGGATTCATCTCTGGTTCTCAAACTATTCATTTGCCTAGTTGAGAATTAGAATTCCTACATGAGATGCTTATCAAGAGCATGAATATTAACACATTTATTTGAGCTTACTTTTTTTTTAAATGACTAAAAGACTAAATCTGATGTAAATGATTGACTTGACATTTTCTTTTTCCTCTTTTTTTAAAGTTTATTTATTTGGAGAGTGGGAGAGTACACATGAATGGGGTAGAGGCAGAAAAAGAGGGGAGAGAGAGAATCCCAAGCAGTCTCCGTGCTGTCAGCACAGAGCCTGATATGGGTCTCAAACCCACAAACTGTGAGATCATGACCTGAACTGAAACCAAGAGTTGGACGCTTAACTGACTGAGCCACCCAGGAGCCCTGACTTGACATTTTCAATGAATTGAATAAACTAATTAGAACTCCCAACAATTAAGTAGTGGGAGTAGGGCGGGGTGGGATACACACACACACACATATGCTATTGTCACTACATACAAACATTTTACATTAGCACACTCTATTATTAAAGCTGTATTGAAATTGACAACACTTCCATTTTTCCAATGCTTTCTATGTTAAAAACCCAAATAGGGTATGTCTAAGAGAAAGAGTAATATCCCTGATTAATTGCCATTTGTTAATTTTTCAAAAGATCCTTTTGGTGTATTTCCCAAATATTGAGAAAATAAATGACTCTAAGATCAAGTAACAAATTCGTTTGCAAATTCAAATCACTTTTCAACAAAATTGGAAGAGGACTTGATTGTTAGCAATTGAAAATAGCATTTGACAACAGGAACATGTATAATGGATATTTTTAAGTGTGTAGCTGTTATCACTATTCTTTCCATTTTCACCTACTTTTATGGGAACAAAGCTTTTTTAGCACTTACATCTATATCAGTCATTTTCAAAATGCAGTCCAAAAACACCTACGAGTCCTTGAGATTCTTTCAGGTGTCCGTCAAATCCTCCCTTTTCCAGCTACACATTTTCATGCAGCTAGATTTTCTTCACAGGTTTCAATCAGAACAACATACTGCAAAAGATGCATAAGTAGATATGAGAACCCAGTTGCCTTTCTGTTTTTTAATTATTTTATTTTTTTAATGTTTATTTATTTATTCTGAGAGAGACAGGGCGTGCACATGCATGTAAGCACAAGCAGGGGAGGGGCAGAGGGAGAGAGACAGAAAGAGAGAGAGAGAGAGAGAGAGAGAGAGAGACAATCCCAAGCAGGCTCCACACTGTCAGCATAGAGCCCAACACAGGACTTGATCTCACACAACTGTGAGATCATGACCTGAGCCAAAATCAAGAGCTGGATGCTTAACTGAATAAGCCACCCAGGCACCACCCCTCTTCCCCAGTTGCCTTTGTAAAGTAAGGCATCAGATTTGCAAATATGAAAAATAATGCCAATATTTTCACTATTTTTTTAAAATATGTCTTTAAAAATGTTAGTTATGGTTATATGTAATGGGTTTCTGACTTTTATTTTTTAATTAGTAAATAAATATTTTTAATTTCTCAATTTTAATTTCTAATGCAGAAAATATTGATAAAACCCACATAAACAAAAGCTCTTTGAGGGTATCAATAATTTTTTTTCAGCAAAGCAACATGCTTCTTTATTTCCCTGCCTTTCCATCTTAGTCTTCCTGCAGGATGGTGATGGGCTGGGAGGCTTCCCTCTGACTCAGGCCCTGGACACTCAGGAATTCCTGGGGTGGGAAAGTAAGGTAGGTAGAGGACTGCCACCCCAGCTTTATTCCTACTCTGCCTTCTGGGAAATCAGAAGCCCATCCTGCCCCCCAATCCTAACTAACACTGCTGCTTTTTTAAAATTCCAGGTGGCCTTAAAAAGAGAGTGTGGGGAGAGGGTATGAGGGGGAAATCAGAGGGCTGCCCTGTTTGGGGAAGGAGCCCTTGAGAAAATGGATCAGAAAATGGATCAAAGCTCAGTATTGGGTGTGAGGCGTCCACCCTGGTTCCTGGGGCAGGAGGTGACTAGGGAAGTGATTCAAGAGAGTGAAGGTCACCAGCAGGTCCTCCTGCTGCCTCTGCCACCCCTGCCCATGAGGCTTCAATGATTTTTAAGAGCATAGAGGCACTTGGGTGGCTCAGTGGGTTAAGTGTCTGACTTCGGCTCAGGTCACGATCTCGAGGTTCTTGAATTCAAGCCCCGCATCAGACTCTGAGCTGACAGCTGAGAGCCTGAAGCCTGCTTCAAGTTCTGTTTCTCCCTCTCTCTGTCCCTCCCTTGCTCATGCTCTGTCTCTCTCTCTCTTTCAAAAATGAATAAACATTTTTAAAAAATTTTAAATAATAATTTTTAAGAGTGTAAAAGCGTCCTAAGTTCAACAAGTTTGAAAAAAATGCTGATCTATATAAGAATAAACTGATGCTTAAACCAGCCTCAATAGAGCAATATATGATATTTATCATCAATAATTTAATAATTGAAAAAATACACAGATCTATGTTAAGATATCTATTCTCAATAAAGCTTTTCTGTGTTTAGTAATTTATCAAAATTTGTAATGTAATTATTTTGCACTAATCAATTGTGTAAAAACAATAATTATAATGCAACATAATACAGAAACATTAACATCTGAAGCGTCTTTTTAATACATTTTTTTGGAGTAAAGTATAATAGGCTGATCAATAAAAGATTTTCAAGCAAAAATATATTACATTAGGATAAAATTATGTTGAGTAAATGGAACAGAATTATGTGTTTCAGGAGAAAAGAAACAATGTAAAAATTCTGACAGTTAAACAAGAGCTCCTCAAATCTGAAAACATTGCAGTACATCATTGTATTTCCAGAACCTAAAACATTATGTGTTTATTTCATGAATGAGAGATATCCTTTAACCCCTGACTCAAAATGAGAAACAAAACAGTGTAGGAAGCAGAACCGCGCTAGTCACCATATGCTTCAGTCTAGCCAAACAGAACAAAATGTGTTAGAACCAACAATGTAACTGAACCAAAGAGGACTTCATACCATAGAGAATTCCAGGTGACATTGGAAAACTAGGTCTAAAATAAACTCAAGTCCAAATGAAGAATCTTAGAGATAAATCACATAAAACGTTTATAATTGTGCCTAGTGTATGGCAAGTCTTCATAAATATTAGCCACCCTTATTTATGATTTTATCACGTCATTATCATTACCAATGGCCTTAGCCTATTTGGACTTCACGTAAGAATTCTCAGCTACTGGGGTACTTCCAAAGGATGTTTTTGGTCTTCAGTATTTTTTTTTTTAATTTTTATTTATTTATTTTAAGAGTGGGGAGGGAGAGAGAGGATACCAAGCGGGTTCCCCACTGTCAGCGCAGAGCACAATGTGGGACTCGAACTCACAACCCACAAGATCATGACCTGAGCTGAAATCAAGAGTCCACACTTAACTGACTGAACCACCCATGCCCATGGTCTTCAGTCTTAAGTGAACTTCCCCCATGCCACTTAATTGCCCCTACTTGACTCTTTCGACACTCACTCCTGTTTCTATTTTGAAAATTCTGGTCATTATGTAATTCTTACATAATTATATTTCCTTTTTCATAAGCTAACTACTCTATTGCCCCATGATTCCATCCTCAGATCATCACTCTTCTAATTTTCTATATTTTCTCTGAGTAATGTTTTCAACATCATTTCCTAATCTTCCTTTCCAGCTTTAACCTGCCCTCAAACTGTGAACCACATGTCCATTAAGAGATGATTTGGGTGCTCCTAATGGATGAAATGCATTGACCATTTTGCCCCCACCTCCAAATTTTCTTACTTTATCTTAGCTATTTTAACTAGTAGCACAGGCATTTCACCAAATGGCATTGGCAGTTTTGGCATACCCATTGTTTCTCCTCTTTCCTCGGCATTATTTCCTCTTACCATTAAGTTCTTCTCATTTTACTCCTAAAATATTTATTAATTCAGTACCCTCCCTCCCAAACCCTTCTGCATCTATTGCTCTTGTTGAGGCTCCAGGATCTCTCACAACTGTACTATTGTAATGGCTCGTTAACTGGCCTCCCCAACCGTAATCTGCCCTCCTCAAATCTACATACACTCCCTGACCATGTCTGTCTGCCTTAAATATCATTCAGTGGCTTCTCATCTAGGAAAGGATCAAATAAAAGCCCTTTAACACCACACACTAGGATCCTCATTGTTTCACCTCTTTCTCTTCTAACACAATGCACCCTATTATGCTCCAAAAAGACAAAATTACATGCAGTTTTGTAAACCCAACAATCTTTCCTTTGCTTGATCCTTTGCCTGAAATTTTCTGTCCACACTTTTTATCTTAGATAATTTTTATTCATTTAAATGTCAAGAAGTCTTTGCTGACCTCATCAGTCCAAAGGCTAAAAGTCTTGATGTACAGTTCTAAATTATCTGTGTAATATATATATTTATATATACATATCTGTAGATCTTCCACTAGACTATGATCCCATTAGGACATGAATGTTGTCTTATACATCTGTTTGTCTCCAGCACTTTATCACAGTGCTTCAACTATAGTCACTGAATAATCAATGTTGAACCAAAATTTTGGATAACTGCTCACAATTCAGGGTCATACTTGGTTAAACAAACAAAATGAAATGATAGCTCCTGGGGAAAGTTAAAATCTGTTTTAAATGAAGCTTCATTAAGAACCTAAAAGGGAAACATGAGAAGTAAATAAGTAAAGTACAAAGGCCTTATAAAGTAAGTTTGATAATCCTAAAATAATTCAAATCTAGTTATAGATTGTCTAGACATATTAATCTTTTCCATTACAACTCTATCAAGTTTCAATGCTAGTTTCAGATTCCCTACACAGAAAAACTGAATTATCTGGAGGTTGAGGATATGCCATGCTCTTTCCCATCTCCATAACTTTACCTATGCTGCCATTCATTGCATAAAATAACCTCTCTCTTTCCTTCACCAGGATAACTCATACATCATCAGTCTCAGCTGATTTGTATGTCTAAGGAAAGACATAGAATAGTGAAGTGCAAAAAGCATTTCACAAAGCAAATGTATAGTTTGATTCTGTCTTTATGTACATTTTTCTCTGTACCTTCAATCCAAATGTATACAGTTTTACACAAAAATATTCAAGGAAGGGTACAATATCGACCTTTAGGGATAGAAGCATTGATTCAGGAAATCTTTACTTCACCTTCATAACATCTGGAAAGAGTTCATATTTCACTTCTGGGAAGTCTGATGGGCTTGTCCATATTGGATTAGGTGCTCCTCCTTCCTACTCCACAGCATCCTGGACAAACTCTAGTGCATAGCAGCATCCCAAGGAGTTATTTGAGTATCTGTCCCACTATATACAAGCTTTTTGAAAGTGAAATTTATTTTTATACTCCGAACTGAATGTACCTGATGTATTTTGCAGTTCTATTCCAGAAATTCAACAAATATGAACAATTGAATTGAATTTCCCATGACTGTCAGTCCAGATATACAACACCCTCCCTCCAACCAGGAACAGGGGTAGTCAGTTTTGAGAGATAAAAGCTCAAAGCTTTAGAATTTAGTTTTTAAATATACATCCTGGGATAAAATATTGTCTAGATTCAGTCAGATTTGCAAACAGCTTCCCAAATTTCAGGAGACTGGCTCTGACATCCTCATCAAAAATACAACAATCCATTGAAAATAGGTAGTCAAACAATTTCTTGTACATGAATGTTCATAGCAGTACTATTCACAATATCCAAAAGATGAACATGACCCAAATGTGAATACATGGATATACAAATTGTGGTATGTACATACAATGGAATATTATTCAGCCATGAAAAGAAAATGAAGTACTGATACATGCTATAACATAGATGACCTTCAAAAACATTTAAGAGAAAGAATCCAGGCATGGAAGGCCACACATTGCATGGCTCCATTTATACAAAATAGCTAGACTAGGTAAATCCATAAAAAACAGAAAGCAGATTGGTGGTCACCAGCATATGGGGCAGGGGAGAATGAAAAGCAACTGCTTAATATATCCAGGAGTTATTCTTGGCGTGATAAAAATGTTTTGAAACTATACAGAGGTGGTGGTTGCACACCACCATGAAGGTACTAGTTGCCACTTAACTTGTTCACTTTAACAAGGTCAATTTTATGTCATGTGAATTTCACCTCAATTTTTAAAAAAAGCATTTATGATTTACAAATAATAAAGAAATAGTTACATAGGAATTAATTTTATAAATATTTCCCATCATAAACCAAGCTTTAAAAGAGGAAAAAAATTAACATGTGATAAAAATCTTATTCATTTATGGAAAGCTAAATTTCCATGACCATATTCTATTTCTTTCCAGTTTTCAAGGTTCGACAGACATGACAAAACTGAAGAACAGAACTATTGGGAGACAAAGTCTGAATCAATTAATTTTTGGTATGCCCTAACTATAAAACAGATTACATGAATTTGCAAGTTCCATTGTTCCACAGCTCTTAAATTTGTTTTTAAAAGCTAAACTTAGCTGAGCTCTTTCTCATAACAATCAGAATAATTCTTTTGTCATTATTAAATAATCTATCTCAATACGTGCCATAAATCTGAAACTGAAAAAATAGATGACTCAAGAATATGAAATTTAGATTCCTTGAGAATGATGTAATCAAGTTTATTTGGATTCAGCTATTAATGTTATCCCTGATGGTACTGCCTTTGCTGTCACTTCCATGAGAAAATAGAAATGATTTTCCATGTGGAGAATTTTAAGGATATTAGCATCAAATAACATGTATTTTGTTAATAATGCTAAATGGCATCTCAATGCCATGGAATAATAAATGTGACTCCTTATATGCTTAACTTATGGTGACAATTACTTAGGCTTAATAGAAAGTTGCTCAGGAATGCACCATACACAGTAAGGTGATATTAAAGTGTACAATATCATTTCTACAATAACTATTAATATCCCAAAAGAAACCGTCTACCTGATGGTTTCAGTTAAGCCAGCTCAACAAATGCTGACCTTCTGTTATATGCTGAACATTGAAATAGGAGATAAAAAGATAATAAAAACAGAATTTCCATCTTTAGGAAATTTACAATTCAATGAGAGCCTCAGAATCCAAACAAGTTGTAACTAGATAGCTTTATGTATAATAAAATAGGGGCACACTACAAAAGTGGTACAAGGAAGGCAATAATGAATTCAGTTTGGAGAAACTGGAAGGAATAATATGTGAACTGGCCTTCATAGGATGAATAGGAGCTCAATGGATGGGCAAAGTGTTTCAAATGGTCTAGACCTAGAAAACAACCTTGTCATCTTCAGAGAACTACAAACAATGCAATACTGAAAGAAAAGGAAGAAGAGGAGGGTATAGACAGGAAAAGAAGATAAAGGCAGGAAGGGGAAGAAGCATGAAAAAAGGAGAAAGAAAAAAAGAAAAGGAAGAAGTTAAGAAGTGAGAAGTTGAAAGAAATGTGGGTGGAGAAGTAGGCTGGGACCAGATTAGGAAGGATTTTATTGAGCTGGAACCTCCTCTTTTAAGCATCAAGTAGTCACTGAGGGAACTCATCTGGGGAATGACATGGTCAGATTTGATATTTGGAAAGGTCACTTTGGTAACAACATGGGGAAAAAAATTGCAGGGGCAAGTCTGAAATCAGGAAGATCAAATAGCAACCTATTTTAGTAGTTCAGGCTGCAAGTGAACAGTGCTTAAACTAACAAGGCCACTGGTGATGCTGCAGAGAAGACAGACTTGATATATGACATGATTGACCACCTTGGTTTTGAAAGTGAGAGAACAGAGGAAGCACTGGAT
Organism: Acinonyx jubatus; assembly: GCF_027475565.1. Lineage (NCBI taxonomy): Eukaryota > Metazoa > Chordata > Mammalia > Carnivora > Felidae > Acinonyx > Acinonyx jubatus. Next base: position 102,055,828 of record NC_069382.1, read on the forward strand.
AACTTAGAATGTGCTGGACTTTGGATAGCAGTGGTGGCATATCAGTAAGGCAGACAGGGAAAAGAAAAGTGGAACAGTTTCGGAGTGGAGAAAGGGGAGCCACATTGTTCAGCTCTGGGCATGTTGACTGAAGGACTTAGAAGACTCCCAGCTAAAGATACCTATTTAGGGTTATCTGTTTTTAAATTATACTCAGAGACAGATGACATTATTGAGGGAGAGAATATAATGAGAAGAGAATCAACCCTGGAGAAAACCAAAGTTAATCATATTTCAAGTAAGGGGTGCTCTAAAGAAGATGTCACAGAAACAGGAAGAAATCCACTTTATGTTGTCATGGATGTCAAGGGAGAAAGTAATTTAAAGGAGGAAATAATCAACACTGTTAAATGCCACAGAAAAACTGAGTGAAACAGTGCCTGAAAAATGTTACTTGGATTTGGCGATTGAGGTGAAAAGTAATACAGTGGTAATTTCAGTGGAATTGGGAAGCTGGAATTCAGATTACCAATGGAGGGCAATAAAACAAGGTATTTTATTTTATACTGTTATGTTTTTATTATTTTATGTATTATATTGTATTGATTTTTTATGTTTTATTTTATAAAGGTATTATTCCAGGAAGATGATGGAGAAAGACAGAAATAAAAAAGGCATTAGCCAGGGAAAGAAAAGCTTCAAAGAGTATTATAGGCTTCTTTTAATGTCAATTCACAGTCTTTCTTTAAGAAAATAGAATTACTAGAAGTTTGGCTTCCAAAATTTTCCTGGTAGCAGGAAAATTCACTACTAAAAATCTTGAAATAATTTGAGACAGCGGAAATTTTAAAATCATAGGAAATCCTTACCAGCAGAGAAACAACCTTCTGAGAACACGGCACCATAGTAAATTCAGATAGTGGTATGAAAAGCAAAGGAATGTCTTTCAGAGGTGCTGCATATCAAGAAGCTATTGACACTGTGGAGGCAGTAATGCATGGTGGTTAAGAATGGTTCTGGAATCCACCTATCTCAGTTCAAGGTCTGGCTCTACCACTCTCTCTGTGACCACACCCTAGTTACTTACATTGTCATCAGTCTGTCTTCTCACCTGTGAAATGAAGACAATAACCCAATCTACATGATGAAGTTCTGTCAGAAGTAAATGAGATAACATTTCTCTGGCATTAAGTGATAAGAATGACAATGTTGATTTGGTATATTTTGTTACTGAAGATGATGATGTTGATTACACACAGTTCATAAAGATCATATATAAAGCTATGAAACTGGATGAGACCAGTTTGAAGGCAGTGAGTGTATACAGAAAAGAGGTTTAAAGACTTTTTCCAAGGCTATATGATGTGAAGAAAGAACCAGCGCAGGAGACTAAATTGGAGCAGCCAGTGAGGTAGAAGGAAAACTAGGAGAGCAGAGTCATAGAGGATATGGAAAGAAAGTGTTTCAGGGAATGATCAATTGATACTAATGAGTCAAATGATACTAATAAATCAAGTAAAATGAGGACTGAGAATTGATCACTAGATGTAGCAGGAAAAAAAATGAAAATCTTTGATGACCTTAACAAGAGAGGATTGTCAAGGTGGACACTGTTTGTGTCCCTACGTTAATGTGTGTGTGAGACCTTGATCACTTACGTGCAAGTCACTGAAGAGGGCAGATGTTTGTCCGTTTCTGGGTATGATCCAAATAAGGAACATGATATGTGGTTGATGTTTGCTGGGGGTTTCTGAGAAAGAAGTTTACATACTTTTCTCAGAGAGCTAATGGAAAGACATACTTTCTGCCACTGGATGTGACCATGAAGATCTTTATCCCTGGGATTTGTTGGCAGAGATCTTACAATCTTGAGAAGAAACTGTTTTGCCATAGAAGTAATAGAAACTAAGTAGAAACTAGTCACTAATGACATAATTGCTCATCCAGTTATCCAAAGTTGGATATACCTCTACTTATTTTCCCTAAAGTCTCTTTGGCTCAAGACAGTTATACTAGCAAATACTATTTTTTATGTAAGCCTCGTTATATTTTTCTGTTATTTGCAAAAGAAATATTCTTGAGTTCAATAATTCTTAAGTTCAATTTATCAAGGCTGAAACTGCATGACCTGGTTGAAGGGAAGAACAGTGGATACTGGAAGAATTTTGGACAGTCAATAAAAATAATTCTTATCACAATCTATATATGACCAAATCCTGACCTTCTTCATTTCTACTTCCCCATTTTAAGGACATTCTAGTGATTTACAAAATTAATGTTTAAAAACTAGAATTCCGTTTTAAGAGAATTCTGGGAGAATAAAATTCAAATGTGAATGTCTTATTTCCTATCCATTTCTAGGTTAAACGTATGTGTCTATCCTGAGCCAAGCAGCAGTTGTTGGTGGCAAGCCATTGAGTGTAAGTAAGATTTTCAGTTGTGAAATGATCCTGGCAGAGGAGAAAATGTGGGGCTTCTTCCAACATGGGCAAGCCTGAGTTTGAAACCAACCTCAGAGACTCTCAAGATGAAGTTTGCACTTGATGAACACCGGGGATAGCTTCAAAGTTCTGTGAACCCAAGCATCTGAGGATGACGTGGTCCGATGTGGGGGTTCTCAGTCTGACCCCTATGGAGCCCAAGGACTGTATCTTGTAGGCTGAGACTTCCCTCTTTCTGAAGGTAGGATGGTGTGAGTAGAAAAAGGAGCAGTAAGATTCTCTCTGCTGTCTAGATGGTCTGGCTGTGTACTTTCTACACAATTCCCCAGGGGGTTAGGCAGGTAATGCTTTGGTTCCCATCATTCATGGAACCTCCAATACTCTACCCAGGTCTACATAAAGAAAAATAACAACTTGTGAGAATAACAAAATAACAACCTGAAAGAGAAAGATAAAAGAATATAGGAACCCAGTCAAATAGAGCTTCTGAGGAGATTTATGACAAGTTGGACAAAAACAGTTGAAAAGCACTTTAGTAGACTACACACACACACACACACACACACACACACACAATCTAAATATATATTGAAGTCTAAATAGATATTGGTAGGCTGTCTGGGAATGTGTTTTTAAAAGTACTAAAGAAGAATTCTTGAAATGAAAGTTGAATCAGTTTAGAAGAAAGGTATTTAATTATCTCACCAAAACCTAGAAGTTGGGGATACTGGCAGGGTAGGATTAGGGTGGAGAAACTGGGTAATAAAAACATTCCAAACATCTCATCTGGTGGGATGAAAGAGAAAAGGAGCAAGTGAAAGTATGCTAAAGTTAGGGTGATGATAATTAGGAGGGAAGCCTCCTTGGGGAAAAAAACCTGGTATTTCCTTTCACAATTATATGTACATCAAATCATCACATTGTACATTTTAAATATATCACAATTTTATTTGTCAGTTATGCTTCAATAAAACTGGAAAAAAAATGGAAAAAAGCAGGGAGGAACAAGAGGGAGAGAAAACAAAAGTCTAGTGAAGATTTCAGTTTCTTCATCCTTCTGTCCCTCTTGGACTTCCATCTTCTGTGAGTCAATATAGTTCCTCTAACTTTGGGTTAAAAAAATGTATGTTGTTTTTAAACAGTAGAAGAAAAATGTATATCTGGCTTTGAGCAGCAGAAGAGGGGTCCATAAGGTCAAGTGAAAGGGATTGGAATGAATACTAACTTGAATAAACCAGAGAAATGAGAATAATTTAAACATAATATTAAAATAAGAGCAAAATAAAGGAAAACAATCAAATAAGTCAATATGCTCAGTGTCAACGGATTGGACACGTCCATTAGAAGAGTCAGTTATTTTGGATTAAAAAAGAAGAAAAAAAATTAGAGAAAATTATTTAAAATAAAATAATTAGAAAACTGGAAATAAAGGAATAGGTAAGAAAATACCAGGCAAATTCAAGCAAAACAAAAAAGAGGAATAGCAATGTTAATATCAGACAACACAGAACTTAAGGTATTGTCTTAAACTGGATAAGCAGGGTAAAGCACTGAGCTAGATAAGAAGGGAAGTCACATTATCATAAAAGATACAAAAGAATGCATTGTATGAATTCATCAGTCGACATAGGTGCTACACCACATAAAGCAAAAACTGTTATAATGGAAGGGGAACCTGACTAAAAATACATTTATATCATGAAATTTAAATACATCTCTTGACAAATCAGAGACCTAGTAGGAAAAAAAATGGAGAAATTGAAAAGTATAACCAACAATTAAAAATACGTAGCTTATATATCTTAAATAGAGAATCTAATAACCCTCCACACACTACCTCAGCATAATCTTATAACTAGAAGAAATGAGCATGTAGGAATGGCCTAGCACCTCTCTCTGGCAGCCTAAGGCAGAAGGAGAACGGGAACAGAAAGAAAAAGAGGCAAGAAGGGGAAAAGAAGGAAGAGGAAGACAAGGAGGCGGGGACAAAAAGAGAGAAAAGAGGGTAGAGAACAAGAAGGAGATGGAGATAGAGGATCTGAGTAGAGGGAGAAGAAAAGGGGGAGGAATAGGGGGAGACCATGCGTTGAAATTCTGTCCCTGCCTCTCTAAGGCCTCTGTGTAATGAACATTGAAATGAATGAATGTGTTTTTAGTGTTTTAGAATAGTATTTAGCATTGAGACCATTTTTTTTCTGCCTATTTACCTCATGAAAAACAAAGAGCACACTAAAGTGATATACACAATGATACTTTATTTAGATTTTTTGGTTCTGCACAGTCATTAAATTCTTTTCCTGGAAGAGCTATTATTAACAGTGCTAATTGTAGTTCAGTGCAACAGCTCTCAATGGCTTGTCATGTTTAGAAGGGTGTTTTTCAGTAAGCTTCTGAAAGCCCTAATTAATGGAAAAGACCAGACTCTCACTGCTTCTTCTATACATGCTTGAAGTACAAAAGATGTTTGATGAAACCATACTACCAAATGATCAAAATGAACTTTTTCCAATCAAACAAATGTGGTTTACACAACCACAAATCTATGTAAGACAATAAATGAGCTAAAATATTTATTATCTCTAAGAACATTATTCAATGCTTTAATCAGAATACCTAAATCCCCTTTTTCTCTCTCATCAAAAAGAGATAAGTAGCCTTGAATATTACACTGTTTATATTCTATTTAATTTTTCAAAAATTCTATTATGAAATTTCTCAAATATTTGTGAAGTTGAAAAAATTTCACAGGGAAGACTTACATCCTCACTACCTCGATTCTAACATAATCTCTTACTACCTTGTTTCATTCCATATCTATCCATCCCTCCATTCATTAATCCATCTTGCTTTTTTTCATGCACTTCAAAGTAAATTGAAACATCAGCCTACTTTTCCCTAAGTACTACAGCAAACACTAGTGATTAGTTTTCTGACATGGACAAGATACGTTCATCTCCACTGCAGTGGAGATGCAGGGCATCTCCAAACAGTAAGATGCAGGGCACATATATTTGGTGTAGGAGCTAAGATCCTGGATATACGACTTTCTGCCCATGTCTAAAAAATAAACAAGGAAATAGCTAAACAACATCTTGAAGTTCTGTGGAAAAAATGAAAGCTACAGAGATTATTAATAATCCTGCATTTCTAAGAGAAAAGGCAATAAATTCATTTTTCCTTAGACTTCTTCTAAACCTGTCACAGACACCTATAAACACAAGCCAAATCCCCTGATTTGTCAATGAGGAAAAATAATGTTTAAGAATCCTGTTACTTAAGCAATAGAGAAGATTATAAAGAAGAAACAAAAAGCACCTGAAACCTATAATTGTGACCATCCTTGCCCAAACATCACCATTGATTTATTCATTCATGCAGCAAATAACTTTGAGTGGTTACTGTGTGTCATGTGACACAAAGACTATGTCCTAAGGTGCCGATATTCTAGTCATATGTCGGGCGCTAACAGATGCTATAAAGAAAAATAAAGAAGGGTATTAGTGTCAGAGAGTAAAGATGCTATTTTGGGTAGGGTCATCAGGAAAATCCTTTTTAAGGAAGCAACATTTAAGCAGAAGCATGGAGGTGAAGGCAGGAAGATGGAGACCTCTGGGCAAAGGGGGACCACAAGTACTAAAGCTGTGAGGTGAGATGGCATTCAGGACGTCTGAGAAGCAGTGAGGACCAGTGTGGCTGGAATGTCCTGAGGGAAAGAGAATGACATGAGGTTAGAGAAGTTACAGGGGCCAGGTCCTACGCTGAGTGAGATGGAAAACCTCAGGAGAGTACTGGTAACAGGAGGATCCTGATCTCATTTAGCATTCCAAAGAACCACTCTGGCTGCTGTGCAGACAATGTGCCTTAAGAAGGCAAGCATGCCATGTAGTATTCCATTGTGTATATAAACCACAATTTCTTTATCCATTCATCAGTTGATGGAATACTACGTGGCAATGAGAAAGAATGACATATGGCCTTTTGTAGCAACGTGGATGGAACTGGAAAGTGTTATGCTAAGTGAAATAAGTCATATAGAGAAAGACAGATACCATGTTTTCACGCTTATGTGGATCCTGAGAAACTTACCAGAAGACCATGGGGGAGGGGAAGGAAAAAAAAAAAAAGGTTAGAGAGGGAGGGAGCCAAAACATAAGAGACTCTTAAAAACTGAGAACAAATGGAGGGTTGATGGGGGGTGGGTGATGGGTATTGAGGAGGGCACCTGTTGGGATGAGCACTGGGTGTTGTATGGAAACCAATTTGACAATAAATTTCTTAAAAAAAAAAACAAAGAAGAAGAAGGCAAGCATGGAAGACGAAATCAGAAAACAGATTCTGGCAGGAATTCAGGTGAGAGCTGATGGTGCCTGGACTTGGGTGGGAGCAGTGGAAGTAGTATATACACATACATGTACAGCCATAGACTTCAATAATTTTACCAGAATGGGACCATGTATATGCTGAATTGTGTTGTTCAAATTTTTCTCACACACTCCTTTTTATTTTCCCATTACTTGGGCCTCCAACCCACACCCCAATATTCCTCCCTTCCAGTAACTAGTGTAAGAAGCCAGCCATTTATGCAATCTTTCACATTACTCTCCATTTTCATAAATCACACATGTAGGATTTTTATAATGTCTTGCTTTACAAAAATTGAATCATAGTCTCACAACTTTGTTGTGTGAATTGCTAATATTTTTGCTCACCTTTCTATTTAGTTATTCATCTTTTCTTACTTTGTAGGAAAACATTATATATGTACATTATAGGTATTGACTCTGTGTTCCATTTCTCAATTTATCATATATATTCTGACTTTATTCGTGGTTTTATGGTATTTTGCCATTCTAAAAATATTTCTCATAATCAATAATGTCTATCTTACAGCTTTTGGGTTTCCTGGTTTTCTTTAAATCATCTGCCCTTAGCCATACATATATTCCAAATTTTCTTCAAAAATTTACTTTTTGATACTTACACTGTGAAATACAAGTCCAATCAATATTGGATTTAATTCCTTGTACAAACTCCATTTTTGAATACCAGAACTTGTGTTTTGTTTGTTTTTTGTTGTTTTAAAATGATCATGCTGTTCTAGAAAGTGTGGTTCCCTCCTTTATTACAGTTGTTTGTATGCGTGGCTCTTCAGCAAAATGCAAGCCCCTTGAGGACAGATTCGTGTCATTTATCATTATGTCCCTGTGTTGCTCCTGAGTTTTGCCCTCAGTTCCATTTCTCATGCCCACCCCTTCCCATCCCCAGAGACACTGGGGAAAGAAGGTTGATGCCTGCTGCCTGCATTTCCCCTGCTCCCTCATCTACTGTCTCCAGTTGGGTTCAATTAATAGGAGACACTAGGTTTGAAGGGTGGGAGGAAGGGAGAAGCCAGTACATTTCTCCTCCTTCTCTGAGTCAGCCAGCATCTGACTTTCCTCTATAATCCCAGTTCCATAACCCTGGCCCCCAAGCTCCTATATGATCATCTCCTCCTTTGGAACCCTAGAGGGCAGTGGTTTTCTGGGTTGCTAATCTCTGGTTAGCCTCACTGTCCCTTCTCTGGCTTTTCAGCTTTCCCATCATCTAAGTAAACCAATTCCCTGCTTTAAATTTCCTATATTTTCTTGGTTCAGCTCTGATACACTCTTCAACAGTATTTACCCTTGTGCCTCAATCAGAGGAAAAGCTCAAATAAATATTTTTTTAAGCAATGATTATCATCATGGCCTTCCAAACATTAGCACAATTCGTGGGAACTGTTTATTCTTACTCATTCAACACCACGTGCAATATCATCAACCAAACATTGCTGAGTACCACTTAATCACCACCTCCAAAAATACAGCATCCAGTTTCCCTATCACTTCAGTGATGGTACTATTCTCTGTAGGGGCCATAGGCAGGCCATCCTAAGATGGGCCATTTTGGCATGAACATTATTTTGAATTAAAAAGCAAAACTCAGCAAATTCAGGAAAAGCTATTTATCTCCCCCAAAACTGCCTAAAAATAATTTAATTAGAGGACCTGCTCCAGGAAGAGAGCTATCACTAGAGCTAACGACATTATTATAGATATGATAGACAAGGAGGAACTTAGCAGGGCCTGTTTGATCAAAATCCTCTATATCTCATCATTTCTTTTTAATATTTTAAAAGTTTATTTATTTTGAGAGAGAGAGAACAGGGGAGGGGCAGAGAGAGAGAGAGAGAGAGAGAGAGAGAGAGAATCCCAAGCTGGTTCCCTGCTGTCAGCACAGAGCTGAACCAACAGGGGGTTCAGACTCATGAACCGTGAGATCACGAACTGAGCCAAAATCAAGAGTTGCCCCTGTCCCATTGTTTCTGAGTGGCTCAGCAAACATTAGTTTACCAAACATTTACTCTTTTATGTCTTCCTGTGAATTACATTCCTTCCCTTTGAAGTCCCAGACCTCTACTCCTTTTCCTTAGTTCAGAATGACATATATACCTCATTTTGTCTGACTATCTTTGGAATTTCCATGTCTGTGTGGATTCCCCATATATAGGAAATTGAATGGGATTTTCTCCTATTAATCTGCCTCATGTCAATTTGCTTCTTACTCCACCTAGAAGGACCTAGTAGGGCACAGGAAATTCTTGCTCCCCAATACCTCATTAATAGATTCTGTAGATTCTGGATTTAGTTCAAAATTTCTCTGTCCTTTATTCCCATTCAGCAACATCTTTTCACCTATGAGTCTACTAACCATATTGGTTACAAAGATCTTTTCTCTTCAGGCTCCATGCTTTCTACCTTGCAAAATGAACTGTCAACATTTATTAAGTGACTGAGCAAGTATCTATTGAGAGTCCAATATCTGCCAAGCGCTATGCAAAGCAGAAGCTACAGGGTCACCGAGAGATAGTCTTTCTGGGATCTCAGCAATTTGGCAATTATAATTCAATGTGATAAAGGATATTTTGGTGGGCAGAATTTGAGATGGCTCCCTAAATCCCCTACCCCTGGTGTACACACCCGGTATAATCCCATCACCTTAAGCATGGGCAGAATTAGTGAATATGAAGGGACAGTCACTCCCTTGATTAGGCTACATGATAAGTTAAAGGTGATATGTAGTCACTCCTGTGATTATGTAATGTTACATAAGCTCCTATCTAAGCATATTTCCTGCTGGTCTTGAAGAACCAAACTGCCATGTTATAGAGAAGCCCACATGACGAAGACCTGACTTGAGAGTGGGTCTCAGCCTATAGCTATTAAAAAAAAAAAACAAAAACATAAACAAAAAAACCCAGAGACCTTAGTTCTACAGCTGCAAGGAAATATATTCTGCCAACAAACTAAGGGATCTTGGAAGCCTAATTTTCCATAGTCCAGCCTCCAGATGAAGACACAGCTGGCAAACATCTTGATCTTAACCTTAGATCCAGGGCAGAACATCCAGAATACCTGAACCACAGGCCATTACATTTGTGGTAATTTGTTACACAGCAATAAAGAAAACATATAACAGGGTTAAGCAGAGGATATCACTGATACACAGAGGAAAAGACTTAACCCAGCCCGTGGTGAGGGATGACTTTTTTAAGAAAGACATAAAGCTGAGATCTGAAGACTGCATAGGTTAGTCAAGCAAGGAGAAGGGGAGTGGGGAGAGGAGGGATAAAGAAATATTCCATATGATAAATAATCCAAGAAGTGTGTGTGTGGTGGGGGAAGGGAGAAAGGGAAGGTAGGAAGGAGAAAGAGAAACACAAACTGACCCTAAACTCCTCCTGTTTAGGGGCACCTGGGTGGTTCAGTCAGTTAAGCGTCCGACTTCAGCTCAGGTCATGGTCTTAGCTCAGGTCATGGTCTCACGGTTTGTGGGTTCGAGCCCCGTGTCAGGCTCTGTGCTGATAACTCAGAGCCTGGAGCCTGCTTCAGATTCTGTGTCTCCCTCTCTCTCTGCCCCTCCCATGCTCATGCTCTGTCTCTCAATAATAAATAAAAGTTAAAAAACAAAATTAAAAAAAAAAACTCCTCCTGGTTAGATCTCTAGTTTTCTAATTACTTGACCCTGAGCCATATACTTAAACCATATCCTTTAGAACTCTTCACCTTATGTTTCTACTCTGCCTAACCGCTGCCATTTCACCCAATACTTTAGCCAACAAATTTCATTTGTGCTAGGAAAGATCTGTGGTTTTTTTTTTTTTTTTTGCAACTCCTATCCCAGAAATTTTGCCATAAATATCCTAGGCACAGAGAACAACTTCTTTGACTCAACAATAGGTCTTCCCCATTTGTTTCACATAACAAGTGTTTCATCATCTCCAGGACACTATCCTACAGTACTTCCTTAGTCTCTACCCAGGATCCCACACCTCACCCCCAACAGTGCATTTATGTAATGATTGTGTGCACCTCTGTTCATGGGATCTCTGGCTACATAGTCTCTTCCTTGGCTTTTTGAAGGTTAGGACCATGTCCAGTTTATGTTCTGTGTTTTAGTTTGTTATTATATCATAATCACCTCCTGACTGGCTGCTTTATTTTCTTGGAAGCAAGGTTTGACATTTGAGCAAAGAAGGTTTCATTCTTCTCAAAGAAGAAAGAAACCTCTCTCAGCCCTAGTCCCCAGACCATCATTCAGTTCTTCTTTTCTCATAGAATATTTTTATGGCTTGGAGATATGGAAAATGGGCTAGGAATTTTTTTTTTTTTTTAAGTAGGCTTCACCCCCAGCGTGGAGTCCAATGTGGGGCTTGAACTCAAAACCTTGAGATCAAGCCCCGAGCTGACATCAAGAATTGGATGCTTAACTGAGCCACCCAGGAGCCGCAAAAATTCATTTTTGTCTTTGTTACCAATTAAGTATATATATAGCTAAGCTTTTCTGAGTGCACATTACATGCCCAACACTGTGTAAAATACATGGATTACCTTATCCCATGCTCATAGCAAACTTATAGACATATGTAGTAATATATTCCTCATTATACAGATAGGGAGACTAAAGCCTAGTAAGTAGCAAAGCAGGGATACCAGCCTTAGCACTGTGTGTCTAAAGCCTCGGTTTTCAACCACTAGCCCATGATGTTTCCACAGGTTTCAACCTGGTCATTATTCCATCCAGGAAGTCTTCCCTGACCACAGAGGCAACCAAATAATGTTGAGGCTAGGAAGCTGTTACCTCCTCAGAGAATTTTACATTCTGGCACAAAGCTAGGAACACAACTGAGACTGCCTGGATTTTATCACAGTTCTGCCATTTATCGACTTTGTGATCTTAATCCCTCAGCCTTAATTACTTCATCTGTAAAATGAGGATAGTAATAACTATCTTATAAGGTAACCATGAGAATTAGATAAAATGAGGCACATAAAGTGTTTATTCCTGGGATTAGCAGCTTGTAAGCACTGAAGAAAAATATAATTACTGTGTTCTCATCCTCAAGGGAACCAAAGCAGGTATAAATACTTAAGGTAATGCACTTCCTACTAGTTGGAAAAGCAATATTCCTCAAGAGTCAAGTGTTCCTTTCTATGCATTGAAATGATACATGTCACACATGTTGAAAATTGAAATGTTACTTTAGAACATTATCTTAACATTATTTAAATTATTTATAATAACCAGAGGAAAGAGGGGCTATAAGTGAGTATCTTTTTCTTTGTGGATTTTCTTTCGTAATTTTTTTTTTTGTTTATTTTATTATTTTTGAAAGAGAGACAGAGCATTAGCAGGGGAGGGGCAGAGAGAGAGGGAGACACAGAATCTGAAGCAGGCTCCAGGCTCTGAGCTGTCAGCATAGAGCCCAATGTGGGGCTCAAACACACGAACCAACCTTGAGATCATGACCTGAGCCGAAGTCAGACGCTTACCCAACTGAGCCACCCAGGAGCCCCTCTGTGGAATTTTTAATGACGAACACTAAATAGCATTGTTGTAACTATGAAATATTTCAGCTGATTTGCAAATTCCCAATAACTTTGCATTAAGGTAAAGAGGATGCTGTCTAAGAGACAGGCTCAAAGCAGCTGTAAACCCAATACATCAGAGTGAGCAGTACATTCAGGACAGGAGGTCGGATTGGCTCTTTCATTATTTTCAATGTAGTTAATGAAAGGCAAACTTCAAAATGTTCAGAATTCCAGGACTTTTCAGATAAACACTGAAAATAGGGAGTATGATTCATGTCCGAGGTTGATTTACTGAAAAATACAGATGTGGAGAGAAAATTTCAGCATTTCAATCTTTTCTAAATATGGTGTCTTTGAAATACAGCAGTGAAGGTCTCAACTGCAGGCCAAGAGATGTGGGCCCCAGTGCTGGCTCCCTGCTAACTAGCTGTGTGGCCTTGGCAAGCCACACCATCTCACTAGGCCTAGCATCCTTATCTTTAAAAAAGAAAGGATGAGGAGCCCCACAGCAGGACCCCACACACTCCCCCTAGCTTTAATACTCCATGGAATAAACGACGTGGTATCTTTACTTATTTTCGGTGTCTTTTGTTTTTAAAGTGGATGATCACCTTTGAAAGCATACATTTTAAATAAAGCATGGGTTTAAGGCATCTTAGAAAGGCATCTTGATGGCCACTGGCTGGAAGAAAATAGACTGCAATTAGCAGCTGCAGCCAATGCAAAATTAAATCACACAGCAAGAGTATTCAAATATTTTCCTAGGCCTAGAAACAGACCATTCAGGATTATCATTTTAAAAATCATAACTATTCCAAAAGGTGCATGGTTAGCAACCATGTGAAAAAATAAGGCACAGTATGTTATAAATAAAATGGATTTTACATGTAAACTTCAATTATAGAAAGCAAAGCAAATATGAATTATTTTCAAACACTCAAGTTAGATTTTAATTCATAACAGCCCAAATTTCCAATGAACTCATATTTCAAAATATTATACAATTTTTAAAGTAGACTTTAATATAATTATACTTCTCTTGCTTCAGGGCACTGTGCAAGCCCAGAGAAATAGACTGACCCATTATACCTCAGTTTCACGCATGAAATGGGAATACGAACAGCAATGCTGTACATAGTCTCCCAAACCTTCATAGAAGAGCAATATGTTCCACTAAGCTAGACTGGAAGCTGGGATTGGAAGTATTTGTTAATGGTGTAATGGAAAGTCATTTCAAAACTGATGAACTGGCATTTCCCTTGGCAACTCATGTGAATTTTACTAACATCCTGCAAAATCTTGGACTCCTGGTTTATGAACCAAGTTTTTGTTTCTGTTGCTGTTGATAGTGTTATGTGTCTTGTTTTATTTTTGTTTTGGTCTTCCCTCTCCCAGGAACTATTATTATGAGCAGATATGTTCATTTGTAGTCATACTTGAAACTGCATCCTTCTTATCGCTTTCTTTCTGTCAGAAAACGGTCTAATCCCTAAGTCAAACTGTATTACAAATACCCAATCTTATTCCTGTCCTGGTGAAATCAAACACCTTGGAAATAGGTTCCAAATCCATTATGTGTCCTCTCTGCATTCCTCAGGAGACATAAACTAAATTGCCAAATCTCTACCAGCAGAGTTACCAAACAAAGAACAGAAGGAAGGTACCTCAACAAGGGAGAGAGTAAGCAAATAGAAAAAGATAGTCTACATATGGAGCGCATGCACACACACACACACGCATGTACACATGGATACTTATATATGTTTTGATCAAATGCCACATTTAGGAAATATTAGAAAATTTTAAAGAAGCTATATCTATGTTAAGCATGGGATTACTATAATTCTGCAGTTACCATTAGTAAATGATAATTGTGCATCTTCTAGGTGGTCTTGACAAAACTGATGATCTCTGAATGGAAGGAACTGCCTTCCAACATGGGTGATCTGCTACTTCTGAGCTTTTTCTTTGGTTGCTCTGGGAAGTTTAATAGTCATTTAATCAACCTTCAAGTACTCATTGAACAAGCTCTAACTAAACATTGTGATTTGAGTGCTGAGATTAGTGAGATACTGCTCCAGGGAAATTGATGTTTTGAGTGTTTCTAGGGCAACAGTTAATCTCTCCCAGCAGCCAGTCAGTTAGAAAATAAGGGGATGGGACTATTGAAACCTTTTTAAATTAAAGGAAACACCATCTTTGAAGATTAAGGTCAATGGAGAGATGCAATCAAAGACACACTAATGATACAAAGGAGCATGCTGTTTAAGTAATGACATAGTTACTCAAAAGAGCAGAAATTGAGAAAATTTCATTTGATTAAATAGTTTTTTGTTTGGGTAATTTGGGTTTGGTTTGGTTTTGTATGTTACTTTCTGTGGTTTTTCAATACAGTTTAACTGTTGATCTGCCTAGAGGTTTGGCTTCAGGAGAATCTGAAGTAATTGTGTAGTCCTGATTGTAACAGTAATGAATCTAGATGCAGGACTGTACAATATTTAAGCAAAGGCAGAGAAGAACAAAGACAACTATTCATTTGCCTTTCTGTTTCTGTTTGCCTTTTTTCTGTTTCTCATGACCCCACCATTCTTCTTAGAGTTACCTTTCCTCTCTATTATTTAATCTCCTTATTGATAACCCTGGGAAACATTCTTCTTTAACAAAATGAATATTGTCAGTTATAGTTATGTTTTTCTCTTTTGAGGTCTGTAAAGGCTCAGATCAAGAACCAACAATTTCTTAGAAATGAGAGTGTCCTTTTCATACTTTTTCTTCTCACTCATGGTGAGCAGGGGGATGGGTAATAGAAGACCCATCTTGATGTTATCTACCTTTTTAAAAAAATTTTTTTAAGGCTTTGTTTGTTTGTTTGTTTGTTTGAGAGAGAGACAGAGTGCAAGCAGGGGAGGGGCAGAGAGAGAAGGAGACACAGAATCTGAAGCAGGCTCCAGGCTCTCAGCTGTCAGCACAGAGCCTCACACAGGGCTCAAACTGATGAGCTGTGACATCATGACCTGGGCCGAAGTTGGATGCCCAACTGGCTGAGCCACCCAAGCATCCCTTGATATTATATACCTTAAAGGGAGTAGGATGGAAATCTTTCCATCTTGAGGAATCCTGTTGAAGATATGGATAGAAAGGATCTAACTGTTACCAACTGACATAATATTTCAGTAACTGATGATACTTCAGAAAGAAGCAGAAACTCAAAATTTACAGAGTACAGAGGGATGCTACAGAAGGAAATCTGGGAAGAAAATTAAAGGGAACAAAATCACATACATAATCACAGAACCCGTCACCCACTAGATTAGTAATCTTCCTGGATGGCTAGTTTGTTTATTTGTTTACTGTTTGTTTTGGTGGGAAGGTTTCAGACTGTGGAGAGATTATAATTTTAAGTACCCAAGGTATTCAACTCAAGGAAAAAAGATAAACTCATTTAACACTTAACACTTGTCCCTGTGCCTTCAAAGACAAGAAAGTCCTCAGGAAGTTTGTATCCAGGAGAAAATACAGATTCAAAGTTTTCAGAATAGAAGTACTCACTAGTTTAGTGTACCAGCTTACCTTACCTTCTTTTTTTTCAAAAAATTTATACTGTAGGTACATCATGATCTCCCTCCAACATCCATCAAGAGATACAAGCTTTGTTTTTCTTTCTTTTTTTTTTTTCACCAAAGTAGCTATAGATTGGGAGGTGCTTTATTTTTTTTAGTAGGGTAATTTGAAAAACAGTTCCCTGAAGAATCAGAGTTTAATCTCAACATACATAGAAACTAAACATAAGTGAATGGAAATTTCCAAACAGTACATTGTGTGACTGGCTGACCTCTGTAAGATGTGTATCTGTTTGTTTTTCTTTTTAAAACAAATGCGCTATTTTAACACCTACTCACTAATGGGAGTTATCAGTGTTTCCAACTGACAAACAGCCAATGCAGAAGGATTAGGAAGAACATGGATTAATAATTTCCTTGTAGGTGGAAAGAAAACACCGTGTGTTTAAAGGCAGCCATTCTGCAGGCTTAAGTCCTTGGGGAAGGGAAAGTTCCCAGTGCTTTACAAAATAAATTTTAAAAAAATCAATGCACTCCACTTGTTTTACCTATCTGAGTACCTCTTGAAGCCCAGAAAAGAAGTGTCATTTTCTAAGCTTTCTCTGATCCAATCACTCTTTTTAGAACTACCTTTCCTCATCATTGTTCAGAAGCAACACTATTATGCCTCTTCTGTGTCTGAACAAAGAATAGATGAGGGAGGAGTAGGCAAGTTAAAAAAATATAAGCCCTTTTAAAAAAAGATGGCTCAGTAAAGATTATTTGATTATGTTTTTTGGTAAATCTATTTCTTGGTTTTACCTAAAAAGGAAAAATCACACCCAAGGACCACCTTAGAATACATTAATTGTAAAAGCACTCCTTATCAGCTACAAATTTAAAAAAAATCTCAAGAGCAATGAATTTAGTCAACACAGACCTTCTCAGACCCAGGCTTAAGCTGCTGAAAGGAATGAATAAAGTTAAGAAGCTTTTACTTATAGCTTTTAATTCTGGCAGATTAAACAAATAACTAAATCTCTTTTCTTTAAATTATAAATATTTCCAGGTAGGGTGGGATTATTCAGAGAATATTTTTCAAAAAATTCCCCAAACTCTGGCACAGGATTAGCAACATCCCTATAATGTTCTTTTCATTTAAAGAGCAATCTTGAAGAAGGAAAAAAAAAAAACACTGGTTTTATTTATACATTGTAAACAGTCTAGCTGACAAAGAGCTTTCATAAGGATATTTGTTTTGGTGAATTAAATTGGCACTGATGCACAGAAACTGATTGGAGGGAAAAAGGATACCAAAGAGGAAACAACAAAAGAATACAAATTAAAAAGTAATACAAGAAAAGGTTTAGTAACTGTCAGCAAATTATTTATTCACAGCTATTTATTGATATTACACTTCCAACAACATGCTATTAGTACTAAAATCTTGATATTTTAGAGGCAGTCATTTATCTCAAAGTCTTAAGGAACTATTCATTAAATTCCATATACTTTTTCAATATATTTGATTTACGGTCCTGGATATGGCAAAGATAGCAGAATTTTCCCATTCTTATTCTTATTATGTTTTCCTTTCTTCTATGGGTATTTGGAGGGTCATAAGGCAGAGTATCTGAGGTTCCCTGTCCACATTAGATAACTAATTTGACAAAGTCTTAAGTTCTGAAGATCGTTTTATGGTTTGTACAAATTCAGTCTTAGCCAATGTGCTGGAGCTGACTGATTCTGTATTGTAAGAGGTACTTATTAAACTTTCAGGAGGTTTTTAAGCTAGTTGACATCCCAGTGGTAGTTTGAAACTGGCCATGTAGGAGTGTTTACATCATGTTAATTGTCAAATGCTATGAATCAAGACTTCCCTAACCTCATCTCCAGAGCTGATTAATAAACATTTACCAGTAAGTAACACCACTGGTCGAGCTATTTTTTGACTTTTTCATAAAATGCCAAGGAAAATAAAACCTATTATATAATACAGCTTTGACCAAAAAGGCTTCTAAAATATGTTATGTTTATTTTTTTATAAATAATTTCAAAATCTCAGGAATTGGTACTACTAAATTTAGAGAATATAGGCCAATTAAATCA